>NC_085136.1:201043650-201379364 GCF_035046485.1 Aedes albopictus | reverse complement strand
TGTGGTGTTAATCGTAAGTCCAATCCTCGCAGTCTCCCTCTTAAAAGGTACGAACGCCTCTTCCACGGCCCGACGGTCGATTCCGATGATGTCGATATCGTCCGCGAAGCCCAGGAGCATATGCGACTTCGTGACAATGGTTATCGCTCCTCCCAGTGCTATGTTGAACAGTAAGTTCGAAAGAGCATCGCCCTGCTTCAGTCCGTCAAAGGTTACGAACGATGACGAAATTTCATCCGCAACCCGTACACTTGATTTCGATCCGTCAAGCGTCGCACGAATCAGTCTAATCAGCTTCGCCGGAAATCCATGTTTGATCATAATCTGCCATAACTCGTTTCTCTTCACTGAATCGTACGCCGCCTTGAAATCAATAAACAGATGATAGGTCTGCAAGTTGTACTCCCGAAATTTATCGAGAACCTGCCGCAGGGTGAACATCTGGCCCGTCGTTGATCGGCCCTCACGAAATCCTGCCTGATATTCACCGACGAAGGACTCCCCAATCGGCCTCAGCCTGTGGAACAGAACTCCGGACAAAATTTTGTTCGCTGAATTGAGGAATGTTATTCGTCTGTAATTCGCGCACTTCAATCGATGCCCTTTCCTTGAAAAGAGGGCAAATGAGACCATCCAAAAAAATAGCGGGCAGTTCTTCTTCCTCCCATATCTTCAATATAATACGGTGTAAAAGTTGATACAGTTGCTCACTACCGTGCTTGAGAAGCTCGGCCGGGAGTTCGTCCTTCCCAGCAGCCTTGTTGTTCTTCAGTCCCCTAATGGCTGTCTTGAACTCGTCTAGCGTTGGAGGCTCCACAGCTTGTCCGTCGTCGTCGATTCGAAATCTCTCCGTCGCTCTTCCACTCCCACTGTTCAACAATACCTCGAAATGCTCTCTCCACCTGGCAGCCACCATTGTCTTGTATGTCAGCAAGTTTCCATTACGGTCGTTGCACATGACGGGAGAAGGCGCTGTTTTTCTCCGCACGCCATTGACAGCTTCGTAAAATCCCCGCATATCATTCTGTTCCATACTCTCTTGCACCTGAGCAATCACATTTTCCTCGTGCTCTTTTTTTCTTTTTGCGGTGGATTCGCTTTTCGGCTACTCTAGCTTCCCTGTATCGCTCCCTGCTCTTCCGGGTCCCCGACACCAGCATCCGGCTTCTGGCAACATTCTTCTCGTCCGTTACCCTCTGGAACTCCTCGTCGAACCACCCGTTTCTAGGTCGTCTTTGAGCAGTACCTATCACCTCTCGCGCTGTTGTACTCATCGCTCCGTAGATAGACTCCCACAGAGTGTTGAGATTACACTAGTTTACAGCATTTTTGAACTCGGTAAGCTGATGATCGTTTTTGGTGTAGAATCATGCCCTGAGTTCGAAAACGCGAAAGAAAAAAATTACAGTAGAGCGGAAATTTTTCCGACTTTCCATACAAGGTTGATGATTTGAAATCGATTTTTGTTCTATTTTTAAGTAAAGTCGCTTACTTCAAACATTTCATTCTCCGTAATCAATGCTCCGATTGATCTAAATTTTTTACTGTAACTCGCCTACATATGATATGTCAAATAAACGTCGAGAGGGAATTTTTAAGTTGGTTTTTTCTTATTGAAAAAAATACATTTCTTCAAAAATTTTTGAGATTTTAGCTAAAATTTAAGAAGATCGTCCCTAGAACTCGCCAATATCTTGAATTTCATCAATCTGACGCAAAACCTGTATTCAGATGATCGATTGGTATTGTATTCAGCTTTTAATTTATGGAAAAATATTTAAAATTGGTTGAACAAAACGCAATATATTTGAATTTTAGTAAATTACATATTTTAAAAAGTTGCAAAACTCGATAGTGAGCTAAAACTCAAAAACTGTTCTACTTAAAATTTTTTGAAGGTCGGTTTCGAAATCAGCACTAAATTGTACTTCAAAAATTTTGGTCATTGACAGAAGTTCACGACTTTCGTTTTATTTTGTAAACTTGTGTTATCGCTCTCGTTGATCTCACTTATCCGCTCGTCCAGCTTCTGGTGATAGTCAGCTACCGTACCGTCTGCTGAAAACCGCTGGATGTTGAAACGCATCGATCGCCGGTTCCTAGAGTCCGACACGGTTGATAACCGAGCTCGAATCTTACTAACTACGAGATAGTGATCTGAGTCGATGTTGGGACCTCGAAAAGTTCTAACATCAATTACGTCCGAGAAATGTCGGCCATTTACCAGGACATGGTCGATTTGGTTGCAAGTATCGCCGTTTGGGTGTCTCCAGGTGTGCTTGCGGATATCCTTACGTGCAAAGTAGGTGCTACTCTAGGTGCTACTAATGGCCATCCCCCTGGCAAAGTTGACTAATCTCAAGCCGTTGTCATTAGTGACGGAGTGAAGGCTCTCCGTACCGATGATTGGACGGAAAAAGTCCTCTCTTCCGACCTGCGCGTTGGCGTCACCGATGACAATCTTACCGTCGTGTTTTGGGCATTCTCCATAGGTCTTGTCAAGACATTCATAAAACGCATCCTTCACATCATCGGTTTTCTCGTTAGTCGGCGCATAGACATTGATCAGGCTGTAGTTAAAGAATTTGCCCCGGATCCTCAATACGCAGATCCGCTCGTTGTTCGGCTTCCACCTCAAAACTCGCTTCATCTATTTCCCAATCACTGTGAATCCGACCCCATGTTCTGCCTTATCGCTGCCGCTGTGGTAAATGTTATATTTGAACGATGTGTTGGCGACGGGATCCTCCGCCCTGAATTCACGTTCACCAGTTTTGGGCCACCGCACTTCCTGTATACCAGCCACACACACACCAACTTTCTGCAATTCACGAGCCAAAAGGCTCACTCGTCCAGGTTCATTTAAGGTCCTGACGTTCCAGGCACCGAGTTTCCAATCATAGTCCTTATTTCGTTGCCGGGTCGGTTTCCGAGAGTATCGTTCGCATATTCTATTTCTTACTTCATTTTTCGTAGTGTTGAAAGGCTTCGACAGGCTACCTTACCGGGGTCGCGCTGCCTACATCGCGTTGGTGGGGCTGCCACCTTAGGTATAGCTGACGCGATACAGCGTTTCATATTCAGCCGCTGGATGCCAGAACAGACGCTGTTTGAGACGCACCTCCTTGGTGAACAGACGCTCGGGACGTACCTCCTCAATCTAGCTGAAGTCAGAAGGACAATAGTGCCCAGGCTGCACTATCAGCTAAGCACACAACTCTTAGACCAAGCCCACTCATGGGCTCCATCAAGCGTTTTAACGTTAAGTAGAGCCCCGAACAAAGAAGCGAACCGCACCGGTCGCTGCTAAGTAGGGCTCGAAAGCGAAAAGTTTACGTACGGTTCGTAACAGGGCTTAGAATATAAAAACACGCAAAGTACGGTCTCTATCCGTACACGGTAAAAATTCTGCACGCTAGATGTAAGGGAAAAATCCCTTAACTATTCAATGTCGTAATCAACATGATCAGAAGTGCTTTTCCTTTGAGATCGCAATGCTGTCAGTGTTGATTTGAGGACCAAAACAAACCCACCAGAGAAATCAACAGAAAATCCCTTCGATTTGCACTACTGTAAAAATCAATACGATCCAAAGTGAAAAGTTGTTGATGACTGTTTTGGGCATGAAAGTAAATATAGATGACAGGCGGTAGAAAGTGCTTCGCATCGATTCGCACCTCTCCAACAGATGTGAAGCAGTGTAGTGGTAAAATAGTTGATCGTGACTCTAAAGGTCCTGGTATCGAATCTGGGTGCGGCTGCACATATTTTTTTTAATTTTAGTTTTGAAATCAAAACATTGACAACAACGAATTGATGTGAAGTTACATTGAAATTGAAGAGGCATTGGATGTTTTTTGTCAAATGATATGTAGTTGATAACAAACGGATTGAACAGTAGTGCGAATTCAAGTGCCAATCAGTGTGATATAAACTGCTGATTTTTTACCGTGTAGGCTCGTGCGCTCTCTCGCGTTTAGCTCTCTGGGTAGCGTAAGGAGGAGACGAAAGAACATGAGTATGGATTTGTTGCCAGGTATATAGGTAGTTTCTAGAGAATGATTTTCTTGTTTTGTGTAGGTAGGAATTTATTTTAGTTTGCATCAAATATTTAAAAATGTTATTTTTACTTGCCTTGAAATTTTCAACCAAATAATATCGTAGATCGTTAAACGAATAACACAACAAATTGTCTGACATACAATTGTGATAGAGTGACAATACATACGCAGAAAAATAATAGGTTTAAATTGACAAGCTTTGCTGTAGTATGTTATGAATAAAGTTTTCCCTTCTTCGCCAATTTTAGGATCATGCATAACGAAAATGTATTGATTTTCTCTTAAAAATAGTTACGATTGTTCATGATCGCACCTTTAGTTTTTGATTCGGCCGATCGTTTCTAAACTAATATTTGAAGAAATGTATAGTGATTCAGTGAGTTTTGCTATTTTAACACGTACATGTTTGAGCCGGGGTTTCTACGCAGCAAGTAAAGTTTGGTTTCGCACATTTAGAAAAATGTCCAAATAAATAACTCGCGAAGTTCGTTCCGACAAGTTCCAAAATTATCGTCATCCGTCGCAGATTCCGGTGAGAAGATGTGCGTATTATCTAACCCGAAAAGATACCATTTGACGGTAATAAGTGACCACAAGGTTTTTTTTTCTTCACTTTCTGGGCTGAGATCCCCCGCTTTGAAAGAGCTGTGCCTCGCCTTTCGTTTTGTCGTGTATATTTCGAAAAAAAGCAAAGGAGTTTTGGTTTGATTGCTGTTTTTGAAAATGGTGGTCGTCAGTGGGTGGTTTATTAAATATAAATTTAAAAATATAAATTAAATAAACGAGACATTAGGAAGAAAGTGTGCGAAATGGGTAACTTCACCCTTGTAGAAACAATAGGGCAAAGCAGAAAAAAATCTGCGAAGACCCCATGTGAATAACACCGATCATACAGAATATGAGGTTCGACATTAGATCTTTAAAAACATCCCAACAATTGGGGAGATCTTTCCAATATTACACATTTATTCTTAGCTCTATTATACACATTTTCATATATTTAAAACATATTTATCAACATGTAATCTGGATCGTTTGGTACAATATGTCCACGTATCCTTCCTCCCCTGTAAATTCAAGAAGTACCTTGCCGAAAGAAAATATTCTGTACTCCAAGTATTTCGAAGAATCATCTTTGCGCGTAAATACAACGCAGTAGACCTGGCCGCTTTGATGCATGTTTTTTTTTTTTGTTAACGTGTATTTTAACTTCAATGCTAATTCTACACTTTGATGCATGTGTCATATCTCTGATATGCTGCAAGCATCAATATCGACAAGAAAAGATTGCTTTCCAGGGTGATTCCAGGGTGATTCTGTACTGGCTGCGTATGTATAAGATTAGATAAGAGTACTTACGATTTTTCAAAGATGCTTTAACTGTACCTAACTCAATTCAGATATCATAGAAACACTACAGTTATTTTTTTTTTGTAAAAACAAACTTTAATCATACCGATAAAAACCTAAAAAAAATGTAATCGAGCTGCCAAGTTTCATCAATTAAAATAGGCGGTGTGCAGTCATATTGTAGGTTCCTCGTTATAGAAAAAGCAAGGTGTTGGATGTTAAAATACAACAATTGTTGTATGAAGTGCCAAAAAGGAGAGTGGGCTCATTATGTACTTTGACAAATACGCAGTCTACTTCAAGCGCATAGAATCTCCTTCCAACAAAATATTCATATACCAGCATCCAAAAGATCGCATTATATATTAAGATTTTCGATTGATGCTTTGTAACTAAAAGGTTGTGACTGAGTATAGAATTAGCTTATGTTAAATACACGCTAATGAAAAAAGGTTGCGCAAACTTATCGCAGACTGTTAGAAGACAGCTTCTACTATGACCAGGATTCAAGAATCTTGACCTATTCGAAGTTGTAAAGGAAACAACTACATTATAAATGTGTTGGAAATGCAAGGGATGTAATTATTCAATAAACCTAATTATTAAAAAAGATGCTCAAAATCTCAAATTCAGATAAATTTCTTGCCAGAAAGGCAACATGGATATTGAAGAGATGTATAAAAATGAAACCTACAAGGCATACAGTAAGCAACAAACATATAATTTTAAAATAGATAGCTTGAATTCCGGGATTAAATACAATCATACATTATTGAGAAAATGATATATTTAAACGCACCAAAACTGGTACAAATCTCCAAGGGAATTATTTATATGAGTTCATTTTTTACTAACTGTTTTCAGTCTTATCCAAAACACCTTCTTACAAAATATGAGCACAGATTATTATACTAAATAAGATTAGCAATAACACCATAGAAATACACAAAATATTGCGATGATTTACAGAAGTGCAAAAAACCGATGGTACGGATAGAATAGAGACCACCGGTGCGCAAAGGCGACCGATCATTATTTTACTCACATGGAAACGCACGACCGGTGCGAAAATGGGTGGATAACAAAATTAAAAATCGTTAACGACGTGCTGTTGCGTGTGTAGTATGAAGCCCATGAGTGGGCTTGGTCTTAGCTGGCGGTTTTTGTCATCGTTAGACCCGTGGAAGCATGAGGTAGGAACTTGTGAGGACCAGAGCTATGTTGGACGCTCTCCTTATCGACTCGCCGTTTTGCAGCCCCCAACTGGCGGTATCAAATGTGTTGCTTACACTCTGAGTCACTACTGCACAGTAGCGGATCCTCCTCCTCCAACGCTGGAGCGTTATCTCGGTGGTTTTGTGTAACTGACACGATAGCATCTACGAGATGTCCCTGCTCGGCTTAATATGTTAATATGTGAGCTTCTTGGTCGTGCGGTTAGCAATGCCAGTCGTCTAGGCGTCTGGCAAGCTTTGAAGTGTGGATTCGGTTCCCGCTGCAGTCGGTGAAAATATTTCGTCAAACGGAAAATTCATCACTGGATCACTGCGTGTTCCTATGTGTTGTCCGTTGTCTTGTGTGAGTAATGTTTAGTCTGTGCAGCCGCTGGCTGAAGAGTGAGTGCCATTGTAACCGGAAGAAAAGAATGCAATGAGGGTATAACCTAAACGTATCCCGCAAAGGCTTCGTGTCGCGAGCCGAAATGTGCAGGGATAATGACGGATGAAGGAATAAAGAAGTAACTTGACGGACGAACGTGAGATGATCGAAAGGTGGAAACAGCATTACGACAAATACCTGAATGGTGGGGATACCGCAAACATGGAGGACCAAGGCAGCGGAAGAAATGACTATGTTAGTACAGCAGGAAGTAACAATGAACCAACTCTTACGTTGTAGGAGGCAGTGGCGTAGCAAGGGGGGTGCGGAGGGTGCGGTCCGCACCGGGCCCCCGAATTCAGGGGGCCTCCCAATCAGGGCAGGTCTAGTGTTATAAAATTTCCCTGATTTGGAGTGGTCAAGGGCTGAAAGTCTGTTTAATAAAGACAAATCAATCAATCAATCCCTGATTTGGAGGCCCCATGAAATTGGGGGCCCAGTTTGAATAAAGTTCTGTGATTAGCCAAAGATTCCTATAAGTATAAGTTCAATACTTGCCGATCTGCTGATAGGTATGTAGGGGCCTCTTCGCGTGGTTATCATGAGTTTTTGGAATGGGGAACACAGATGGCTATTTTGAAGTTCTATTATTAACAATTATAAATGTACACACTATATTTATGTAGTATAGTTAGTTTAGTTTATATTAGTTTGATGACCACTCTTTGCACCTGCAGGAGCTCCAAAATACAAGAAAAAAATGTGTTAAAATCAAGATTGACCCAAGTCCAAGTCAGTACCGACTTGGAAGTAAAATTCATAAGCATTATGAAAACATCCCTGATATCCTAACAACAGAGCCAAACATAGCAGCTGATTAAGCTTAAGGTAGCAGCTGAAATTCAGGGGCCCTGTTTATCAAAATTAAGAACTGAACACATGTCACGTCCTCAAAGGATTTCTGCTGAATTCCTTCTGGAAAGAATATCTTTTTCGATTTATCTAGCAGTTACTTCAAAGACTTCTACAAAAATTCCTCTATGATTTGCCTCAGAACTTTTTTCGGGAATTTCTTAAGAAATTTTTCTAGGCATTGGTTTACGAATACTTACAATGATTCCTTCAGGAACTCCTCCTAACATTTCTGAAGGATTTTTTTCGAAAAATTATCAAGAAATCCTACAGGAATTCCTTTGAGATTTTTTTGTGGGAATTTCTTCAAGCAGTCGTTCAAAAATACCTCTTCGGAATCGTTCATAAAGTCATTCAAGCGTTATGTCATGAAGCCCTTCAAGAAATCCTTCTGACGGACCTGACGGAATTCCTCCAAGAATGATGTTAGAGATTTCTTCAATAAGTAATCTTGCAGGAGTTCCTCATGGACAATATCTTTGATGATTTTTTGAGATCAAGCTTGGAGTCATACCCGAATGGATCCTTGGGAGATTTTCTATAGGAAATTTGAATGAATTCCCGAACGAATCCTAGTAGAAATATCTGTAGGAATTCTTGTAGAAATTTCTAAAGGAACCCTTGAAGAATTGCCTAGATGAATTATTCTAAGATGTGTTAGGAAAGAATTATTGGGTTGATTTGGGAGGTATATTCGATAATATTCTTGAAGGATTACTACAGTTCTATTCAAGGATTCCTGAAGAAATTTTGCAAGCAAAGGGATTTTTGAAAGAATTAATTATGAAATGCCTAGATAATTTCTCAAAGATATCAATGACAGAAATTCCAAAGACTTCCAAATTCTTTGGTGCAAATAAAAAAAATCTTCAAAAGAATTCCTATATATTTCCTTGGAGGAATTTCTGCAGGAGGCCTTGGGTGAATTTCTGTAAGACCGCCTGAGGAAATTTGTGCAGGAATTCTTTGGGGATGAATGTGTTCATCCTTGTGTGGTTATCTGAAAGAAAACTTTGAGAAATCCATGAACGAATCTTTATGCGTAACTTGAAACAAATATAGGAGAAAAAGATTAAATCTTTATTGAAATTTCTTTAAAGATTCTTGAACGAATTGTGAAAGAGGACTTGAAAACATTGTTTAAATAATCTTTGGATGATTTCCTACAGCATTCATTAGAGGAATTTCTGAGGAAATCCCTGCAGATGTAACTAAAGAAATGCTTGAACAAATTCTAAAGAAATTTTTGAAAGGACTTCAAGAAAAATCGTATGAGGCAGTGCAAAAAGACCCCTTGAAGAAGCTTCTAAAAAAAATCTTGAAGGAATTCCTAAAGTATTCCTCCGAAAAAAAAATGCTGAAGAAACATGTGGGGTAGCTCCAAAGGAATCGTTTGTGGAAATTTTTAAGAAACTCTTTATGAAGTTCTATGAAGGAGAAGTTTCCTAAGGAATCAGTGTAGCAACTTTCGAAGGAAATCTTGAAGAAATTTGTAAAGAAGTCCCTGAAGTATTTCCCAGATGAATCGTAAAAGACATCTCAGAAAGTGTTCTTGGAGCTCCGCACTTGGAAAAATATGCTTGATGAAATCATTTGAAACATTTCTTAGAAGTTTCGTGAAGGAAATCCAGACGAAACTGGTGTTATCGCTAAAGAAACCATTGAAGATATCAATAGATTCTTTTTATGAAAACCTAAGAAGAATTCCCAAAGGGATTTACATCTTAACTTAAAATAGTTTTTCAAACTTTTTATCCCTCTAAGTTTTGTATTTCAGCTGTAGTTTGATAATAATCATTAAATAATTGGTTAAAGTTTGTCCGAAAGATAATGAGAGCAAAAAGTTTATCACCGAATGAGGCTGACAAAATCGGGTCCTTACTGTATTGACGAATTTCAGTAGAATTTCTTGTAGGAATTTCTGTGTGAATTTTTGCATTATTTATTGGAATTTTTGAAGTATTTCTTCGGATTTTTGTTATCTTTTTCAGTAGTTAATTCGGAATACCCGTGGCCGTGTACAAATTTGTTAAGGAATATCTTTGCATATTAATTTGGAAATTCATTCTGTAATTGCTCCGAAAATTTGGCTATACTTTTGATTAATTATTAGGCAATTCTTTTGGAAACTTATTCAACCAATACTCCGAAATGCTACAAAAATGGCTTTAAATTTTTATTTCTATGAACTTCTTCAGATTTTAGTTTCTACGGAAATTTCATTGGAATGCTGTCTGCAATTTTTCACTGATTTTTTTTTGACAATTCGTTTGAGAGAACCTCTGGTAATTACTTTGGGAATAACTTCAACACTTTCTTGAAAACTTCTATGCCAACCCCTACGAGAATTGATTCATTCGGCGAGTTTTCTGTGAGTTACCTGATAAAAATTTTCAAAAAACTTTTGGCGGAGTTTTTTCGGCAAATTCATGGGAAATGCTTCGATTGGATTTGATACGAAAATTCCTATAAAATTATTCTTTAGGTTTTTTTTTGCAAATGTTTTTGAATACTATTTTGGCACTTCATTTGAAATCTGGTGCGATAACTCTTTTGGAAATTTCTCGGCAATAATATTCGAAGTTGAATAAGGTTAGTTTTTTTTGCGAATATCTTTAACATCACTTTTTGGAATTCTTTGGGCAATTGCTTTGGACATTTATAGCGGGATTTCAGCAATTTCTTTGAAAGTTTCATCAGCAGTCCTTTTGAAAATATACCTGACAATTACTTTTGTAATTCTTTTAATAGTTCAATGTCGAAATTCATTCGACAGATACTTTGAAAATTAATTAGTCAATTCGTTTGTAAATTTAAGCTTCTTCGGTAATTGCTCAGAAAATTCGTTTGGTAATTCCCCTGTAAATTTCTTCTAATAACTCTTTATGGAATTGCGTCTGGTATTACTTTGAAGCTCTATAATATACACTTTTGTTAATTATAAAAAAATCCAAGATTTTACAACGAAACGACCGAGAAAAATCTCAAGAGAATTACCTAAAAAATTTCCAAAAAATTAAGATTTTTACCAGAAGAGATCACAAACAATTTCCTAAAAATATTTGAAGAAACTCCAATAGAATTTCTTGGAGAACTTCTGTGAGAATTGAAATCATTCTTATATTTTATAATTCGAGTTTCTAAGGTATTCATTGGAGCCACGCTATGTCTGAACCAGCAGATTATAAAAATTGAATGTACATCGGGGTTCTTTCCATAAAACATCAGTATTCAAGCTATATTTTCATTTGCAGAAGGTTTTAAAATATTCTATCGGTGAAAATTTTTCCATACATTTTGTATGGGAGAGAAATTGACCGCAAATGAGGATTTCAAGCAAATTTGTATGAAAAACGGTCAAAAAGATGGAAAAATCAAAATTTCCCCGATAGAATATTTTGAAACCTTCTGCAAATGAAAATATGGCTTGAATACTGATGTTTTATGGAAAGAACCCCGATGTACATTCAATTTTTATAATCTGCTGGTTCAGACATAGCGTGTGGAGGGATTCATGAATCCTTAAATAGTCTTATTAGAGGAATTTAAAAAAAAAATCTAGCAAAAACACTCAATGCATCCCCCGGAGGAATTCCTATAGAATTCTTGGAAGAATTTGTGTTAGAATCTCCGGAAAACTCTTGCAGGAGTAATTAAATAAATACATGAAGAAATCTTTGCATGAAAGGATCCCGAAAGATTTCTTGTACAAAATTATTTGTAAAATACCTGGGAAAATCAGTTTAAGAATGAATGAAGGAAATCAATTGCAGAAATTGTAACAGAATACTTGAATAAATCTGAACGAATCTTCGGAGAAACTACTAAAGAAATCTCTGCAAAAATTTCTGTGAAGTTTGGGAGCAATTTCTGAAGGCTTCTTTGAAGGAATTCCTTTAGAATTTTGAATAACCTTAGAAGAATTCATATATCGATTCCTGGAAAAATCCTGAAACTAAGTTTTGGAGAAGTTATTAAATAAATTAAGCAAGAAATGCTTTATCCGATTGATGAAATCTTCGCAGGAGTTTCTAACAAGATCCTTGAAGAAATTCTAAAAAAATCTTGTGATGATTTCCAAAAGATTTTTTTGAAGAATTATTGAAGAAATCCTTGGAAAAATACTCGTATAAATTCTTGAAGCGATTTCTGGAAAAATTCCCGATGATTATCCTCTATGAAATCCTAGTCTTGCATTTATCACTTAAAGGTCGCTTCTAGGCATTCCTAAAGAATTCCTGTACAAAGTGGCAAAATAGTCATAGGATGAATCTGCGGAGAAACTTCTGGAGAAGTTTTTTGTTTTCTCCCTTTTAAAACTCCCATTTTCATCCCTTTTAAAATAAAGGAATGTACCGCTTTTTGTTCTCTTTCTTATTTTTGTATATTTGTTAGAAGTGAACATGGATTATATAAAAAATAACGTTAACGTCCACCAGAAGAATCAATCATAATTTCTGGAGAAATACTTGACTGAGAGGCTTGATGGAAACTTAGAATGATTTTTCAAAAGGTTTCTTGAAAGAATTTTGAAGGAGTCTTATCAAAAATCGAAATAGATTTTTTTTTGAAAAGTGCCCAGAGGATTACTAGCAAAAAATCCTGAAGAACTCTTGCGAAAACTCCTAGAGTTGATGGATATTGAAAAATTCGTCAGAGGAAGCCCAGAAGGATTTTTCGAGAGAATTCCTACTGAACTCCTACAGAAGTCCCTCTAAAAGTTTAATTTAATTAATTAAATTAAATCTATTTAATTTCTTCTGTAGGAATCCTTGGAGATTTTGTTTATTATTATCCAATTGATTCTTTGGAAATTTCTTGCAGGGATTATAAATCTCTTAATAAACTTTTAGACAAACTTCTTGAAGAATCCTTGCAGATTTTTTTTCGAAAAAGGTTTTGCATTAACTTTTGTAGGAATCCTTGGTGAAATTTCTGAAGTAATCCTAGGAAATATTTTTTATGAAATCTTAAAAAGGACGCCAAGATAAGTTATGAATGCTTGAGGAAATTCCATGTTTAGTTATTGGAGAAATATCTGGAAGAGTTATTTGAGGGAATAATTGAGAAATACTTGAAGAATCTATGGAGAACTTGACTTTCATGGAAAATCATCAAAGGACTATTAAGAGGGTTCCCTGAAAGAAACGGAAGAATGTTTAAAGAAATTCTAGAAGGGCTTCTCTTCCTCTGATGGAATCCCGATGTTATTTCTTAGCAGAATATCTGGTTCTAAATGGATCATTGGTGATTTTTTTGTGGTATTTGTTTCTGGAATAGGAGGCAATCAGTGAAGTACTAGATTGAAAGTAGTGAGCTGGATTTTTGTATGGTGAGATGATCGATTCTCCATTTCTGCAATGAAATGGTGCAAACAGCGTGGGTTATATGATTTCATGTCCAATTTTATGTTGTTTGAGCAAAAGTTTAGGTAACTGTGTTGTTGAAGTTGCAAGAAATAAATAATACAACATCACAGTTACCCAAACTTTTGCTCAAATAGCATCAAATTGGTCAAGAAATCATATAACCCACGCTGTTTGCTCCATTTCATTGCAGAAATGGAGAATTGATCATCTTACCATACTAAAATCCAGCTCACTACTTTCAATCTAGTACTTCACTGATTGCCTCCTATTGTTCAAGAATTCTTTAGAAGATCTTCTAGATGAATTCTCAAAGATATAATTGATAGATCCCTGAACTAATATTTTGAGGAATACTCGATGAAGCCATTGCAAGAATCTTTTGAATTACTCTGTAGTACTTTTGAAAACATTCCTGAAGGAGTGCTTTTGGAGGAATACTGAATGACAACGTATCATTTAGAACTTAAAAGATTCTTGAAGAAAAAATATTCTTCAAGAAAGATTTCTTAAAGAAAAAAGTAAAGCAGTATTTGAAAGGGTTCATAAAGGATTATTTGGTGCAATTCCTAAATAAATTGCTAAAAACATTTTCGGCATAATTCTTATAAAAAATCTTGCGCTCTCGAAAAAAAATCCTAAAGGATTACAGAAAATAATGTTTAACTTTCCGTTGACCACCACTGCCAGCATCACTATAATGCTGAGTACAAAAAGCGAGATTTTCAACGTTTTATACAAAATACAACAGTATTATGTAATTTTCATGGGGGCCTACCAATTTGCTTCCGCACCGGGCCCCCTAATTCCTAGCTACGCCACTGGTAGGAGGTTGAGGATGCTATCCAGCAGCTCATGAACAATAAGTCAGCTGAACTCATTAAGATGGGCCCGGAGAAGTTAACCTCGTTCTGGGAGATCGAACAGCTGCCGGAGGAGTGGAAGAAAGGTGTCATTTTTCCCATTAATAAGAATGATGAAAAATTAGAATGTGAGAACATCCGAACAATCAAATTTCTGAATGCCGGATCATTTTTGGAAGTGCGCATGAAAACGGTGTTTGGCGGGGGAAAATCAATTGCTGCACGCTACGGTGAACCTAGCATCCAAAAGATGTCAATAGCTGGAAGGATACGATGGGCAGGTCATGTTGTGAGACTGCTGGACAGCCACTTTGCATATTTGGTGTTTGCACGAGATTCGGATGGTAAAAGAAGCTCTGGAGGGCACGCTGCAAAGTGTATGCATCAGGTGGCAAATATGGGACGTGGCCACAAACCGAGTGTTGTGGTGGGAAATTATTGATTCACTTCCGTCCTATTTGTAATGTTACGCTTAATAAATAAATAAATACAAAACTTTGGGTAGAACTAAGGAGAAATTGCAGATCTAGAAATAGTTTTGACTGTACCTATTTGTAAATTTTGAAAAGATCCTGTAGTGGCAATACCTGCTCGGTACAACTGCCGAACCCGCTTTAGCATTCGAGTATGATTGTGATCATAATAATAAAGGTTTAGTCTTGTCTTGACTATGAACGTACTCGGTCACCACAGTTATTCATGATGAAGAACGTCTCGCTTAGCTCGTTATAACAGATCATTAATCCTTCGCCAAAAACTTTTTCGACTCATCAAAATCACCTATAGTTTGAGAAACTATGATGTAGGTAAAACCATATGTATCGCTAGTAGTTCTCAATTTGCGTAAAAAGCAGATACTCACGTAACATTTTGTGCAAATTTAAGCTTTTTAAAATATCGCAACTCAACAAACAAAGAACTCTTTTTCCTTTCAAATAGGCTCAGAATACATAGCAAATACCCCAGCAAATGAGCGTTGGACTTTGTTAAACAGTCACGAATGTTTCTCACGTTTAGCAATCCAGTCAGCCAGCTGTGGGCCAACTCATATCGGTCCAACGACCGTTTAGCACCTTCCCGGCAGAATAATTATATTGTTATATTCTATTACAATATTATGGTGCATTTAGCATCACGGTGCCGGAACCCGTTTTGAATTTCTGCGCGTTAACCTAAAAGCGAGAACTATGATGATAATTGTTTCATTCAAACGATCGGCATCGTCATTTTACGTAGGTCGAGCGAGGTTCTAGGACCACACACGTCGTCGTTCGCCACCAAAGCGGGAGTGCTTAGCTAGCTGGTAATACGGAGCACTCTATCCAGCATCCATTAGAGACTGTTAATGCTGCCGCTGTGGCACCTGCAGTTATTGCTACTGCGCCTAATTCAGGCGAGAAGAAGTACCTACACAATAAGATCCATTATTGGTGATGGATGGTGTTAATCATGTTATTATTGCGCTTTGTAACGTGCCGGTTCATTCGAAACATGGGAGAAAATTTCCGCAGAGAAATTCCTCTGCAACGAATTTCATTCCGGCACCAACGGAAATGATGATGTTTCGGGAAATTTTGAAAAATTATCCTCTAATTGCATGCAGCTTGTTGGGCGCGGAGTATTTCAACATTTTCCGCATTATTGAACTGACATATGGGAAGATTCGTGCAGTGTTTCCGCTCTTTCACGCGTTTCTGATCGTAAATCGATAATTGGGATGCTGAAGGCGAAGCACCCATGTGAGTGTGATTAATTATTAAATTCTGGTGCGAAATACTGCACTTCGTTAATGGTTCAAATCCTGTTTCATCGTGGATGAACTCGAAAGTTGTCTTCAGCAATGTTTTCCAATTGAGTAACTTCAATTAGTATCAAATTGTTCGCTTTGGACGTGTCGCATGTTTAATTCCAAATTTATGGGTTTCAAACTGCGTGGGTAATTTCAAATCCACTTAAAGTCCACTTAATAGGATTACAACGGGTACCAGTCATGGGTGAGCGTACTCAAACAGTAGTGGTTGCTATGAACTGCATGACACATTTTCTTATTTGCCTTCACATCAACCCCACAATTTATGATGCACTGTTCTGTCCAGTTATTTAACCCATTCGTTGTAACTGCCATATTTCGCTGCTGTGGCTGCATGCTCGGAAATCCGGAAGTTTTAACTTACAATTTGATACAAACTGTGTTACAGCAATGTGTGCTGTTCATTGAACAATGTTGTATGTACTGTCGCAAAGCAGATCGACGTGGGGAACTGCTTCGCAAAAGCAAGTTCTTCAACTGCATTTGTCAGAATTGGTCTCAATTTATGATTTGGTCGTTGCCTATACGAAAAGATTATCATCCTGAATTATTTTTCAGAAGCACACCATCTACACTCTATTTCTAAATAAAATCTAATCACTTATTTGTATTGATCTGAACACAGTGTCAGATAAATACTCAGAAACATAACTATCAAAATATAAAAATTGCCTACCTTACGATCACTTCGTCATCTGACGGGAAGTAGAACAACCCACCAAGAACGAAAAGTCGAAATTGCTATCACATAGCCTCAGGAGTCCCGCAAGGTCCGGTTCCATAACGGCTTGTACGACGTGGTGTTGAGGTTAAAGGTCCCGGAGAGCGTTGGCATTATCTGCTTCACTGACGATATTACGCTGCTGGAATGAATCGATCGGAAAAAATGGAATTGACTGCAACCCAGTCAATCGTTAATTTGAAGGAGTGGACGAGCTCCATGAAACTGGAATTAACGCGCCGCAAAACTGCGGACCGCCAGGTTGGGCTCTATGGTAAAAAATGCAGCGTTTGTGGGACAATTCCACCATAGGAACCCTACAGGTTGATACCAATATAATATTTATAATATTTCATCTGATTCAGGTTCTTTCGGGCCATGGTTACTCTACACAGTTTCGGTTATGCGGGACTCCTTTTTTCTTTTCTAAGCAATAATGAGAAGATGATCTGCTTATCAGGCGTCTGGACGGTAGGCTCAGGTAGTGTGAGGTTGGGAACCATCGTCTGTAGACAAAGTAGAAGGCGGAACCACACCCCTGACTTACTTAACAACATTCCCACTGTCACCAAACGCTACTTTTCCGTGGGATCTTGAATAAGGCATTGCTTCGGACAAGGGCTAGTGCACATTGCACCCTCAAGGTTAGCTGCGTAGCCATGCAGCAATGAACATCAATGATACGCTATTTGGGAAGTCCACCAAGCCAGTGTGCTGGTGTTTAACGCGAGAGCGGTCGCGTCGTGTACTGAGTGCACACACCACGAAAAATGCACGCTTGTGATACACAGCGTGAGCGTGGTGTCGCAGAAGGTAGTCGAAGACGCGACTGCTCGAGGGTTAACCAACATTCCGGGTAACCTTATCACTCCCTTTGTCCTCGGAAGGCAGGCAGCAAAGAATAATAATAGAAAAAAATGTCCTCTCTTGTCTTTTTCTATGTCAACGTCAAGCGACAAGACAAGTGGCACTCTCTAAGCGTTTTAAGGTGGGAGCTCTATGTAACAGTGCTCGTGATTTGTCATAAGAGAAGATGGTGTGCGTACACACTTAGAATGAATCGCAGAATTCTGTGAAATGTTTCACCGAATCTAAACTGTAAACCATGTTTTCACAGATCTTTCTGTGAAATTCGAATGTTTCCAATCCAACTGTCAAAACGCCACCGAAAATTCGGTGAAGGCAAATAAATTACAAAATTCTGTGAACTTTTTACATTTCAGTTCGGTAAACAACCAAAGTTTTACCGCAGACTGTGATTTTTGCCGAATTTCTGTGAAATCAGTAGTCAGCCATATTCCCAAGAGCGCCCAGGGTGTCAAAACACAGCTAGTTGGATTTATTTGTTCTTTCGTGAAAGTAGTAACTAAAACTAAAGTGAAATCTAACAAAAATGTTCAATAGGTGGAAAAGTGGCTGGTTAGGGTTTTCCGTAAGTATGCACTATTTGCACCTTCATAATATATGTTTATAGACAATTATTTGGCATCTGTTTCTACCAGATTGAAGTGCCCGGACATATCACCGTGATGCATCCCAGCAAGAAAAATTGTGCAAGAAAAACAACCCCTTTCGTCCTGTGAATCTGTATTTTGCCTTCGTAATCTGTGCTTACAGTTGAATGTTGGAATAAATATTACAACCAAATGTAACAGATATTGAATTTATTGCTGATTTTTTTTCTAGAAAACTAAAAAAACACTGAAAAATTCAGTGAACCGTAAAAAATCCAAATGAAAAATTACCGTAAATTTGTGGAAAAACACCGAAAGTTCTGTGAAATCAACAAAAGTAAACATTAAATCCACAGAAAATCGGTGAAAAAGTCACCGAAATGTACGGTGAATTTGACTGATGAGCGATTTCAGTTTTCACAGATTGTTCGGTGAATCAAAAAATCACCGAACAGTTCACCGAAAAATCTGCTGTTGAGATTTCGGTGAAATTTCACAGAATTCTGCGATTTATTCTTAGTGTGTATGTTTTGGTATCCGCATACAATCAGTAACGCACACTACCGCATGAAGGTTGAACTTTTATCCACAGATAGCGCTGCGGTAGTGTCCCCCCGAGCATCAGCGGAGTGGGCTTTCTTGATATTCTTATTCTTTGCAGGCTGGCTCATCGCCATGCCTGCTTCCAACTGCACGGTAAGAATGAAGAACCGATTGCACAGCGACATGACCACGACCTTGCCGTAGACCCCTTTCCAACTGCGGTCTCGGATCCAACCCGACAGACCGACGCCACGACGTAAAGGTATGGTAGTCCAGGGGATAGCCGACCACACCACCCCCCCGCCCCTTCACCTTGAAGAGAGAAAGCCATATATTGTAGTTGCCGACTAAGCATAAGACTACTAACCCTCCCAAGCAACACACCTGTTATATAAGAGTTAGGACAGCGCAAGTTTTTGTTGTATAGAAGATATTTAGACGTTATTTCAACACTAGATTAGGGGCTGTCCATAAACCACGTGGTCATTTTTTTGGGAATTTTCAACCCCCCCCCCCCGCGTGGTCATTTGTCCATACAAATTTTTTATTTGTCCATACAAAATGGTTATTAACCGAACCCCCCACCCCCCTCATGACCACGTGGTTTATGGACAGCCCCTTAGAATTACGTCAAATAAACTCCAATACAACCAAAACTTGCGCTGCCGTAACAGTTATATAACATGTGTGTTGCTTGGGCTAATTCTAAGGTGTCAAGTGACCCTTACCGAGGAAAGAATGCTTGAGGGGATGAAAAAGATGCTCGATCAAAAGCTAGCGTAGGTAGCTTGGTAGCGTGATAGTGGAGTGGGTAAGCGAGATCTCCTTTTAGGAGATCGGGGATGGTAGAAGGTAGTGGCAGCGAAGGAAACCGCCTTTTCTCCTCAGCTAGTGTGTCGTGTGAGATAATGCACGGACCGTAGTTGATGAGAGTCATCATCAAAATAGAGATGAGCTCTTCGCGATGGAGGTGGCTGCACAGCAGTTAAGACCTCAAGCAGGTCCTTATTAGATTACGTAAATGAACGACGGTGGCCAGAAAGGACCACGAGAAACCCTTGGCAACTGCGGGAGCGGCAGAACCCGTGATGGCAAAGATTCCGAAGTCTAATCAGATGGAGGCCTTCGCTTTCGCGGGTAGCCCCAAAAGTGTGGCGAATGCGACTAGCAATCGCAGAAGCATGTGAAGCAGCCGTCAAGTGAGAGGATACCAAGCAGCTTCCGCAAGGCTAGGCGGCTGTTAAACCCGAAGATCGGTAGTAAAGCTTGCAAGTCAAACCCCAGCTAGGCGTCCCGGAAAGACGTGAAGATTGGGCCTCATCCCGGATCGAAGGGAGTCGCCACCACTGATTGGTCCTCAGTTCATATACTCGAAAATGTTGAAGGCAATGAGGAGCATCGCCAATCTCGTGGATCTGGAAGCCGACGTACGCAGTATTAGACGCAGTGTTGGTAGAATCACACTCAAGTCTCACTCATGAGCCACTCTTGCGTGAGCAAAATCGCGCGCGATTCTGAATCATTTTTTTCACGCGCGAGATTTTCATGCGAAATCTCGCTCTCGCGAGTCAAGCGCCGACAACTCGTTCGCTTGTAAAACGAACCCAAATCAATTTAAACGACATTTAATGTTTTTACATGCAAGATATAGTCTCATTCTGTCGTACAACCGTGAACACTTCGTTGCAAATAATAAGCAGACCGAGAAATAAAGCAATGAGTAAAATCATGAGTCAAATCATGCTTGATTTTTACGGCAGTGAGTTTGGCGAGTCAAGAATCGCGTGTGAAAAAACTCAACCATGAGCTTTGAGATTTTGAGTTTTTACCAACACTGATTAGACGTACTCGTACGGGAGAAATGATCCTCGAGATTAAGTGCGACAAGGAGCGTAAGAGCGCTGTCTACAAAAAAACGGCAAAAGTCCTTGGCGAATGTGTCGAGGTGGGGCTATTTCAGCGAGAGGCAATTTTGAAGGTTAAAAACCTAGACGAGATCACTCACGATGAAGAGCTCGTCACGGCACTACGGCAACGGTGCGATGTGCAGGTGCCCCCCGGAAGGGTCCGGAAGGGACACTGGTGGCCTTGGTACTGCTACCTGTATCAGACGCTAACAAGTCCGTTTAAGTAGGGAAGCTCAAGGTGGGATTGTCATTATACCTACTGACCTCGCACGAGCCTTCGGAGGTTTGTTTGATGAATCTGGAACCAGGACACAAGTCATGGGATTGCAAAGGCCTTGATAGGAACAAGCTAAGGCGATACGGCAACAAAGACCACGAGGAACAAGGTTGTACGAGTCCGCCCACGTGTTTGAGGCCCAAGGTGTCCAGCCTTCTGAACAGCCACAGCTGACAAATCACAGTGCAGGTAGCGCTGCTGAACCTGAACCACTGTGACGCAGATCAGGAACAGCTTTGTCAGGCATTTTCTGAGTGGGGGACAGATATTGCCATCATAGCAGACCTATATCGAGTACCCGCCGGTAACGACAATTGGGTCATGGATGGGTCTGAAAAAATGGTGTCCCGTTTACTTGGGCTTCGTGGTCGCCCAAGTAAACGGAAACTTCTTATATAGCTGTTATACGCTTTCACGGTGGTCGATCGAGCACTTTACACATATGCTGGACTTTATGACGACCGTGCTGACAGCGCGAAGGCCGGTGGTAATAGCGGGTGACTTCAATGCCTGGGCCGTGGAATGGGGAAGTCGTTGAACGAACCAGAGGATTGCGGGCTTCCGGGAAGTTCAGGTCTGCTATGCAGAAATGCCTGGACCAGGGAGTTTTCCCAGAGGTTTGGAAGCAGCAGAGCCTGGTTCTATTGTAAAAGACGGAGAAACCACTTGGAGACCCATCGGCATATAGACACGGAGGTGGGTCAGATTTGCTTTCACATAACCTCTGGAGTCCCACAAGGTTCCATCCTGGGTCCTGTGTTATGGAATGTCATCTATAACGAGGTGTTGAGATTGTGGGTGGGAGTGGCAATCGTCGGCCGGAACACGAATCTTGTCCAGCGGATGTGTAATGACGAGTTTGGCTGGTATGCTTTTTCATCGGTACCCAAATCGTCTTGAAGCTACAGAGGAGGTAGGGGGCGCGGGGATTCTAAGAATGGCTCGTTCTGATGCTATACAAAACTGGCTAAGTGCCATCATGCTACCTTGGTGGACTCCCCAACGCGCGTCATCGATGTTTATTGCTGCAGGCTATACAGCTAACTTTGAGGCGGCTAGTACACGCCTCTCTCTGAAGCAATGCCTTCTTGATTGTTCCGGAGATACGAAGGGTTTGGTGACCATGTGAATGTTGTTTAGAAGGTGTAGGCTTTCATTTTTTTTTGTAGAAGACGTCCTCAACCCTACAAAAACTGGACCTCCCTGTTCAGGTGTCTGTTGAGCAGATTATCCCCCATGGCTTAGAAGAAAAAAAAACATCTGCTGAATACTTGTTGTTTGAATAATATGCTATCGCCTCACACCTTGAGGTAATCAGAAGTATCACACAACTTTACCACTTCCATAACCTCATAGCAGAAAGAAGCGCTAATCGCTCAATTTGTATTATACTGCCGAAATTAATCAGAAATTGATTATTGATATTTACATAAATATGCCCGAAACGGCTGTTCAGCTGCCTAATTATAAATTATGACGGATTTCAGAGGCGACTGTGAAGCTGGTGGGATAGTCTCTACCTGGATGCTAAATTATCGTCAGACGGCAGCTCCACTTTGGTTTGGACGTAAATGTGACTTTTAAAAACTCCTTCTAGAAATTGAGCCTCATAAATATTTTATGATTAACGACGGTTCTGCCCGTGTTGATGTGGTAGCAGCAGTCGGCTGGATTCTTAAACTTTAGTCACGGATGGCGGCGAGTCGATGATTGGCCGGGTGCGCTGCGCTTTCTTACACTTTTTTTCGGTCTGGCACACGCGGGTGGAGAAGACCTCTGGTAGCAGGTTACCATACGTCTTTCGGATCGATGTTATGCGGAACGCTCATAAATCACACATTTATCCGAAAGAGTTCCAGCTCAAAGTCCATTGAGTTGCAGTTTTACGATCACAGTTCTCATTAACATCAGAATGAGGCGACTTTCGTTGGTCATGGATGCCGGTGGCAACACACTGATAGAAGATCGATTATTCATACCTACCTAATAACTTGAGGCAGTGCTCACCAAGCTGTGCCTCACGGATCAAGTCAGCCTGCTCAACCCATCTGCTGTGGTTTTCGTCTTTTTATACCAACCGGATCTGCGTCGAGCACCAATTTTGCAGGGTCGCTATCCGAGATTCTTGCAACATACCCAATCCACACACTGTTCTTCTGCATACCGTCAAAAATCGCCTTTATCATTTGAGTGTTGTCGAAAACTATTCGGTTACTGATGAAAAGGCTGATTCCCTTTGGGAATAGTAATCATAATCAGGTTGAGAGTCACTTATTTTATTATTTCTCCGATGTGGTTCGTGGTCTTTGTTGTTTCACTTACTTCTTAACTGAGATAAATATTTCCTAGAGAGTTTGTCAATCATTATTTGGCACAATAATTGCATCTAATGTGACCGAAAAACTAATCTTTAAATAGACATTTAACATTCAGCATAGTGTAATGCTTAAAACAATGTTATCATATTCCTAGACTTCAAACTGGCAAGCACTTGATTGATTTACATCCGGTCAATCCGACGACGATCATCGATTATCATTCAGCCGAATTGAGCCATCAGGGTAAGCTTTACAATTAGCATATCATCGCATAATCAGTCAATCTTAATTTGCCGATTGTTGCCTCGTTACTCGCAGCCTCCGATGAGGGTGGTCGGTCAATCGGTAGACAGTTATTGTCAACTGTGCCGGGACATGCATGCGACAGGAAACAGACGAGTGAGCTTCCTGAAGCTTTGTGATAATTTCCCTCCGCCAGGCAACGTCCAATTAACGAACAGCCGGACTCGACAGATCAGCCAGATTCCTAATCACTATCATCCTAATCACATCGCGCGAGTCACTAATGCCAATTATTCGTCTCTGCCGTTTGACGAACGGAACAACCCTCATAACCTCCTCAGTATACCAACGAGAACGGCGCGAAAGTTATCTGATTCGGTCCATCTGTTTGCAATCAGGTTGTGGCTCTGTAAGGCCATGAGGGTCCTTCGCCTGACTGTGACCAGTTTGGGAAAAATTCAAACTATTTCCTCGTCCGTGATGAACCGAATGGTAAACCTTAGCCGCATTCCGAGTGAAAGCCATAAGGGCGCCTTCATCGTTGTGCTTACAAAATCTTGCACTGGGAATACACATTATGACTGACTATGACTCGTATCGGTTACGACAGATCTCCCCAGTGCGCTCGCCGTTGATGTTGTTGTTTAGAGCCAAACAAAACACCTCGTTAGAAGCGGATTACGATTGAAATCTGTTGATAACGATGGAAAATAAAAGTGCAAAAAAAAAATCCAAAACGGATGGAGGGTTAGCGAGTTTTAGCTTCGATGAGATTTTTAATGATCTTCTCCCGAGCGATCTAAATTGCTGGTTATCGTTAGAGGATGATGCTGACATACGTCGTTGATTAATATTTTAACAGATAAACTCCAATCGTAACCTAGAATGTATGTTACATACGTCGTTGATTAATATTTTAACAGATAAACTCCAATCGTAACCTAGAATGTATGTTTTTTTTTATCTATGCGCAAGTTGATACATGTTTGGCGTTCTGTCGAAATTATATACAGTTCCTGGACAAGACATTTTATTTAGTTTTATGTCAAGTATTGGAACTTGGCTATTTGTTTTTTTTACAAGAGCTTGGTGTTTTGCCTCGTACACCAAAGTGTACTGAAAGGCTATGTGTTCACTCAAAAACGAATTTTCGATAGAAGGCTCGGAGGGTCAAGTCACATATACCAATCAACTCAGTTCGACGAATGGAGATGATGTCTGTGAGTATATACAGGGGATAGACAAAATGATCGGAACAGGCAAAATTTTCCCTTCTCAAAAAAAAAAAAAAAATTCAAATAGCTGTAACTTTTCGAAAAATGCATCAAATATTCTCAAATTTTCACTGTAAGTTGATCAGCTATTTGTGTATCAGTGGACACAATTTGAAAAAGATCGAACTATTCTGCACAAAGTTTTAAAGATTCTAAAAAAAGCTATAATTATCCGATAGCCAACTTTGAGCTGTTATATCTCCGGATTCAATGAACCGAATGCAATGAAATTTTGACCATTTATGACTTATATAATGAGCTTTAAAAAACTTTTGACGTAACTTAAAATTCTTAACACGGAAGAAAATTATAACGATTAGATTATTTTCTAATAAAACACCAAATTTTCTTAAATTTCAACATCGTTTCAAAATTCAAGATACTAATTATAGTTTATTTAAATTCTCTCTGATTGTCTTGAATACAGATATGTTTTGAAAGAAAGTAACAACATGGGCGGCAATTCATTGAAAAAGTAATGGGATGCATATTAAAAATAGACCAATTTACTGAAAAGTCGTAAAGTTAATGAAACCGCTATAACTTTTTCTCTCGTTAATAATTTCAAGTTAAATCAAATGTTTTTCAGAGCTCATTATATAAGTCATAAATGGACAAAATTTCATTGCATTCGGTTCATTGAATCCGGAGATATAACAGCTCAAAGTTGGCTATCGGATAGTTCAACCTTTTTCTAAAATGCACATAACTTCGTGCAGAATAGCCCGATCTTTTTCAAATGTTGTCCACTGATACACAAATAGTTGATCAACTTACAGTGAAAATTCGAGAATATTTGATGCGCTTTTCGAAAAGTTACAGCTAATTGGACATTTTTTGAAAAGTGAAAATTTTGCCTGTCCCGATCATTGTGTCTATCCCCTGTATGTGGGTGTATGTGTGTGTATGTATGTCTGTGTACAAAAAAGTTCACTCACTTTTAAGGCACTTTCCATTGGCATTTTTTTCGGATTATAGCTCAAATCGAACCGAAATTTTACCGCATTGTTTGCTATTAAAAATGGTCCGGATCGGTCAAGGCGTTCTGGAGTTATGGTCATTTCAGTGGTCCGGGCCAGCACCTTTAGAACTGGCCGTATATGAAACTGAACCTAGCCCCATCATGCGATACATCAAACTGCGGCGTTTTTTATAAGAGGAATTCCACGGAGTCATGTCACTCGATCCTGAGCGACCATTTCAAAAATATCTGAAACTTTGCACAGTTTTTCAATTTCATCTAAATCGTCATTTTTCGATATCAAACCTTCATATTCACTCACGACTAACTTTTCAAAAGGGTGTATGCGAAAATAGTTCAAAAACATTCTAAAAGCTGCACAGCAAAAACGGATTGTTCGATTGTTATGAATTTTTCAGCAAAGTTAGATAACTAAATGATGATTCCTTAGAAAATATACACTGTAAAAAATTTCTTTTTTTACTTTAAAAAATATGATCTTTGTCACAAAAACTTAAATATCTCAAAACCCTATCTTTTTACCAACGTTAATTTTTTAGGGAAAATGACCCATTATATCAGCTATCTACCATAAAATTTTGGTGATGGTAAACTGATAAACAAAAAAGTTATGACATTTCAAACATTTCACAATTTTTACATTTAGTAACAAAAAAAAATTTTTTTTCTGTGTAAATTATTTCGAGAATTATATTTTGATGCTGATTTTATTGTAAAGACTACCGCCTGAATTAAACAAGTTGTTTTCATGATATTTTTGTTTGATTATTCATAATTACTATAGTATCTATTTGAAACTTAGACGCGATCCAGTGTTGTGATCAAAAATATTGAGAGTGTCATACTTTTTATTGTACGTGACTGGTGGAAAAATCCCTTGATAGTGTTGAAAAGCTGTTGATCATAAGAAAAATGGAATTAAACTTATTTTTAAGACGAAAGCTGCATAATAAAAGCTTTATATATACGCGTATACGTCTAGTTGATCTGCAAAAAAATACCTCTTAGAGAACAGACTTTATGATCGGAAGAATGCGAGTAACTTCAACAACAACAAATGCATGAGAGGTACATACCACAGACAAACAGACGAAACGCCTAGAACAATTTTCGTGAAAATCCATCGCCCAGTTCACACTACCACCACCTGGTGGAAATGTTTCACGAAACACTGCGTTGTGCAATATCGTCATCAGAAGGCGCTAGTGTGAAACGTCAAACGCAAAGAAAAACGATGGGCACTCTTCTGGTTATGAAAGCCACAACCAAGATTCAAAATGATCGTTAAAGGCGTGGTCAATGAAAATTTCGTCAGTGTTACGTTTGTTTATCTGTATACATGCAAAAAAATACTACCGCGCTATGGATATTTGATTTGAGACCGTATGATGAAAAAAAAAATGTTCAAAAGAGTTACGAAATCTCACCGAAAGCACCATAGATAAACTGAAAGAGACTGATTATGCCCAAATTGAATACAAATTTACGAATTTGCACGTCCTGCCGTCTAGACTTTGACAAACGAGCCATCATCGGTAAAGCAGGGCGCAGGAAGTTCGAAAACGACAACAACTGAGAAATTACCAGAAGTGCTAAGTGCAGAGAGTCATGCCACCATTTTTTTTCCTCCCCTGTTGGGGAAATTAAGCCACTGCATCCAATAGGCTGAACTTTTGTGGCATGTCCCGTTTTGATATTCGCATCTAGCCAGCTAATTACCATGTGTCAAGTAATCAGCTACTGCCACGACGCGTCGTCTCCCAGTCAGGTGCAATGGAATTGATAAACTCCAAGACCTTTCCAGGTTTTGCAGACCAGATCTCACTGGGTTGCAAGCAACCACTATTTAGAAATCTTTGCCTGCGCGTGTATAAAGCACCACAACTGCAAAGCAGATGTTCCGAGGTTTCACGTTCCGTATTACAGAAACGACAGATATCACTCTGAATATTTTTCAAGTGATACCTGCTCGGGCAGTGTCCAGATACTAGGCCAGTGTATGTACATAGAGCTCTCTTGTTGAGCTCTAAGAGCTTTTTGGTTTTATAAGCATTTGGTGTTATAAATCGTTTTGACTGATTGCAATTTTTGACATCCATCCAATTGGATATCACCCTCTGCTCAGCCCAGCGTTTCAGGTCCATTTTAATTGTACAGTTTGATATACCACAGAATGGTTCTGGGCCAGCAAACTGTAAATTGGAACCAAGCTAGCAAGCTCGTCTGCCATTTCATTTCCTTCAATGCCACCATACCATCAGCGACATCTGTTTAAACAATTTAATCACGCCCCTTTTCAAAAATGCTTTGAAATATACTTCAACATCTATAACCATTTCAATATTTTTAACGTTGCAAAACACGTTGCAAAACATTCATCTTGAAGAAGAGGGAAAACACTTGTCCTCAAATGTAACAGCAAATTAATGAATAAACGACTAATGCGCGGAGGGCGTGATAAAATCGGAACATTACTGTACATATAATATACATAATACATAATAAAAACAGCTTGTTTTACTCACGCAAGGCCATTAACAATAAAATCAGCATCAAACTGCGATTTCCGGCCGAAATAATTTACACAGAAAAAAAAAATTATTACTAAATGTGAAAATTGTGAAATGTTTGAATTGTCATAACTTTTTTGTTTATTAGTTTATCATCACCAAATTTTTATGGTAGATTGCTAATACAATGGACCGTTTTCCCTAAAAAATTACGTTGGTAAAAAGATAGGGTTTTGAGATATTTAAGTTTTTGTGACAAATATGATATTTTTTAATGTTAAAAAAAGATTTTTTTTTCACGGTGTATATTTTCTTAGAAATCACCATTTAGTTATCTAACTTTGCTGAACAATAAAATCAGCATCAAACTGCGATTTCTGACCAAATAATTTACACAGAAAAAAAATATTTACCAAATGTGAAATGTTTGAAATGTTATAACTTTTTTGTTTATTAGTTTACCATCACCAAATTTTTATG
This sequence comes from Aedes albopictus, assembly GCF_035046485.1. Classification (NCBI taxonomy): domain Eukaryota; kingdom Metazoa; phylum Arthropoda; class Insecta; order Diptera; family Culicidae; genus Aedes; species Aedes albopictus. Next base: position 201,350,694 of record NC_085136.1, on the reverse strand, counting down.
GTGGATTGCTAATACAATGGACCGTCTTTCCTAAAAAAATTACGTTGGTAAAACGATAGGGTTTTGAGATATTTGAGTTTTTGTGACAAAAATGATATTTTTTAATGTTAAAAAAGATGTTTTTTCACAGTGTATATTTTCTTAGGAATCACCATTTAGTTATCTAACTTTGCTGAAAAATTCATAGCAATCGAACGAACCATTTTGGCTGCGCAGATTTTTGAATATTTTTGAACCATTTTCACATACACCCTTTTGAAAAGTTAGTCGTGATTCAAAATAAAAATTTGATATCGAAAAATGGCGATTTAGATGGAACTGAAAAACTGTGCAAAGTTTCAGTTTAATAGAAAATCATGAATTTAAAAAATTTCTTAATTTTGATGCTGTTGCTTGGAATCGCTCATAACCATTAGCATGGTTGACAAATTTTCTGTGGAAATCAACACTGGAGACCATAATTCCACGATGTCGGCCCAAAATTCAAGATGGCGGCTCTAAATTCAATATCGCGGCTGTTTAATAGAGTTTTAGGCTCTAAAACCATGTACTACGGGTATATTTGGTATGAGCAAGATGTCTGGGAGTCCAAAAATGGCAGCCAGAATATCCAAGATGGTGGTTAAAAATCCAATATGGCAGCTCTAATTTCAAGACGGCAGCTGTTAAATGGAGTTTTACGCTTTAAAACCATGCAATATGGGTATATTTGGTATAAGAAAGATGTCTGGAGTTCAAACATGGTGACCAGAATATCCAAGTTGGCGATCTAAAATCCAATATGGCGGCTCCAAATTCAAAACTGCGGCTGTTTAATGAAGTTTTAGGCTCTAAAATCATGAAATATGGGTATATGGCGGTTTAAAATTCAAGATGGCAGCTGTTTAATGGAGTTTTAGGCTCTGAATCCAGACAATATGGGTATATTTGGTATAGGGAAGATGTCCGGAGTCCAAAAAAGACGACTAGAATATCCATGATGATAGCCTCAAATTCAATATGGCGGCTGTTTAATGGATTTGTAGGCCCTAAAACCATGCAATATGGATATATTCGTTATTGTGAAGCCCTCATTGCGACATGGACGTTATTTCCTGAACCGGAAAAAGACCGGTTGTACAGATCGCCGCTAGCTTGGCCTTATCCGCTACCTTGTTCCTGTTATTGGGAGGAATGCGTTTTGGGTCCGATAGTAAAGCGATGTCTTACTTGACTTACTTGACCTGTTGTACGGCTTCACAGTGGTGTAACCAATTTGTTCCAGTTCTTTGGTTTTTGTTCATGTATGAGTGGTTGTTTGTAGAAAATTCACGTTTTAGGATTATTATTAACAGTAGGTATCACCCTAGCGAGAAACTGTGCCGCTACAAATAAGCTACCAAAACCGTTACCAAAAAGACGCAGCAGCACTTGCACAAATATGGTGTCTGCTGAGAAAAATGAGGGGTAGTGGGATCTTCATGGGCGCGGCTATCTTCCGATTACGAGGTTTGGTCAGAAAATAATCAGGCGTCCGTGTTTGCAGGCCAATTGTGAAAGTCCAGTGAAAAGTGTTTTATTAACAAACAGTCCCCCCCTTAGGGGATGGATTTGGAAAAAAAAAACTCCATTCAGGTAAATAGGTTCAACCTGAGTAATTTTACCCAGGACACCCTGACGGACATAATCCGATTCCCTACAGGACCTCGTACCCCTTGCTAAAGAACGATCACACACGGTGGCTCGGAAGTCAAGATGGCTTCCGAGCCTAATAGCTAAGGATTCGCCATCGTCCGTTCAGGACGTTTTCCTCAGGCCATGAGGCTCAATCGTCAAGGAGGAGTTCCCCTCTCGGCCATCCAGGGTGGCCATGCCACGGCCGGCCCATTGTGCCCACGAGGGAAGACGCCTGCCGCCCAAACATGCCCCGGCAACGCCCGCTGGTCCAGAAGGCCAAATACTAGCCGATTCCTGCCATGACATCGATCCCGAGCTGCCCCGGCAGCGGAAGCAGGCCACACGGTAGTACAGGAGCAGCCATGTGGGCCGAACCGAAGTAAAAAAAACAGTCTACAGCAGCAGTGACTACAGTGTCTAGAGTCTAGACCTACCACCAAACTACAGTCTCGCTTACACGCCACTCCGCTATGTTCCTAGAGTGGGTCATCGTTTATATGGAAAATGAAAAATTCAATAGTATCCCATCAGATCAAAGCGTTTTTGATCCCATTTCAGAGCCCAAATAAGTGTGCAAAATTTCGTGCATTAGTGTGGTCTGTCAAAATGACCTGTGAATTGTGAAACATTTTCATGGCTGGCTTTGTTGGTGTAATGAAGAATTTCAAATGAAGTAGTCGTCAATGATCTTCTTCTTCTCTATGGCTCTTCGTCCCACTGGGACTAGACCTGCCCACTTCAACTTAGTATTCTTTGAGCACTTCCACCTTCCACAGTTATTATTTGTTTGAAGGGCTTTCTTTGCCTGCCATTGCATGAATTTGTATAATGTGAGGCAAGCACAATGATACATTATGCCCAGGGAGTCGAGACAAATTTCCCGACTGGAACGAGAATCGAACTCGCCGTCTCCGAATTGGCGATCCATAGCCTTTACCACTAGGCTAACTGGAGATCCAATGATTCTGGTGGTTATCTATGCAGAGAGGAAATGGAGGAAACAAATTTGGGCGAATTCGTAGTAAGCACTGCGTATCGTATGCTAAAAAAAAATAATGCAATTAATCCAAATGTCTTTCGGCCGTCGGTCCGGACACCATGCAATATAACGTTAATGTCACATGCAAATGGTCTGGAAACACTTTGTTGTAGGTTTAGAATACCTGACTATATTTGTACGTAGTTTAGAAAAAGATTGACATTTACATGTTTTTAAATAGTTTGCTTTCAAGAACTTGTAATATTTACAATCAGTATCGACGCGTAGAAATATAACTAAAAACATTTTTAGCAGCCATGTTTACAATGTACTATATGTTCATCAACAAAATACAAAGCAAAGATCAGATCGCATGTGACACTTCATAAATCGCAAATTTCTGCGAAGCACCCCGGAACGAAATTAATTGCTTCCAACACCCTGGGTGTGCACGCTGGAGGTGCCATGAAGTGGCACAAATTTAAGGAGAGGAACTCGAACACCTTTCTGTTGCGGCAGTCCTTTTCTCTGTTATCTCCTGTGCAAAACAAACCCTAATTGTTCCCATTTTACGAGGGGCGCGCACGCACCTTGCCTCTGCAATAGCCCGGCCCAGCCAAGATAGTATAGAACAAGGTCCTGTGTTGTACCGCCCGGAGTGACTTCGAGAGGCTGTTCGATTTCGGAAAAGGACCCATATTCTGCTGTCTTGTACAATTGCATTGTTTTGGCACTCCAATTTGCGCCTTTCTTTTGTTCTGTCGCAAGTGACCAGGATTTTCGTAGGAATTTTAAGGGTGTCATCCTTCTGTCCTGAACGGCAAAAGCAAAAAAAAAATGAATGCAGAAAGATCAGCTCATTAAGCACGATGGTCATCCGGACAATGAAGATTCGCCACGGGTTGGAACCGGTGGAATGTTTTCGTTTTCGGTAATTTTCAGCTGCATTCGGAAATCCCGATTGCCGACTACGACGCTCATAAGCTGCAATCAATTTTCAATATAAACGTGGTCACATCGGTCGCTTTTGTAATGCGCCGCCCAAATGGGACTCGTGCTGGCTTCTTTAAAATCGTATTAATTTTATTTATTGATCATGGCAGAGTGGAAAGCAGCTTAACGGCCTCCCGGTTCGACCTTCAGCGAATGTCAATAAATTATCGTTTATTAATTCCCGATTTTCCGAAAGTTTATGCTCATCTTCACACGTGAAGCCGCCACCAGCACACCGATTGTGAGCCACCTAACTAACCACCGCGCGCAGCCCAGGTTTTCTCGGGACGTGCGATATCATTTGCCAAATTGAATGAGCTTCAGCCAACACACGAGTTCGCTAGTAGGGTGACACAATCTGTGCAACGGCATCATTGATTAAACACCCAGCACAATGAATGTATCACAGTGATAAATCAGAACAGAACAGAAATCAATGTTATAGTGATCGAGACGAAAACAACTATAGCGTGAAAATATGTTAACTAGTGAATTTACAGAGAAAGTACTACAACAGTGAAAAATTGTCTGAAATACCCTTTTTCCATAATGTGGATTACCCTAACAAATGGGCAAACATCACCCTGGATCGCCAGCTTAAACCCATTCAGGCCCTGGCGGAAGGTTATAAATTTGACATAAATTTAATTTGCTGACATCGTTAAATAATTGGAATCCTCCACCCGCTGTGAGACGAAGCAGTGCGGTGGTGGTGGTGAAGCGATGCCAATAGGGCACTGCACGCCGCGGTTGCTAGGGAAAATTCTTTTAAGTCCTTGACGTTTCGTGGCCTTGTTGTTTACGATTTGGACTTAGAAAAATTTTGCTGGTTTTACTGAGGTGCACCCAGGTGGGCAGGGTGGCTTTGATTGAAATTATCAACGCGTGGTTCGTGGGTGGCGGAATGCGCGCGTTCGTGCTCCTACTTGCAAGATTATGAAACCTGACTTGACTACAGTTATGAAGTTCAGCAATTTGTAAGGCATGATTAGCTGATGTCAGGATGAATCATTGACCACATGGTCACCACTGGCCACTCCGGGAACTTCCGGGATGACCCGAAACAACCTGGAGAACCGGTGATAGGGGTCAATTACGTTTATTTAGCAAAATATGATGAAAAACACCACGGCTCTTTTTTTATGATTTTTCGTCAATTCACTTGTGACAGCATAGCAATACTGGCCATGGTTCCCATGTGCCACTTCCGAAACTTCCGGGATGCCCTGAAGAACCGACATTAGAGGATAATCATATTCTAACAGAAAAATGTGTCATGCGACGGATCTTCCTTCATGAATTTTCATAGATATGTTTGAGGTTGTATCGATGCTAGACATGGCCCCCATTATTGGCCACTTCTGGAACATCCAGGTACCCCGACGGAAACGACAACAAAAGCTAATTACGATCATACAACAAAACATGTAATGTGACCATCATGATTTTTAATTCCTATGTATGTGGTCGTATCAAAAGTGGCCACACTCTTGGTTGACCATTTCTGAAACTTTCTGGGGCGCCCTGAGGGAACCGATGGCCAGAATCAATTTGGTTCATTCAGCGACGGTTTCATCATGTTTTTCGAGAATATGCTTGTGGTTACTGCTAAAACTTAGAGAATGCCCTCAAGAGACTGATGGCATATTGAACAAACGCGTTCATATGACAAAATGTGGTGTGTAACGCATCTTGGCTAGGTCCAGAGAAATATCTGACAGGATAAAATAATGCCTGATGGAACTTCCGAAGGATTCCCTGGCGTAATTCCTGGAGGAATCCCTTTCAAAATGTTTGAAGGCATCCTCAACGGAAATTCTTGAGAAACGTCCATCTGGGAATTCCTCCGGGTTCTCCTCCTCCAATTCCTCCAGGAGTTTCTCTAAGAGTTCATTCTAAATTTTTTCCTTAAGTAAGTATGAGAGTTTCTTTCAAAACTTCTCCGGGAATTTCTTCTGTAATTCCGCACAGAGTCCTTCCTGGAACTCCTCTGGGAGTTTCTTCTTAAGTTCCTCTGGAATTCCCCCCGGCAGTCCCTTTTAAATTACACCAGGAGTTTCACGTAGAATTTCACTGTGAGTTTGTCATAACTTCCCCCGAGAGTTTATGCTGAAATTCTTCCACAGGCAGTTTCTCATGAAATTCCTCCGGGAATTTCCCCAGGAATTCCTACGGAAGATGCTTGTAGAATTTCTTTAGTTCATTCTAGAATATCTCTGGAAGTTCCTTCTGAAATTCCTCCGAGAGTTCATCCTGGAATTCTTCCGGGAGTTCACTCTGAAGTTCACGCGGAAACTCCAACGGTAGTTCGACCTAGAATTTATCTGTGAGTTCGCCATAGTATTCCTTCAGAGTACCATCCGGGAGTTTCCTCCTAGAATTCCTCTTGAAATTCCTCATGGAACTTCCTGGATCCCAAAAATGCTTCAGGAGTTTATCACAGAATTGCTCGGATGTTCCTCTTGAAAAACGTCCGGGAGTTCCTTCAGGAAATCTTCCGGAAGTTCCTCTGGAAGTTCGTCCTGCAATTTCTCCTAAAGTTGTTTCTGGAATTCTTTCTGGAAATTCTTCTGGAATCCTTCTAGGAGTATCTCTGGAGTTAATCTGAGAATTCCTCCCAAAATTCCTCCTTTCTTACCGAAATTTCTCTGAAGGGTCACTTTGAAACACCTTCTGAAATTCCCACAGGAGTTGCTCGTGAAATTTTTCATTAAATTTCACAGGGGACTCTACTTTTATTTCTTAGGGGGGTTTGCCTTAGAATATCTCTAGGAGTTTCTCCTAAAACTCTGGGACTTCCTATTGAAATTCCTTCTGGAGTTCCTCCTCCTCTGAGATTTCACGCTGGAGCCCCTACGAGAGTTCATCCTGAAATCCTCCGGGAGTAAGTCATAGTATTACTTCGGATTCTCCACTTGAATACTCTCCACGAGTATCCTCCTGGTACCTCTATGAGAGTTCCTCGAAGATCCTGGAATTCCTCTATGAGTTCGTTATATTATGTCTTCGGATGTTCCTCTTGAATACCCTCCTGGAATTCCTTCGAGAGTTCCTCATGAAATGTTACCAGGAGTCCCTTCTGAAATTTCTCTAGGAATTCCTTCTGGCAGATCCTCCTGGAAATCATCAGATAGTTCCTCCTAGAATTCCTGCGGAAATCCTTTCGGTAGTTCCTCCTGAAACTACTTCGTGAGTTCATCCTAGAATTTCACAGGGAGTTTCTCATGATATTCCTGCGAGAGTTCATGCTGGAATTTCTTCGGGAGTTCCTTCTTGAGTTTAGGAAGGAATACTATGGTGAACTCACAGATAAATTCTAGGTCGAACTACCGTTGGAGTTTCCGCGTGAACTTCAGAGTGAACTCCCGGAAGAATTCCAGGATGAACTCTCGGAGGAATTTCAGAAGGAACTTCCAGAGATATTCTAGAATGAACTAAAGAAATTCTACAAGCATCTTCCGTAGGAATTCCTGGGGAAATTCCCGGAGGAACTTCATGAGAAACTGCCTGTGGAAGAATTTCAGCATAAACTCTCGGGGGAAGTTATTGCAAACTCACAGTGAAATTCTACGTGAAACTCCTGGTGTAATTTAAAAGGGACTGCCGGGGGGAATTCCAGAGGAACTTAAGAAGAAACTCCCAGAGGAGTTCCAGGAAGGACTCTGTGCGGAATTACAGAAGAAATTCCCGGAGAAGTTTTGAAAGAAAATCTCATACTTACTTAAGGAAAAAATTTAGAATGAACTCTTAGAGAAACTCCTGGAGGAATTGGAGGAGGAGAACCCGGAGGAATTCCCAGATGGACGTTTCTCAAGAAATTCCGTTGAGGATGCCTTCAAACATTTTGAAAGGGATTCCTCCAGGAATTACGCCAGGGAATCCTTCGGAAGTTCCATCAGGCATTATTTTATCCTGTCAGATATTTCTCTGGACCTAGCCAAGATGCGTTACACACCACATTTTGTCATATGAACGCGTTTGTTCAATATGCCATCAGTCTCTTGAGGGCATTCTCTAAGTTTTAGCAGTAACCACAAGCATATTCTCGAAAAACATGATGAAACCGTCGCTGAATGAACCAAATTGATTCTGGCCATCGGTTCCCTCAGGGCGCCCCAGAAAGTTTCAGAAATGGTCAACCAAGAGTGTGGCCACTTTTGATACGACCACATACATAGGAATTAAAAATCATGATGGTCACATTACATGTTTTGTTGTATGATCGTAATTAGCTTTTGTTGTCGTTTCCGTCGGGGTACCTGGATGTTCCAGAAGTGGCCAATAATGGGGGCCATGTCTAGCATCGATACAACCTCAAACATATCTATGAAAATTCATGAAGGAAGATCCGTCGCATGACACATTTTTCTGTTAGAATATGATTATCCTCTAATGTCGGTTCTTCAGGGCATCCCGGAAGTTTCGGAAGTGGCACATGGGAACCATGGCCAGTATTGCTATGCTGTCACAAGTGAATTGACGAAAAATCATAAAAAAAGAGCCGTGGTGTTTTTCATCATATTTTGCTAAATAAACGTAATTGACCCCTATCACCGGTTCTCCAGGTTGTTTCGGGTCATCCCGGAAGTTCCCGGAGTGGCCAGTGGTGACCATGTGGTCAATGATTCATCCTGACATCAGCTAATCATGCCTTACAAATTGCTGAACTTCATAACTGTAGTCAAGTCAGGTTTCATAATCTTGCAAGTAGGAGCACGAACGCGCGCATTCCGCCACCCACGAACCACGCGTTGATAATTTCAATCAAAGCCACCCTGCCCACCTGGGTGCACCTCAGTAAAACCAGCAAAATTTTTCTAAGTCCAAATCGTAAACAACAAGGCCACGAAACGTCAAGGACTTAAAAGAATTTTCCCTAGCAACCACGGCGTGCAGTGACCTATAGTGCTTGGATGTGCAGCAGCAACCGCTTCGGAATTTATAGCCCCATTGTGGCGCAATTAGCATTCGGCGGCTGATTGCGATTTCGTCACGGGTAATTTGTTTGTAGCACCACCAGCAGTGCAATAATAGTAGGCAAACTATGGTACGCGTTCTGAGATTTATTTCAAAGGAGATGATTTGTTGCGATCAGCGGTTTCTAAGTTGTCTGCTGCAACTAACAATACTAAGCCTAAACTTGAATTTGAATCAAAGAAATTGAAATTTTGTTCCACCTTACTTATAATCAAAAAGAACAGAGTACACGAATGACTCATTTCTTCTCGAATATGTTTTCCCACGGGATGCTTGCTGATTGCTTATCGATTAGCACCTCAATTGATTTTTTTGACACCTTAGTCACCAATGCGACAAAGGTATTCGCATTCGCTACGCTGCTGCAAACAATTAAAATAAATACAGACAAAATTTCTCCACAACCATCAGTTCGTGGGAATTTTCCACATATTATTGTTGTGCACAGTATGGCCCGTAAAAAAATGCGAAAGCTTTCGAAGACATTGTTCACCTGCTTCCAATCGAAAAACCACGCATTTACATGTTGGATAATATAGTCGAGACACTAATTCAACAATGACAAAGGAACATTCAGTGATTTAAGGAACCCTTGAAAAAAAAATTTGTACAACAAAAGGATCTGAGAAACGTCCACGCATCAGAGGCTGTTTTTTAAAGCTGTAATTTTCGTTAAATTGCTCTCAGTCACATTAAATTAAGTTTCAACAACAGCACTTTCATAGCTACCTAGGGAAGCTCATAGTCGGTTGGTCAGTATGCCAACTGACCTTGCACGAGCCACCGGAAGTTTGCTTCAGGTGTATGGAGCTAGGACACAAGTCATAAGACTGTTAAAGATCTAACTAGAGCAGCCTGTATAGGCGATGTGACGGAGAATGCCACAACGTACAAGGCTGCAAGAGTCCACCCACGTGTTTGATTTGTTCCGGAATATCCGCGAATAGTAACTACTCAACGAAAGGTCCAAGGTGCTCGTTTGAGTTCTTCTTCTGTTGTTTAATTGTATTTTAGGAATTTCTTATGCGTGATACCGTACATGTTGTTTTTCGGTGCTATTTGTTATTGCATAGCAACACAAGATATTTTATGTATTGCTCATAATACGCCCAAAAACATCTTTAAAACCACCGATTAATGCACCTAGTGGTGATAGTGCCTTTCTCTATCGATCATCAATTTAGGAAAAACATATTGCAATGTTATTTTCAACAGCATAACAGAGCTGAAAAATATCAGACCTCTCAGTTGACTGCTTGACCACCTTTACCCTAGTCGTGCATTCGGCTCATTATGACCCCATCCCATACGCTACGGCAGCGAGGTGAGCGTCAGCTAATGCATGAAGTAGGTTAACTTTATTCACAATCACAGATCACTTTGTGATCTTCGACAGAGATTTTTTCAGCACACTTTAGGCTATATTTTATTATCATTGCATTGGTAATACGATTCATGTGAAATGTGACCTCCTTACAAGAAAAATTCAGAAAATGGAAATTTTCAATTCAAATTTCAATCGCAATAACAAGAACGAGGGATCAACCAGTCGCACTCAAATTGTAAGCAGTAATTTTAGAAGTAAAAGGAGATTGAAGATTGAAAAAAAAACTTTATACGGTGTTTATGCGATTAAATCATATTTTTTTCATAAAACGTTGATCCATCCTTCTATATATTTACACCGCAGGAATCTGAAATGGTGTGATTTGATGAGATCACTTTGGTCCCGATTTTGTTCTCTTGCATATATGAAGACTTTGACCAATTCTTCACTTATAATCTTACCCAACGTTTACAGGCTTTTTTTTTTTTTTTTTTTTTTATCTGTATTAACGAGATTTTTAGCCCTTGGCTAGTTCATCTCGGGACCCACGCTTTACTTCCCTTCCGAAGGAAGAACTCACATTTTTGTTGTGAGTTTGTCGGGAGTGGGATTCGATCCCAGGTCCTCGGCGTGATAGTCACGTGCTTTAACCATCACACCAGGTCCGCTCCCCACGTTTACAGGCTATCAAAAAAGCTACAATTTGATTTATAGCTTTGACATTTATTTTGTTCACTTTTATAATTTCGATGCACATCAAAGCTTGCATGGGTTTTGTTCAATTTTATGTTCGACCGCTTCCGGTGGGGCACCTGGAACCGATTCCGATTGTCTCAAATACGGTCTGAGACAATGTTCTTGTCAACTGTTCATCTGGTACCTAAAAAGCCGAAAGTTAATGTGATCTGAGACTATTTTCTTGCTCACCGTCCGCCAATTTTTTGAGGAAGCCGCATGCATGATTTTGGTTCATTCCTATTTAATCACTTTTGATGGAACACCTGCAACTGATTCCGAAATACTATTACAAATTCTAAATGTGGCCTGAGACTATTTTCTTATGGACCGTTCATCAGATTACAGAAAAACAAAATGGTTTGGTTCTACCTCTTCCGGCGGGTTACTCGTCTCGTCACCAGTTTTGGAACACTACCGGTTCTCCCAAATATGGTCAGAGAATATTTTCTAGCTAACCGTTTATCATGTTACTGAATAAGTCATTGGTATGACGCATGTATTGGTTCTCTTTTACATTTGACTATTTCTGGCGGGACACGTGGAATCGGTTACGTAAAACTTTGATATGGCTTGCGTCTATTTTCTTGCAACTGTTCATCATGTTACCTAAAAAGCCGTGATTAGAGGTACCGCATGCATGGGTTTGGTTTCATTTCCAGCCTGGAACCGGTTGCGGAACACTGCCGGAAGTCTCTTAAATTGTCTGAGCCTATTGCTTGCTAACGTTTATTAGGTTATCAAAAAAGCCGCGCTCTGCTATTTCGCATGCATGGGTTTGGTTCAATTTTATATTTAACCGCTTTTGAAGGGAAACCCGGAACTAGCTTCGGCACTACTGGCAGTCCCTATATGATCTTAGCCTACTTCCTTGATAACCGGTCATCAAGTTGTCAGAAAAGCCGTGATTTGATATGTCGCATGCATAAGTTTTGTTCACTTTTATATACGGAAACTTCCAGCGGGACACCCGGAACCGGCTCCGAAACACTACCGGTTCAGATATATCTGAGTCTTTATTTTATGCCAACCTTTCATTATCAAAAAAGCCGCGCTTCGATATGTCACATGCATGGATTTGGTTCACTTTAATGTTTGGCCACTTTCGGCGAGACTCCCGGAACCGGTTCCGGAACACTAGCGGTTCAGATATGATCTGAGACGGTTTTCTTGCTAACTGTTCATCAGGTTATCGAAAATGACGCAGTATGATGTGTCGCATGCATGGGTTTGGATCACTATTATATTTGACCACTTCCAGCGGGATATCCGGAATCGGTTCCGAAATACTACCGGTTCAGATATGGTCTGAGATTATATTCATGCTCACTGTTCATCAGGTTATCGACAATGTCACAGTTTGATGTGCCGGGGGGTTCGATAACTTTTATATTTGGCCACTTCCAGCGTGACATCCGGAACCGGTTCCGGAACACTCCCGGTTCAGATATGGTCTAAACACTACCGGTTCAAATATGGTATGAAACTATTTTCTCGCTAACTGTTCATAAGGTTATCGAAATTGCCGCAATTTGATGTATCGCATGTATAGGTTTGGATCACTTTTATATTTGAGCATTTCCATCGGGACATCCGGAACCGGTTTCGGAACACTACCGGTTCAGATGTTATCTGACATCTGAAACTGCCGCAATTCGATGTGTCACATGCATGGACTTGGTTCATTTTTATATTTGGTCCTTCCGGCGGGGCACCCGAAACCGGTTCCGGAACACTACCGGTTCAGATATGGTCTGGGATTGTGTTTTGGCTAACTGTTCATCAGGTTATCGAAAATGCCACAGTTTGATGTGTCACATGTATGTGTTTGTTACATTTTTTATGTATGAACCCTTCCAAGGGTACTGGTCCGGAACACCTAAACGGCCATAACTTCGGAACGACTGGACCGATCCGAACCATTTTCAATAGGAAACAATGAAACCAGATTCCGCGTGAACCGTCAGTCATTAAAATCGGTTGAGGTTTACTGAAAAAAAAAATGATGTGAGTTTTTTGTACACATACACACAAACAGACACCACCTCAATTCGTCAAGCTGAGTTGATTGCTATATGTTACTCTACCTTCCGGGCCTTCTATCAAAAAGCCATTTTTGGAGTGAACATATACCCTTTCCAGTACACTTAGTGTACGAAAAAGGTAAAAATTTAGATACCCAAAGATGTTTTGTAAGTTACTTGGGTCGCGCTGAAGACTGGGATAACTTAATTACTTTACTTTCATTCCTGGGCACCCACGGTGGTGCAGAGGGCCGAATTGAAGGATTTCCATCCTGGGCGATTGCCAGCCATCGTCTTGACCTGTGGCCAGGTCAAATTTCTGTCGACTTGCTTGACTTCGCTATTGAGGCTGCGCCGCCATGACCCTCTGGGTCTGCTTCTGCTGCGATGTCCTGCTGGGTTCCAGTCTAACGCTTGTTTGCAGATTTCGTTTCCGCCCCTGCGTAGAGTGTGGCCGACCCACCTCCACTTTTGCTCCCGAATTTCTGTCGCTATCGACTTTTGATGATATCGACGATGGAGCTCCACGTTGGAGATCCAATTGTGAGGCCACCATGCACGAATTATATACCGCAGACATCTATTGATGAAGACCTGCAGCCGTTGTGTGTTCTGCACTGATACACACCAGGTTTCACTGGCATATAGCAGCACAGATTTCACGTTCGAGTTGAAAATTCGGATTTTGGAGCGTCGACTAATCTAGTTGTTTTTCCTTACATTTCTTAAAGTCGCAAAAGCAGCCCTCGCCTTCTGGATCCGTGCACCCATGTCGATCTTGGTGCCGCTATCGGCCGCCATTTGGCTACCAAGATATTGGAAGCTTTCAACATTCTCCACTGATTGCCCAGCTTCCGTAAAGCTGAAAGTGTTGGCCGTGTTTACATCCAACGATTTGGTCTTGTTGACGTTGACGGTAAGACCTGTCGCTGAGAGGCGATTGACAAGAACGTCGAGCTTGCTATATCAGAGCGCCGTTGAGCTAGGAGAGCAAAGTTATCAGCCAGTTTGAAGTCATTTAGGTGCTCCATGGTAATGATGGTAATGGGTTGCCACAGCAATCCACGATTTGGTTCACGGTCAATCGCACCTACCAGGATCTCGTTGATTACATTGATTACATGAGGAACACTAGTGGTGATAGTATACATCCTTGCCTCACTCCAGCAACGACCCGGATGGGATCGGACAAAACACCATTGCTCCGTACTCTGCACGAAAATGCTGTGAACTGTGCTCTGCACTGTGCTTCAATGAGGCCGATGATTTTCTCAGGGACACCCTTGCGCCTGAGGGCTTCCCACATGTTTCTGTGCTTGAGACGGTCGAACTCTTGGAATTCATTGATTTGCTCCAGAATGATACGGAGCGTGACAATATGGTCCATACAGTATCCGGCACGGAATCCTGCTTGCTGCTCGTCGGAGAGTTGCGTCAATCTTCTCCTGTATCCGGTTAAGGATCACTTTGCAAAGGACTTTGAGAACGATACACAGCAGCATGATGCCCCGCCAATTATCGCATACAGTCAGGTCACCCTTTTTGGGTACATTTACTAAGACGCCTTGCATCCAGTCGGCTGGAAATGTCGCGGTTTCCCATATGCTGTAGAATAATTGATGCAGTAGTTTGGCGCTACGTTTGTTCCGCCCATCAAGAAGGCTCTGTCTCCATTTTCGGCTGATACAGATGTGGTCGATTTGATTTTCCGTGACGCCATCACGAGAAACCCATGTCACTTTGTGCACTGGTCGATGAGGAAAGAGCGATCCCCCAATCACCATATCATTGTTGCCACAAAACTCTGCAAACAGCTCTCCGTTTTCGCTCATTTCTCCAAGACCATGGCGTCCCATGACGTGCTCATAGTCCGAGTTGTCGGAACCAACCTTCGCGTTAAAGTCGCTCATGAGGATCTTGATATCACCTTGCGGAGTCTTGTCCACGACAGCATTCAGTTGACTGTAAAAGTTCTCTTTGTCTTGCAATTGGGTTTTTAAATTGAGAAAAATGTATTGATTTTTATATTTTATACGAAAGAGCACCTTTTTCTGAGTCACTATGATTTTTTTTCAGATTTTTAGAACCTTATTTTGGTACCTAAAATCAATTTCAAAGAGATTTTTTGAAATCACCTTGTGACAGCTGGACAACTGTTTGCGATGAGGGGTGATTCGACAAATCGCTCCCATACAAACTTCAAATTGATTTTTAATAGGTTCCCGGGCTCCAAAATGCATGAAAATTTGGATTTCGGCTCAGTTTGACATGCAGATTCAGAATATCGAATTATTTCAACACCGTTAAAGAAGACAATTCGGCTGCATCGGTTGGCGCGTAACATTGGATCATAGTAAGGTTTCGAACCCGTGTTCTGAATCTGGCTACAATTATCCTCTCAATAATAGGTTCCCACTTCATGAGCGCCGCTTGGGCGTGAGCGCTGAACAGGAAACCAACTCCATGGTGGCGAGGAGCGTGTTCACCTCGTAGACCAGAGTATAGCAATATTTGACCCGACGCCAATGTGTGTTCTCCAAAGTTCGGACTTCGCTCAGTCCTAGGATCTCAAGCTTCATACATTGCCTCATTGGCTAGTTATACCAGTTTACCCTGCTGGGCTAGGGTTAATACATTCCAAGTTCCAATTCCGGAGACAGTAGGCTGTTGAAGGTCCCCTATCCACCGTGGTGGGACTGCCACCTTAGGTATAGCTTCCGGTGGAGGAGTATTTCATACTCAGCCGCTGGATGCCAGAACAGACGCTGTTTGAGCCGCACCTCCTTGGTGAACAGACCCTCGAGACGTACCTCCTCAATCTAGCTGAAGTCAGAAGGACAACAGTGCCCAGGCTGCATTACCAGCTAAGCACACAACTCTGGCGGTCTTTGTCATCGCTTGACCCGTGGAAGCATGGGGTAGGAACTTGTGAGGATCAGAGCTATGTTGGACGCTTTCCTTTTCGACCCACCGTTTTGCAGCCCAAAGACTGGGATAAGAGCAAGCAAAAATGCCTGCTTTTAGGGGCCTCTATTAGAGTGCCAATGCGAATCCGTGGAGTGATACCTAGAGGATCGTGATGGGCAAGACAAGAGGTGTAATGGCTCTTACAGAGCAGTCTCCAGAGATGTTAGAGGGGATCGTCGTGGGGCTTTTTGTGCGTCATGATCCTAGTCCTTGACCTCCTTTCGTAAAACAGCTGGGGATTGGGGCTGGCGATGAGGACATGGTCATCGTTGAGGAATTTGGGGGGAAAACAAAGTCCGTTAGCGTAGGTATGATCCATCAGAAGGCCGGCTCCAGAGACACGTTATCCTCCATTTGGGACATTTGTGTCATAAATGGTATGATTCATGGTCCGGATGGATTTCCGAACTTGACCTTGATCGGCAGAGGCTCCCGGGTTGTTCTGGTCTGCTATACAGATTTCTAGAAGAGCAAGTTTTCTCAGAGGTTTGAATACGGCTGAGTCGGCTATTGCCCAAGGCTGGGGAACCATCCGGAGACCTGTCGGCATATAGACCAATTTGCTTGATCGACACGGCGGGGAAGGTGCTTTAAAAGACCATCTGCAACAGAATGTTGAGGCACACCGGGGGTGTAAAGGATTTCTCGAGAAACAATTGCGGCTTCCGGAAGGAGAGGTCGACCGTAGATGCTACTCTATCGATTACAACGATCGCCAAGATAGCGCTCCAGCAAGAGGAAATTGGAATTGGCTCATCACAAATCGGAGGTGCAGCAAAGGAGCCTCTACATCTATAGTAGCACTGTCCCGGATGATGTCCAATAGCTCTACGCACAAGCTTCTGTCTAGTGTCGCCTCACCCATGCTGACCTGAGTCGGCTTGGGGTACGGCGCAAAGTACCAAAACCTATGTATGTGTAGGGATGAATTTGGTTGGAATGCCGTTACAACGGATATCACCCACAGTGGGCTTCGCGTTTGTGCAGTTAGCGGCGCCAGTCGTCTAGGCGTATCGCAAGGCTCACAGTGTGGGTCAGATTCTCACTCCAGTCGGTGAAAACTTTTCGTCGAACGAAAAATTCACCAATGGGTCACTGACTGGGTTTTCTGTATGTTGTCCGTAGTGTAGTGTAAATAATGTGTTCAGTCTGTGCAGCTTTTGGCTGAAGAAGGTGTGAATTGTCTTTTCTTTTTCGTCTTGAAGCTACATGGAAGGTGGCGCGTGGACTCGAAGAATGGCGGGTACAAACGGTATACAAGAGGTAGTCCAAGGGTTCGGAATCGACTACGTACCGGTGTCCTGCTTTCAAAATCGACCCTTACAGCGATTATTCAAGTTGTCGCGGGGAGAACATCCTGGTAACGTTGATGATGATGAACCTGGGCGTGTTAGTGGAGTACCTGTACCTGTAAGTGAAAAGAAAATCGGGTAAAGTACTGTTCTTTTGATTTCCATGAAGAACTTGCATCCTTTGACAGATGCTTATTTCGACCTCAACTGTAAGGTCGTCTTCAGTGTTTTGTACTTGATTCGACCAAGACAGTACAAGATTCAAGCGTTCCCAAATCGCTGACACTTGTTGGGTTTTCTTGGGCCTCGGATCTAGGTTGGCTAGAGGAACTTGTGATCGATGGCGATTCCGAGCAGGAATCCATATATAATAGCATGCATCCAAACTTGTCTTCGGAGCGTGCATACAGAATTGAATTAATGTCCATCACGTCTTTCTTCATTTCTAGTGCTGCAGAAACAAAACTTTTATTCTGTATAAGGAATTTATTTACTAAAATCTACATTATCTACACTCATTACCGTGCTACACTGCCTATCTCGTACAAAATCAGAAGCAGGTTCGGAACAATTTTAAATATTATTCGCACTTAAAGGAGACGAATCAGCAAAGCGCTGAAAGTCTCGTTAATCCACTAGATGCACAGCCCGCAATATTTGTGAGTTGGATACCTAAGAAAGGTGTGTAGAGACCTCTTCGTCCTCTCAGACCTAGGTATCAGAGGAATTTGGGTGTCGTTAGTGGAAGGGTTAAGTCCAAAGGATACGTTTGCTCATCGTTAAGGCACCAACACGAATCAAGCAACATACTCAAACTCATTATACCTATGTACTCTCGAGACGAAGATGTTGGATTCCATTTACGTCTTCCGCACATCCTGCACGGTAAAGAGTGGATATGTTGCGCAATTCCATTGTGATCCACGAGCCTCTGCCCAGCAAGACATATCCCTACCTCCGCGTGGTATCGGCCGGAAACAATGAGCAACCTTAGGGAAGATCTGGTAGCCAACCCCGGTGGGAAATTTAATCGTAGGAAATCAGCAACAAAATAATATGAACCGAGACGAACGAGAACGACCCCAGCGAATAAAAAGGACTTGCGGTTGGAAACTCGGTACGTGGAACTGACGATCTCTCAACTTCATTGGAAGCACCTGCATACTCGCCGATCTACTGAAGGACCGCGGGTTCGGCATCGTAGCGCTGCAGGAGGTGTGATGGACAGGATCCATGGAGCGAACGTTTAGAAGTAAGCACAGCATCTACCAGAGCTGCGGCAACACACGCGAGCTGGAAACAGCTTTCATCGTGATGGGTGATATACAGAGGTGCGTGATCGGTTGGTGGCTAGTCGACGAAAGAATGTGCAGGTTGAGGATAAGGGCCGATTCTTCAACTTGCACAGCCCACACTCCGGAAGCACTGATGATGACAAGGACACATTTTACGCGCAGCTCGAACGCGAGTACGACCACTGCCCAAGCCACGACGTCAAGATCATCATATGTAACTTAAACGCTCAGGTAGGCCAGGAGGAGGCATTCAGACCAACGAATGGGAAGATCAGTGCCCACCAGCAGACAAACGAAAACAACCTACGATTCATTGAATTTACCGTTTCCAAAAACATGGCCTGTGTAGCACCTTTTTCCAACACAGCCTCCCTTATCGTTACACCTAGAGATCACCACAGCAGACGGAATCTCAAATCGTCAACGTTTTGATTGACGAATGGCACTTCTCCGACATTCTCGACGTCAGGATCGATCGTGGCGCCTACATCGACTCCGACCACTATCTGGTGATGGTCAAACTGCGCCCAAAACTCTCCGTCATCAATAATGCATGGTACCGGTGACCACCAAGGTACAACCTAGATCGACTAAAACAACCGGATGTCGGCTCAGATTACGCCCAAATCTCGAGGCTGCGTTGCCAGACGAGGAGGGTGAGCTCGATGAGTCCCCGCTAGAGGACTGCTGGAGTAGGGTCAAGTGGGGTAAAATGCCATTTTTCAAACTTTCATTATTTTCAATGATAATTAGCCTCATTTGTTAGGCGTTCAAAGTGGTAACAGAAACTAGACAATATTTACTCGATACTTCAGTAAAAATATTCACTAAATTATTGCATTTTCATTGATTTTTAGCGATTTTAAAAACTGATTCGTAAAACGGAAGTGGTACAAAACGACCATCTGCCATGGGGTAAGATGCCACTTCATGAAAACATTCAAAAATTATGTCTATCAGTTTTCGGGCATTTCCGACTCATTTTCCCTCCTCTGTCCCGCTTTTTCGTATACTCAGTGTTACCCCCCTCCCCGCAAAACGATGATCGTAATATTTGAATGACCCCTAACATGGAAAGCGTAGATATCAACAACCATGCGTCTCCATGCGTGCCTCAATCTTGTTGGGAACACTTGGCTGGTATTAAAATCACCAGAAAACCTTAATTGCAAGCACGAAAAACCGGAAGTTGCCAATTTTCATTGGGAAATCAAAAGATTTTTCGTGGGTTTCGCGGCCTAGCTTCTAGAAGAATGTTCGATGCAAACATATCTTGACACCATTCACCAAAAGTAATGATCAAGTCCCATTCAGGAATGATTTTATTAGTTGGGCCATTTTACCCCATCTTGGCATTTTGGGCTTTGTTCCCCTACAGTGAAAGCAGCTATCAATGACGCAGCCGAGGGCACCATAGCATCGGGTACGTTACATACAGATGCGCAAACAGCAGACCTGGCTCTTTCGGGAGAAAAAGTGCAGCCTGGAAGAAGTGGAGTGCGAAGAAATGGAACTGCTGTGCTAGCATTGGGCAAATCTGGCAGAAACATCAATTTTTGTGAATCGATTCAAATCGGATCAGCAGAATCGATTCACCGATTTGATCGAATGCTTTGAATCGATGTTTTCACATCGATTCGATACAATAAAATATTATAAAACTATAAATGATTCGTTTGCTGCATGTAGTTCAAGTTCATGGTTGAGATTGCACATCGATCATTTCGCGACACTGATTTGAAAATTGAAGTGGATACAACGTTGAGACAATGCATTCTGGAAAAAAAAAATGAAATTTAATATTGCTGAATCGAATCTTTAAGAGGCTCTTCCAGAATTCTGAAAGAAGTTCCTCTAGAATTATGTGAGAGGTTTCTTCAGAATGCTGAGAATGATTACACCAGAGTCCTGAGCGTCATAGCTAGAAAAGAAAGCAAGACTTTTCCGGTATCTTGATATAAATTCTATCTGAATTATAAATTTTCCTAGAATCCTGAGAAGATTACTTCATATCTATGAGACGGATTGTCTCAGAATCCTAAGAGAAGGGGATGCTACCAAAATGTTCCAGAATCCTAAGAAGGATTATCCCAGAATCTTAAAATGAATTCTCCCAGAACCCTGTGAGGAATTCCAAGAGCGGTTCTTTTACTTTTTTTCTAGATAAATTCATCTAGAATACTAAGAGAGATTCTCACTTAAGATTTTCAGAATTCCAAGCTGAATTTCCCAAGAATCTATGACCTATGAAAAGGGTAGCTAAGGATCCTAAGAATTATTACTCCAGAATCATGAGAAAGGTTCCATCAAAATACTGGACGGGATTGCCAAAGTATATGCCCAGATATACTCTCTCAGAAATCTGGGAGATAGGATTCCCTGAGAAGAATTCCTCCAGAATTCTTTCAAGTATTCTCCCAGAATTCCCTTAATATCCTGGGTGGAATCCTTTAGAATGGTGAGAATAATTCTCCCAGAATCCCGAAAGGTATGCCCCAGAATTCTACGAATGATTCCCCCAGAATCCTGAGAGAGGTTCATTCAGGTTCTTAAGAGAAATGCATCTTGAAAGGATTTTTCCGAAAATCTGACAAGGTTTCTTCCTGAAAGGGATTACGGAAACTTCTAGGATAGACTTCCCCAACATCCTGAGAAGGATTCTCTGGAATTCTGAGAAAAATTTGAGAAAATTCTGAGGAAATTCCTAGAAAAAATACCGCAGATTCCTGAAAGACATTCCCCCGGAATCATTGAAAGGACTTCCCTAAACTCCTGCGAGTGATTCCTCTAAAATACTTGAAATTGTTACACCAGAATCTCAAGAGAATCTTCCCATTATCTTGTCAGGGATTTTCCATGATTACTAAGAGGGACTCTCCCAGAAATCTGGAGGGGTTTTATGGGAACAACTGCTCCAGAATACAGAAAACAGAATTTTACTGAGATTCTCGTAGAACGCTGAGAAAGATTTCTTCCGAATCGTAAGAGGAATCACTAAATCTTTGCGATGGATTCACCAAAATCCAAATTTATCTAGAAAATTCTGCCCAGAATCTTGAGTTTATATTCAACTTTTTGGGCTAAAAATAAAAATTGGTGATATTTCTGTCATTTGTCAAACCCTTCAAACAATCTGCTGTACAGCTCTGTTTCAACTATTTTTTCAATGAATGGCCTCTTATTCTCGGTAGATCCATCATAGTAGATTCCAAATCTGGACTTGAATCTCTTAACGAATAGCATGCAATCATAAGTTGATGTACCGTTAAACATATATTTTTACAAAGATAATGATTTTTGACAGCCAAATTCACTCTGTTTTTCACTCAGTATTCCACAAAATCATTTTTATATGTAAAATTTAGTAAAAAAAAAAAAAACAATGTTTTGATATAAAAAAATCTCTCATATTTTCCACAAGGCTTCTCTCATCGTGTTCATGTTCCTAAGATTTTAATCTGTGACTATTTTTTAATATTTGATGTGTTTTTCAGGACACTATCAAAGTTACCCCATAATGAAAATCTGATTTTCGCTCATATGGAAAACTCAAAGTCACCCAAAATATTTAAAATCATCAAATCTTTCAATTGTAATTGATAACTGATACCCCAGTACTTGTTTTAAAAATATAAAAGTAGGGGCAATACAGTTACATGGAAAAATATTAAGAAAATTCGCTGAAAAACTATCAAAGTTACCCCATTTTACGGTACCCCAAAATCGTGAAATAAATTCTCTTAGAATGAAGAATACTGATAGGAATTTCCATACAATATTGCTGAGAAAAATTCCTCCAAAATTTTTGAAGGGACTCTTCCATAGCTATGAAGACTCCTCTAAAACTTTGTGAGAGATGCCTTCAAAATGCTGAAAATGATCACACCAGCATCCTGAGAGACCTAATCCTAGAAAAGAGAAAAGAATCTTCCAAAAGGAATCCACCCTAATGTGGATTTTCCTACAACCCTGAGAGAGATTACTCCAGTTTTCTGAGATGGATTCTCTCAGAATGTTTATATTTAGGAATTCTTCCAGTATCTTGAGGGATTTCTTCAGATTCCCGAGATGAATTCTCCCTAAATCCTGTGACGGATTGCCTAAGAATTCTGAGAGAATGGGATTCTCCCAGAATGCTTAGACGGATATCCCCAGAACTCCCTGGCGGAATCCTGAGAGGGATTCTCCTAGAATCTTGTGAGGGATTCTCCTTGAATCCTGAGAGAAATTCTCCTGCAGTAATAAAAGACATCCCACTAGTGTCCTGAAAAAGATTGCCCCAGAACCCTGAGAGGGATCTTCCACATTATTAAGAGAAATTCATCTAGAATCCTGAGAGGGATTCTCAAAAAAAAAAAAATTGTTTGGAATCCAGAGATGGACTAGCCAAGAATCCTGAGAAGGTGCGCTAGAACCCTGTAAGGGACTCTTGACCATAAGCAGGATAAGACTCCTCCAGAATCCTGTGTAAGATTCACTTAGACTTCTGGGAGGAATTGCCCAAGAAACCTGATATACAGGTTTGTACACTGGAACCTCTTTTTATGCACATGGCTGGGACTGCATAAATTAAAAATGTGCATAAATTAAAAAAGGCATAAAAAGAGGGAAATTTATGCATAAATTAAGTTTGGGCTTTAATTATAAAATCTAGTTTGCGAAAACAGATCTTGCTCCTGGGCAGATGAGGTGGGGCTAAGGGGGTTTCCAGAATGTTCCCAGAGAGCCCAAAAAGGGGGTTCCAAGGGGCTTCAGGGGCGTTTTAAGGGGTTGTTTCGGGGGGTTTGAGGAGCCTTACAAGGGTGTTCTGCCAAGATTTTTTGGTGTTTTCATGGGATTACGGAGAATTCTGGGGTATTTCATTGGGTATTTCAATAGTATTAAGTGGGTTTCAGGGGCGTTCCAAGGGGCTTTAGGGACAATTCAAGGGATCTCAGGAGACTTTAAAGGGTGCATGAGGTTTGAGGGGCGATTTAAGGTATTTCAGAGTCTGCTCTGAAACTTCCTGAAATGCCTCAAAAATCCCCCTTGAACCCCCCGGCGACCCCATGTAACGCACCTGAGAGGCTCCGAACCCCACAAAAACTCCTCCGTAATGCTTAAGTAACGCCTCTGCATCCCGCCGAAAATGCTCTGAAACGTCTTGAAATGCCTCCGAAATCCCCCTTAAACCCCCTCGGACCCCGTGTAACGCACCTGAGAGGCTCCGAACATCCTGAAAACTCCTCCGTAACGCTTCTAAACGCCGCTAAACCACGCCGAAAATGGTCTGAAACATTTTGAAATGCCTCCAAAATCCCCCTTAAACTCCCTCGGACCCCATGTAACGCACCTGAGAGGCTCCGAACTCCACGAAAACTCCTCGTAACGCTTAAGTAACGCCTCTGCATCCCGCCGAAAATGCTCTGAAACGTCTTGAAATGCCTCCAAAATCCCCCTTAAACCCCCTCGGACCCCATGTAACGCACCTCAGAGGCTCCGATTACCCCGAAAACTCCTCCGTAACGCATAAGTAACGCCTCTGCATCCCGCCGCAAAAGCTCTGAAACGTCTTGAAATGCCTCCGAAATCCCCCTTAAACCCCTCGGACCCCATGTAACGCACCTGAGAAGCTCCGAACACCCTGAAAACTCCTCCGTAACGCATAACTAACGCCTCTGCATCCCGCCGAAAATGCTCTGAAACGTCTTGAAATGCCTCCAAAATCCCCCTTAAACCCCCTCGGACCCCATGTAACGCACCTGAGAGGCTCCGAACCCCACGAAAACTCCTCGTAACGCTTAAGTAACGCCTCTGCATCCCACCGAAAATGCTTTGAAACGTCTTGAAATGCCTCCAAAATCCCCCTGACCCCCTCGGACCACATGTAACGCACCTGAGAGGCTCCGAACCCCACGAAAACTTCTCCGCAACGCTTCCGTAACGCCTCTGAATCACGCCGAAAATGATCTGGAACATCTTGAAATGTCAAAAAAAAAATCCTCCTAAACCAAAACCCCTAAAATCGCCTCCATAACGGCTTTGAAACCAGCCTAAAATGCTCTGAGACTCCTGAAATGACTCCGAAATTCCCTTAACACCCACTCGGAGCCCATGTAACGCACATGAGACCTTCGAACACACACAAAAACGAACCTGTAACCTTCCTTTGCTGTCATCTGTAAACACCCCCCGGTCGCCGTTGCAATAGGTCATTCTTAAATATTCTTATGCACAATATTGGTTCTGAGTAGCTCTCCCTCTTTTCATGCAGGGCATAAAAAAAGGTGCATAAATTAAAAGTGCATAAAAAAACATGCATAAAAAGAGGTTTTAGTGTATCGATTTTGTTAACCCTATATTATATAGACCCTCGATTTTAAGTACATTTTTAAATGGGTAAAATTTACAGTACATTCTAAAAAAAAATGATATTTGTTAATCGAATGTAAAAAATTGATTCGGTCGATTTTGTGGGGCTTCAACATCGATTCCAAAAATCGATTAGGGGCTGTCCATAAACCACGTGGTCATTTTTTTGGGACTTTTCAACCGCCCCACCCACCACCCCCCCAACCCCCCCCCCCCCCCCCCGTGGTCATTAGTCCATACAAAATTTTTTATTTGTTCATACAAAATGGTCATTGGCCGAACCCCCCCCCCCCCCCCCCCCCCCCAATGACCACGTGGTTTATGGACAGCCCCTTAATCGGAACAAAAACATCGATGTTGCGAACATCGATTCAAAATTGCCCAACGCTATGCTGTGCCGTTTCCAAGAAACACGGAAGTTCAACCAGAAGCTCAACGCATCCCGCAACGGCTTCGTGCCGCGAGCCGAAATGTGCAGAAATAAGGACGGAGATCTCTTGACTTGACAATACCTCTGAGGTAACAAAACAAGATCTGTACAGAAATCGCTGTCGCTGTGAATACTAAATGCGTGAAATGAAAGGTTGTGTGGAATTATGATTGATTTATTTTCCAGTGCTAAGTTTTCGAGCATTATCGATTGAACTAATCCCAGCCAAACCTGAAATGTCATAATTATATTGTGTATGAATTTCCACTCTTAGGTATAAGATTTTGTTCTATAAAAGCTCAGCAGACCCAGAAAACGCTCTCTTTCTACTCTCCAAATTCGCTAGTGTAACATCATCATATCACGCCTTCCTGTTGAGTTATCTAAATCAGTGCGAAGTTTTGCTCCGCCTTGGAAATGTGTGAAATCTGTTTAAGTTCTAAACAGGTTAAATTCATTGTAAATTTCCTCCAAAATGTTTGCCACGCTTTAAACTTTCCGAGTTTTATTGCAATGAATCATAAGAGAATTGTTTGGATTTAGCTATTTAAACAAGACATTTGTCGGCACGCATCTTTGATCGCACTTGTCATAAATTTCAAACCAATGCACAATTAATAGTCCACTGACGTAAGTAGCCATAAACCATCTGCAATATTCAACACAAGAGTGAAGAAAAAGCAAATCCGCCTCGCCGGGTGCAGACCTAACCAACAGAAGCGATAAATTCTCAAACGGAAAAATATCCAGCATTGACCTCTTGGCACCGGACTATGCTGCTGAGAACCGCTCAAACCCTCACGCGGGCCATTCTTTGGTTCAGCGCAGTGGACTGCGTTGACTGAGCCGACGTCACGACCAGTGCAGTGCGCAGAGATGATGGCGCAAACGTAATGTGCTACTCAAATCTAAACCTACAGAAGAATAAGCTTGAGTAAGTAACTGAGTTTTGTTTTTTCTTGCTCTTTTTTTCCATACAAACACATGTTTTGACCACAAAATAAATCATCGGATCATGTTCACGCGCAGCGCAGTACGCAGAGCCTTTGACTGCGTGGCGGTTGTCTTAAAAGTGCCGCCACGCCTGATGTTAAACCAGAGGGTTCGCTTGTGTTAGGGTGTGTCATACTTAAAACCAAGAGACACTGAATTTACGGCTTGATTTTTTTTTTTGATTTCACTAGAGTATGTGTGCCATCATTAATCTCACGCTCCCATATTCATCCTATTCGGAAACAAGCGATTACGGCACCGATTGATTCCATTCTTTTTGTTTTCATGGGTGCTCACTTCTAAAAAAAAAATACAAAACCACTTCAACCCTTTGTTTTCCGTAGGAAGAAAATGGGAGCCACATGCTTAAAAAAGGAGCCAATACCCTATATGCCCATGGAACTCAAAGAAATATTCATTACGGAAAATCTCTAGATCACCCAGGAATCGAACTCAGACACGCTCAGTATTATCTTGCTAAATATCTGCGCATTTACCACTTCAACAGTATGCCTTAGTACTATTAGATTCATTCTCACACCTTGTGTTCTATCATTTTAACATACGGTACTTGTAATGTGTGTTTTATGTCGTCGGTTTTTTCTTATAAAAAATACAGATCAACTTGTTTATTAAAATCAGTTGCAAAAATCTTTATTTTGCGACCACCCTACTATCCCCTCCTGAACGGTTTAATGTGCGTAACTTAAGTCATATTTGTTTCACGGCATCACTTGAAAGAGCAACCTCGCTGCCTTGCAATAAGTGTCTAATAGAGAAAGATCTGAAAAGAAAATAAACACTTGTGTCGGTTCTCTTCTTCAACCCCGCGAGAAGGGTACCTAATACACATGCTGCAGATCGCAACCAAAGCTAGAAGAGTCGGCACTCGATCGTGACGCGTTGGCAGCCCTAAAGCAGCAAGAAAAATGATCTACTAAATGAGCAAACATCCATCAGGTTGCCGAGCCGGGAATAACCATAGAGGCCTAATTTAGGCATTCATAATTTAACGAGATAATTTGATCCCGAAATGTGTCGGCGTAAATGATCCTTGCGGCGTGTGAGAGGGGAAGGCAAGCAATGGGCCCAAGGGCCCAAGGATGCTGCCAGACGGCAGAACGGTTGGGAACGCCTCTGGCGCCAGCTAATTTTTCTCGCATTTTAGCGCAAGGTCCTTTGAGAGGCCAATTCTTTAAAATTTCACGCACCGTGGCCTCTTTGAAGTGGTATTATGTTTGACCTAGCTTGAGGAACACGAATTAGGCGCAACCTTTTGCGTGTGTGTAATTCGAGCTTTCCAGTTTGGTTTTATGCGTTACTCGTGTAAGATGGATTAGTTTTGCATTCAAATTAAAGGATGATTTATTGACAGCAGCGTGCACTTCTGAGGCGGAAACCGCAATGGGTCACTTGGATGGACCATATGGTGGAATCCTAGCAGATAGCCATGTGTATATTAGTATACTGAGTGTGATGGTTTTGGAAACCTTATATATATATATAGTGGAATTTGTAAATATGTATTTTATTGTTGATAGTGGGAAAACTATGATATACTTTACCAATTTTAATCTGAAAAGGGGAACTTACGAATTTTCGGCAGTTTTGTTCACATTGTCATGGTTTTTTTTAAACGTACTGAACTCAGAATTGGCCTCAAACTCTTCCCAACCAAGCTGAGTTATATGCCCAAACATCAGGCAATTCGGCCCACAAAAACCCCCCATGACGAAGAGAACAAACCTGCCGATAATACCCTTCATCACCCTATATAATGAAACCACGATTGAAATTTTCAAGAGCATAAGTCTGAAGAAACAAACGACTTTTTGTGCTGACAAGTTGATCGACTGGTCATCACCAGCCGAAAACTAATCGATCCACTTTCAGTGAAATCCGAGGGTAAGTTCTTCAGATTAGTACCCTTCAAAGTTTAAGGTTCTACTTCGTTTGATTACGCCACGTAGTGAGTGATTCTGTAACTAAAATACATTCCATGTGAAAGCTCTTAGTCTTCTGAGCAACTTTGCTTAAGGTGAAACATCAAGAAATCCCATTGCAATTTTTCATACAAACTTTTTTTTGACCCCGGGTCCGCGCGCGCGAACCTGTGTAAGTTTATTTTTTGTTTTTACCTTTCGTCGTCGTCGCGTAGTGTACTTTTTTATCGTATTGACAAAGCCGCGCGTTTATAGTGAATCATGCGGTGCAGCGTAACATCGTGCAGCAACAAAGACGACCACTTCTTATGGAAGTGCGAATTTTGCGAAAAGCCCTACCATGCAGCTTGTATCGGAGTCCAGCGGAACCAAGAACACTTTATTAGAGCATTCATGGTACCACTACGTGACAACTGTCAAGAACATTTAAACGCTGGAATCGACACGCGGAAGCTGCTTTGCAAGCAGGAAAGTCTATTGGAATCAATCCAAAAACAAACGGATGCATACCATAGAATTGCTGACGGTCTAAAAAAGATGTCAATGGTAGGCGACATCGTTGATAATTTAGAACAAATTCTTGTCAAGACGGAGCAATCGTTAATTGCCAACTCCGCGAAAAATGACAAACTTCAGAAAGATTTAGTCCAGCACATGCAATCATGCGAAAAAATCTTCAACCAAGCTGTAAAAGAC
This sequence comes from Aedes albopictus, assembly GCF_035046485.1. Classification (NCBI taxonomy): domain Eukaryota; kingdom Metazoa; phylum Arthropoda; class Insecta; order Diptera; family Culicidae; genus Aedes; species Aedes albopictus. The sequence goes on along the minus strand of NC_085136.1, from coordinate 201,322,036 downwards.
GTTAACGACGTTAACGTTAACGAAATACAACAAGTGCTGAATCACTAAACAAACAACTGTTGAGCCTGAAAAATGAGCTATCTCAGTTGACTCCAATAACGGAACCAAACTCAGCTACCCCCAATACAAAAATGCTGGAGGAAATATTCGTAGAGATCAAATCGGTTGCAGATGCGGTCTCGAACATTAACAGCAAGCAAAGATGTCCGATTAACAAGATGGCCATGTGAGTGGGTTTTCCATATGAATCATAGGAAACATGTCTTTTTTGCGATTGTGCTGCCACGCAGGGTAACAATATAGAACTACGAGGTAGCATTTCACTAAGCATACTGTGATTTTTCTTATAGAAATGCAAATGACATTTGATTTGTTTTGTGTACGTCGATCTGAATTTCAGGACCAAATTTGGCAAATTTGGTAGCAGGTGTTCCGTTTAAAAAGGGAGTGAAGATTTCAAGGATCTCTCGGATCAATTAGCCAATGAAATTCAGGTGATAACATCCGGCAATTGAGAGTATTCCGACATCAACGTCGAAGTTGATGAATTTTCAACGGTTAAACTTAACCGCATCCACAGCTTCTGGGTATAACTAAAGTGGTTAGGAACCGATTTGCCAGATGCATTACTCAAACCCCGGTCGCAGTTGTGGAGATTTTTGAACAAAGTTGTCTATCCTGGGAGTTATTATAGAAACAGCACATTATAGAAAACGCAAAACATCTTTCATTACTGAAGTTTTTCGTTCCAAGTTTATTTCAGTAAAACACGCAGAATTGTCATGATTTTATTGAGTTAATTTACAATAAATTTCAGCAAAAGAGTGAAAACACCTTCATCAGTGTAAGATGTCCGACGGAATCCAATCTTTAGGTTGATTGAGGTGTCTTTCAGTTTTAGAACCGCAAACGTATCCTTAACTATTTTCTCTAATTCGAAGGCACCCAGTTGGGGCTAACCGATGTAAATTCCGATCAGTACCTTCACTTGATTGTTAATCGTGCCCAGCGCATGTTAATCTTGATGCTTCGGACTTCAGCTTGATCTGGTCTACGGACATCGATTATTCTTTTTCGACCTACTATCCCGGTGTGATCAAGCTGATGAGCGCTAAAGATTATCCATTCATGTCGCGATCTAAATGATTCATGGTCCATTAGGATTGGCGGCAACTACAATGAATATCTCAGCATCCTAAAAGTATAAAACGAAGTTTTAATTGTAAATAATTTGTTAGTTCATGCACTTTTCAAACGTACCTGTGTACATTTTTCACATCTCACGTCTGAATCGAAAGGAAATAACAAACAACTAACAACGTAGCTACCATAACAACCACGAGAAGCAAAGCACACTTATGCTGCTTTTATGGTTCTATATTCATCCGCAAGCTAAATGATGGCGCTGTATTCGTGTTTCCAAGAAAATGATGGTGTTGAGGGGGTCTGCAGCAAGACAAAAAATCACCCTCCAGGAAAGAACCTTACCTTAGCTGAAGAATTAGCTGAACAAGCAGAATCGACTGGCAAGCAACGCGAACAACTAAAACATGATCACTATTCTCCTGGTTGGCGATTTTTAGGCAATAAATGGCGTTGGCGTCAAAGTTGGTCGAAATATGATGCCACCCTCGGAAACACAACTAAGAAGGTGACACGAAATAAAAAGCATCGAAAGCAAAATGTACACCAAGACTACAATAACAATGCGACCAACAAACCTACAGATAAACAACTTTTGGTAATGGCAAAAAATCAATTCTCTGGCCCACCGGAATCTACTGAGCATCCAATTGCAGGACTGTCAACGACTGCTGCAAAATCAAGTTTCATCACTTTTAAAAAAGGTGAAACGATCAACACTTATCGAATCCAACAAACACAACAACTGCAGCAAAACATACCAAATCATGCTCAACTTCAACCCCCAACAACAACAGAACCAAAAACAAGGAACCTTGCAAAAACAGCAGCATCAACAACAACAACAACAACAACAACAACAACAACAACAACAACAACAACAACAACAACAACAACAACAACAACAACAACAACAACAACAACAACAACAACAACAACAACAACAACAACAACAACAACAACAACAACAACAACAACAACAACAACAACAACAACAACAACAACAACAACAACAACAACAACAACAACAACAACAACAACAACAACAACAACAACAACAACAACAACAACAACAACAACAACAACAACAACAACAACAACAACAACAACAACAACAACAACAACAACAACAACAACAACAACAACAACAACAACAACAACAACAACAACAACAACAACAACAACAACAACAACAACAACAACAACAACAACAACAACAACAACAACAACAACAACAACAACAACAACAACAACAACAACAACAACAACAACAACAACAACAACAACAACAACAACAACAACAACAACAACAACAACAACAACAACAACAACAACAACAACAACAACAACAACAACAACAACAACAACAACAACAACAACAACAACAACAACAACAACAACAACAACAACAACAACAACAACAACAACAACAACAACAACAACAACAACAACAACAACAACAACAACAACAACAACAACAACAACAACAACAACAACAACAACAACAACAACAACAACAACAACAACAACAACAACAACAACAACAACAACAACAACAACAACAACAACAACAACAACAACAACAACAACAACAACAACAACAACAACAACAACAACAACAACAACAACAACAACAACAACAACAACAACAACAACAACAACAACAACAACAACAACAACAACAACAACAACAACAACAACAACAACAACAACAACAACAACAACAACAACAACAACAACAACAACAACAACAACAACAACAACAACAACAACAACAACAACAACAACAACAACAACAACAACAACAACAACAACAACAACAACAACAACAACAACAACAACAACAACAACAACAACAACAACAACAACAACAACAACAACAACAACAACAACAACAACAACAACAACAACAACAACAACAACAACAACAACAACAACAACAACAACAACAACAACAACAACAACAACAACAACAACAACAACAACAACAACAACAACAACAACAACAACAACAACAACAACAACAACAACAACAACAACAACAACAACAACAACAACAACAACAACAACAACAACAACAACAACAACAACAACAACAACAACAACAACAACAACAACAACAACAACAACAACAACAACAACAACAACAACAACAACAACAACAACAACAACAACAACAACAACAACAACAACAACAACAACAACAACAACAACAACAACAACAACAACAACAACAACAACAACAACAACAACAACAACAACAACAACAACAACAACAACAACAACAACAACAACAACAACAACAACAACAACAACAACAACAACAACAACAACAACAACAACAACAACAACAACAACAACAACAACAACAACAACAACAACAACAACAACAACAACAACAACAACAACAACAACAACAACAACAACAACAACAACAACAACAACAACAACAACAACAACAACAACAACAACAACAACAACAACAACAACAACAACAACAACAACAACAACAACAACAACAACAACAACAACAACAACAACAACAACAACAACAACAACAACAACAACAACAACAACAACAACAACAACAACAACAACAACAACAACAACAACAACAACAACAACAACAACAACAACAACAACAACAACAACAACAGCAGCAGCAACATGATAGTGAAATGCAGCTCGACCCAATGCGCCCACCCATCGTCCGCCTTACTGAACAATCTGCTGAGGGAGACGGTCGCTTCTTAAAGGCAAGGCTACGTGATCCTGGTATTATGAGGGTTGTTCGGTTGTTCCTTGCATATACACTCCCGTTCAAAAGTTTGGGGTCACCCCCTCAAAAAGATGTCATTTTTTTAGGCCCATATCTCCGCCAATTTGCGTCCGATTTCAAAACCCTAGGTTTCATTCAAAAGATAATAAGTCAAAGAAACTTTGAACATGATTTAAAAGAAACTTTTTCAAAAAAATTTGTATGTAAACTTAACCCAAAGTTGCCAAATTTTCTAAAAAATGAATATAAACTTACGGCAGTGACGCTGGAAATTGGGTCGACCAAATTTTAAGATGAGAGCGGTAATATGACCCATTTTCTATTAGTTTTCAACTGCTTTTTACAGAACTTAGCTAAAAAATTTAGATAAAAAGTTATTAAGTAAATTAATCCTTGATGTCATCGACCAAAAGTTTGGGGTCACCCCTCAATATGATGTATCGGCCAAAAGTTTGGGGTCACTTTCGTAAAACATGGAAAAATGATTTGGTGTTATCTTCGTCATCTATAGTTCAATTTTAATTATTTTTGGCTCATTTCAAAGATAATTAACTAAATTTACGTTTGATGTCTTCAACTTAACGCATTTAACGATTTTTGTATATAAAAATGTTATGTGAAGTTAGCACATTTTACCACGCTTCAAAAAATGAGGCAACTTTTCGTTAAGTTTTAGTATGTAAATTTCAACAAATATGTGTGGTTCAATGTCTATGCAGTAAGTATCACTCATTTTGTTTCAAATAAGCCAAGAAGAATTAAAATTGAATAAAAGATGACAAAGATATCAACAAATCACTTTTCCATGTTTTACGATAGTGACCCCAAACTTTTGGCCGATACATCATATTGAGGGGTGACCCCAAACTTTTGGTCGATGACATCAAGGATTTATTTACTGAATAACTTTTTTTCTAGATTTTTTAGTTAAGTTCTGTAAAAAGCAGTTGAAAGCTAATAGAAAATGGGTCATATTACCGCTCTCATCTTAAAATTTGGTCGACCCAATTTCCAGCGACACTGCCGTAAGTTTATATTCATTTTTTAGAAAATTTGGCAACTTTGGGTTAAGTTTACATACAAAATTTTTTGAAAAAGTTTCTTGTAAATCATGTTTAAAGTTTCTTTGACTTATTATCTTTTGAATGAAACCTAGGGTTTTGAAATCAAACGCAAATTGGCGGAGATATGGGCCTAAAAAAATGACATGTTTTTGAGGGGGTGACCCCAAACTTTTGAACGGGAGTGTATGAAAGATCAACCAGCAACTGTCTGTATTGATGGGATGACAACCACTAGTATTCGCATACTGCTAGCGTCTGAAGGTTTACCTACGGATCCTACGCACCTTCTACGTATCTTCAACGATATTCATCAGGAGTACGGAGTTGGTCCAGCTGAAGCCGCATCGGACTTATTGTCGTATCGACAATATCTCTCCAGCGAACGTACGCACCGATTGCAACAATTACGGAAGAGTGCTAACAAGTTTTATTCCCCCTCTACTGGACGAAATTTTCCGAAGTAAGGACGCCTTCTTCTTCGGAAGAAAATAGCTTTAATTCCCCAACCAACATTCTTCCGGAAATCTCTTCGCAGTTCAAACAGAATGCATTTGAAATTTTGGTGTACTGTCAAAATTTCAACCACATGAAAAGCCCAGCAAAAATGAAGGAAATACATAAAAAATTATTAGCTCATCCTTTTCGATACTTTTGGCAACTGAAACTAGCTGGGATGAAAGCGTGAGAAGCGAAGAAATTTTCGGAAATAGCTTTAATGTATACAGAGATGACCGAGACTTTCTCGAGTCTGGAAAAAAGTCTGGAGGTGGAGTTCTTGTTGCTATTTCGACAAAATTTAATTCTGAACTTCGACACTCTACAAAAAATAATGCATTTGAACATGTTTGGGTGAAAACATACATTGCAGGGGAAACTCATGTTTTTGCCTCTGTATATTTTCCCCCAGACCGCACTAACAAAAGCAGTTATGAAAATTTCTTTGAAATGGCTGAAAAAATATTATCAGAACTTCCACCGGAGGTTAAAGTTCACATTTATGGGGACTTTAACCAACGCAACGCCGATTTTATCCATGACTCAGAAAATGACCAAATTCTACTTCCAATCGTTGGTGAAAACGAAACATTGCAATTAATTTTTGACAGATCTGCTGGTTTATCTTTGAATCAAATTAATCATATAAAAAATCAACAAAATTGCTATCTTGATTTTCTTCTCACGAATATGCAGGAAGATTTCTGTGTTGCTGCTTCATTACAACCTCTATGGAAGAATGAAGCATTTCACACAGCAATCGAATACTCATTGTTTGTTCATGAACATCATAGACCCAACGATTGTGAGTACGAGGAAGTCTTTGAATGCCATAAAGCAAACTACGATAACATTAGACATAAACTTAATAGTATAAATTGGCAACTATTGTTAAAGAATGAAGGATGCGTCGATACTGCAGTTGAATTATTTTACAACATTATTTTTAGAATTATTCTTGAAGAGGTACCTGTCAAGAAAAAAAGACGGAACCGCAACTCAAAATTTCCAGCTTGGTACAATAGACAAATAAAAAATTAAAAAAACCGAAAACAAAAAGCACATAAGAATTACAAAAATAACCAAACTAACGAAAATTTGGAAAAATATCTAGACATCTGCGATCAACTCAACTTGGCCATCGACGTTGCATTTGAAGAGTACAACACGAACACTGAAAAAGAGATAAAGTTGTGTCCGAAGAACTTCTTTAATTACGTACAGTCGAAACTTAAATCTACTAATTTTCCATCTTCAATGTATTTGGACCAATGCGTTGGCAATAACTCGGAAGATATTTGTAATCTCTTCGCATCATTTTTCCAGGACATATATACTTCTTATTCCGAAGAGGATCGTGACCGTGATTTTTTTGAATACATACCTGAATACCCAGCGGATGTAGAATGTGAATGTGAATCACGTCAAGGTACACGAAATACTACACGGCCTACAAAAATTAGGTGCTTCTAAAGGTGCTGGACCTGACGGAATCCCGCCAATATTTATGAAAACTCTAGCGACTGAGCTTACTGCTCCATCATTCTGGCTCTTTGAAATATCTATTGAGTCCCGCACCTTTCCAAAAGCATGGAAGAATTCATATTTAGTGCCCATCTTTAAATCAGGAAAAAAAAATCAGACGTACGTAATTATCGTGGAATAGCCATTATTTCTTGCATTCCTAAGCTGTTTGAAGCAATAATTAACGAAAAAATATTTATTCAAATAAAACACAGAATTACAGATAAGCAGTATGGATTCCTTAAGGGACGTTCTACTGCTACAAACCTTATAGAATTCATTAACTACACGTTGAATGAATAATGGCACACCGACTTTAGTAAAGCTTTCGATAGGATTGATATTCCATTGTTACTCTTCAAATTGCAGAAAAATGGAATAGAACCCGGGCTTCTAAAGTGGCTTGAGTCGTATCTCACAAACCGAGAACAAAAAATAAAATTCAATGGAAAACAATCTAATCCAATTCAAGTCACATCTGGAGTTCCTCAAGGTTCCCATCTAGGTCCCCTTTTATTCATACTGTACGTAAATGACATTTCCTTCATTCTTGAAAAAGTCAAATTACTTATTTATGCTGATGACATGAAGCTCTTTTTGGAAGTCAGGAATAACCAAGATATAAGTATATTTCAGAAGGAAATTCATATTTTTTTACAAATGGTGCTCTAAAAGCTTATTGCAACTGAATGTTAAAAAGTGTAATTTAATAACTTTTAGCAGAAAACTAAGCACACCTACTAGCGCAATTACTCTAGGAAACCAAAAAGTAGAAACATGTGAAAGAGTTAGGGATCTAGGAGTTATTTTGGATTCTAAACTAACTTTCACAGACCATTACAATACGATTATCCATAGAGCAAATAATATGCTTGGGTTTATAAAACGCTTCAGCTACAATTTTGAAGACCCGTATACAATAAAAACTCTGTACATTTCTTATGTGAAGTCAATTCTGGAATATTGCAGCGTTGTCTGGTCCCCTTTCAGAATAACGCATATCGACAGGATAGAATCAGTACAAAAACAATTTCTATTATATGCTCTTCGGAAACTAGGTTGGACAGTATTTCCTTTTCCATCATATAAAGCACGCTGCATGCTTATAAACATTCGGACATTAAAAGTGCGTCGTGAGATCGCCATGATCTCATTTGTAAATGATATTATTTCGCAACGAATTTACTCATCTGAAATTTTATCTAAATTCAATTTCTATGCGCCTACACGGCGTCTTCGTAGTCGAACACCTTTTAAAACTTGTTATAACACAGCGCAACATTTTTTTGTCTCAAGAGCAAACTTATGTGTCTCCGAAGGATTTTGGGCCGCTGAATCCGAATCCGGGCTCAGATTTGCTCTAACACGTCACAATTTTGAGCTATACCTCAATTTATAGGGCAAAATATGTGATTTTGGGCTTTTTTGACTACAAGCCATTAAGCAAGGAAATATTTTTTTAAGCAATCAAAAGGTTAATTGGTCAATTAACATCTAAATTAACGACTCATGCAAAATATTTCGTTTTACCTAATCAAATTTGATAGATTTAAGCATTTTATGTTAGTATGAAAACTTGCATGCAACTTTTGGAGGGTGACTTGTATGGGAAATATCGTACCTAACATAAATCGCTTAAAACTATCAAATTCGATTTGGTAAAACAAAATATTTTGCACAAGTCGTTAATTTAGATGTTAATAGACCAATTAACCTTTTGGTTGCTTAAAAAAAAATATTTCCTTGCGTAATGGCTTGCAGTCAAAAAAGCCCAAAATCGCATATTTTGCCCTATAAATTGAGGTATAGCTCAAAGTTGTGACGTGTTAGAGCAAATCTGAGCCCGGATTCAGATTCAGCGGCCCAAAATCCTTCGGAGACACATCAGTTTGCTCTTGAGACAGACAAAAAGTTAGTTTTTGTTACGCTGTGTAATCGGACGGATTACGCTAAATTTGGACCAATTAATCAAATGATGTCAATCTTTAATGAACATTGCGAAATGATTGACTTTACAATGTCTCGGCATAGTCTGAAACAATATTTCAATAACAACAGAAATAGACACGCATAGTTTGAACGAACTACTTTTTAGACCCCTATGAAAAAATAATAAAATGCATTAATTAGAAATAGAAATTTATGAAATAAATTTAGAGGCACAAATCTGTTGACCAAAGCATCGAGCCAAGCCGCACTTGTTTTTCCTGGCTTTGCTCACTTGCTAAAAGAGGCAGCTTTTACAAATCGTGAGCATTTGTTTACGAATTTTCAAGATTGGTACTCTTGAAAACGTGAGTAGGAGACCAAGTCGGCCATTGTGGCAGCTATGTTTGTATTCTCTGAAGTTTCTCCTTAAGTATTCTTCTAAGTGGTCCAGAAGATGAGATATACGACGTTAAGACTAAACTGGTAGCTCAGAAGAACACTAGCGCCACGCAGTGAGTGATCATCGAACTAAATTGTTTTCTATGTGAAAGCTCTTAGTCTTCTGAGAAACTTTGCCGAAGACAGTATCCTTCAGTATCCATAACACGAGATAAACAGTTGGGTCTGCTATTATACACTGCCACTCACTTTACGCCCACCGCGTTTCCCAGCAGTGTTGGTAAAATCACACTCAAAGCAGACTCATGAACCACTCCTGCGTGAGCAAACTCGCGGGCGATTCTGAATCATTTTCTCACGCGCGAGATTTTCATGCAAAATCTCGCTCTCACGAGTCAAGCGCCGAAATCTCGTTCGCTTGTAAAACGAATCCAAATCAATTTGATCGGCATTCAGTGTTATTGTACGCTAGATTTGCTTTTGTTCTATCATATAATTCTAAAAACTTTGATGTAAATAATAAGAACAAGAAGAAATAAAGCAATGAGTGAAATCGCGAGTCAAATCATGCATGATTTTTTTGGCGGTGAGTTTGGCGAGTCAAGAATCGCGCGTGAAACAACTCAACCATGAGATTTGAGAATTTGAGTTTTTACCAACACTGTTTCCCAGGCTGTCTTCTAGCCAATTTAGTTATTTTTTTGTATGTGATGAGTCTATACTAGGCAAAAAAAACTGCGCAGCTGGATTGGATGCAAGACAGCTGAGAAATTACGGTGGACGAAAAGTGGGTGGAAGCGTTTCCATGTGAAAGCTCTCAGTCTTCTGAGAAACTTTGCCGAAAACAGTATCCTATTAAATGATTCAGAACGCGAGATATTCCACAACTACTGGCAAAATGTAGTACTATCCCACATGTCCGGCATGGTGCCTTATGTAGCAGATTCCCGGTGGCCAATGTTTCCGAAACCACTGCTCAACATATCAACACATCCTTGACGAAATTGGTGAAAAAATCATCAGACTATAAGACTTTGAATTTCTGGGCCATAATGACCCCCATGTATTATTCGTAACTTTTTTGTGCCACCATTTTGGTTTCAACTTATAAAAAAAAATTTAAATGCTATGTTTCTGCAAAATATTAAAAGTCAAGAAGTTTAATTACGATAAGTTAATAGTTTAAAGAGATATATTGTCAGATTTATTGAAACGTAAACACCGCGTGGTCGTTGAAATATTTCAAAAAGGGGCTTTGCACAAAAGTTCACGCGGTCTATCGTTTTCGAAAGGAACAGCCGCACTGTAGGAAACGCCGCAATGTTATTACCCATAAGGATGAAGTAAACAGGGAGTGAAAACCGCGGCTGTACCTTTCGGAAGCGATAGGCCGCGTGCACTTTTGTGCAAATCCCTCAATAAATGTATGAAATCGCGTTTTGTGTAACGACCCTAGTGCATGACGAAGGTTGTTAATGTAGCCCCACAGACAAGCAGACGTAACTCTCGTCAAAACGGCTTGATACATGCATTTAACGATCAATTCAAATTTCAATTGATTTCCGCAATCGTTACACCAGATGCGCTAGTGTTCGATCGCTTGGACGTTTGCAAGTGTACACGTTGCTTAACCTTTCAGGACGTGCGCCATCAAGCAACCGAAACTGCACCGCGCACGCATTGTATACGAATTAGAATAACTAGCCACAGAAGTCCAATGTCGCGACTGTTCGTGTGACTAACATCTAGTTTGCTACGCCCTTACAGCGTCAGTAGCGGTACTAGAAGTGTCAAATAAATGTTGTTTACCAAAACAAAAGATGCTGTTCAAGCTGGGCAATTTAAAACAATCAATTATTACAATAAAAGTTATTAATTTAATTGAATAGGAAAAGTGACTACAGCGCCATTGGAGTTCTAGTGTATTTCTATTGTATACGACGAGCGAGGTTTTTTGGTAGTGTTGTAAATACTTTTTACAACAGCGTGCGTGCGTGCGTAATGCAAGCGATAATTACAGGTGATTTGTGTAGTAGTGTGCGTGTCAAACAAACGTCAAATCGAAATCCATCATGACCGACAGTGTCTCGCGCGGTTCTACCAACAGATGGCAGTGTGCTCATGAAAAAGACACCGGGCAAAAGTTGTTGATGAATTTCCTCTAAGAGTTACGTCTGTTTGTCTGAGGTAGCACGTTGTGTTGTGTTGGGGTCCGTCAAACGGCTTTCTTGCATTCCATGCATTGCTGCTTCTATGCCTACAGATTTCGGCTCGCGGCACAAAACCGTTGAAGATACTTATGGCAAAACTCCCGTGTTTCTTGGGAATGGAGCAGTTCCATCACAGAGAACAGACATCCAGACAAGAACACATTTAATTCGGAAAGTTGTGTAAGGATTTGAATCTTTACTTGAGTCAGGTTGCAAACCAATACATGATGACAACTCTAACGCCACCAAACTAGTGTTGGTAAAATCACACTCAAAGCGCACTCATGAACCGCTCCTGTGTGAGCAAACTCGCACGCGATTCTCAATCATTTTCTTACGCACGAAATTTTCATGCAAAATCTCGCTCTCACGAGTCAAGCGTCAAAATCTCGTTCGCTAGTAAAACGAATCCAAATCAATTTGAATGGCATTCAATGTTATTGTACGCTGGATTTGCTGTTGTTCTATCATATAATCCTAAAAATTTCGATGTAAATATTAAGAACACTAAGAAATAAAGCAATGATTGAAATAACGAGTCAACTCATGCATGATTTTTTCGGCGGTGAGTTTGCCGAGTCAAGAATCGCACGTGAATCAACTCGACCATGAGATTTGAGAATTTGAGTTTTTACCAACACTGCACCAAACACCATATAGGGCACTGCATGATATTATCTTCTTCTCTTTCACTCTCACATAAATTTTGTAAACAACAAGGCCAAGAACCGTCAAAATCCCATACAATTTCAAAACAGTGCAGTGCCCTATTGCACTGAACGAAAACCCCGGCCGTGTAAAGAATATTTTGTGTAGTGGTGGTGTTCGTTGGGTAGTGGACGCCAAACGATGGCTCATATTTAATTTAGAATTATTTATGTACTATCGTAATTTTCAGCGCTCATAGCGACTAGCTCATGAGATGAGTATAAAGTGCATGTGAGGAATGTGTAGTTAAGTGCTTAAATCTCGTGTGTACGGAAATATTTCTGATAGTTTCAGGCAATTACCGTTTTAGATTGTTGTCTGGTATTGGCACATACATATGTACGGGCATTTTGTGTCACCGTGTGTATGTGTACCCAACTCATTCCGATAGTATTTACCAACTGTAACGGTGAGTACTACCAGAGACAATAGCCAAAACAATCCAAACTTGTGTCTTCATTCCATTCTGAAGTTCGTAAGTAGCGGATTGCTGCGGTAATCAGTCTCTTTTTAATGTATTTTCTATCCGTATGCGTATATCACCTATGGATAATTGTACATTTTAAGTCATGTGGTGTTACCCTATTTGGAATGCCTTATTTACTGCCGCTCTACTCATAGTTGTCGCATGTTAAAAGGGATTCCCATATAACATGGGACAATTAAGCATAAAACGGCAGTTTATTAGTTCGAAGCTGTTTGAAGTACAATGCGTATGCCTGTGGTAGTTGGCAGTTGACTGATACACTGTGAAGTTACCGCAAATGTGTATGCGTTGTTGCATCGGTCTATAGCCGCAATACAGTTTTCAGTTTTTATTGATTCATTACCTCTGACTACTTATTTTGAAGAGTGCAAACTGTATAGTGTATACGAATGCAACCTACGGAACACGAGTGTTTGCGTTCAATGTGCATGTACCAGTGCCTAAAAAAATCAGCCCAATGACGTTCAATCAGTGCGAAAACGAACACAAATAAACGAATGCAGTCTCCCACCAACATGACGCCGAGAATGAACATGACAAAGAGAAAGCAAGACAATGAGAGCGACGCCTCGTAGTGTAATCAACTGTAGCTGAAGTTCTGTTTTGATCTTCAGCCCGAGCTCGGTGAATGTGAATATGATTTTTTTAAATTGGAAATGACTTTTTGTGATTTTAGGCTATTTAAGGCACGCAAATGTCGATATGTTGCCCTAATTATATTTATTATGCTTGCTTTAGGTGAATGGTATCCACCAGCAACACTTTTTGCTTTTGAATCGTGCTTAAACCAAAAAATATCAATTGAAGATGAATATGCTGACTTTGAATATCAGTGGGTGGTTGAAATTCAGCAGACAGCGAGGTAATGAATTTTTCATCGCTTGAACTTCAGAGAGTAGCACACGGGTTGTCGAGATGATAATCAAAACAAAAACAAATCTACGATGCAGGAGCCACTGGGCGTCGGTAAGCATGACTGTAATTTGATAAATTGAGACACTGGCATGTACTGTTTTGATTGTGTTTTTTTTTCTACTTTTTACACATATGTTACCTCGTCGCTGACAGTGACAGAGTAACAAGCGGTGAGTGACTGCATGAGAGTCAAGATTATTGCTTGTGTTGTCATTCATATCATCATTGCCGATGATTAGTAGAGTGTATTGCAGATCGTCATTTTTGCATAGTATGCAGTATTATTCTGATGTATGGAAACATGTATCAAGAATTATCACCGTACCCATTGCAGGATGTTCGTGATGTGCAATGATTCTGCTAATCTTGGTCTGTCTTTTCCCTGAGTATATTTTTTGGCGATAGGCCAGCAAGCATTCTCGGGATATCAAGAGCTTACCTTTTTGCTCATTTCAGGTGCTTGTTGCTTAGCAGCAAGAGCTTTTTATTTTTTGGCTAAGCATGAAAATTATGTTGGGTGGCATTCGGGGTCTTCTGCTAAAGCATAAACTGGACGTGCTGTAAGAGAATCCCATCATGTTTTCCCAGAATAATAGGTGTTTAGACAGTATCGTCATGATATTAGCATTTTGTAAATATATAATTAGAAGATACATAGTTAGGCTGCTAATTAGTGTTTACATTTTGCTAGTATTATGAGCTGGTAAAATGTTCGTCAGTATTAACTTATATCATATGTTAACTGACCATAATCCTCTGTACCCAGGAAAAAATGTTAAATGCAAAGCTTTGTAGTTAAACGTTTTATTCTGGGTTAGTTTCGAGTTGGTTAGAATGTTTAATTTTCGTTAAAACAGAAATGCTTAGACATTTCATTTGAATGAAGATTTTTATCAAACAATTTTATGAAGTTTGCATATGTTCCACAGAATTTAACAATTTTGGGAAAATTCATGGGATAAATCTGGATAAAACAGCCACTGTTTTTTTCCAGTATGTAATACTAATCAATCCCATGCAAACACAACAATGTTGTTGGTAATAGACCGTTTTCAGTATCCTTTCGGGGGTGCAGGAATGAGGTTATTTGAATGTTCTGTAAGATCAAAATGATATTTAAAAAAATCGTTTGATTATACATAACTTCTTACTTATTTATGCAAGCATCTCTACGGGGGTGTTTGTATACAGTTTATCATCCTCTTTCCCTTCCTCATCCCTTTCTCCATGTCCTTTATTTTCCTTCATATTCTTCTTCCCTCGGGTAAGTGATGATTGGCAATGAAGTGCGAGGCACAAATCCCCCATATGGAGGGGAACGTGCCGCCTGAGCCGTATATCTGATACCTGATACCTGATCATATAATCCTAAAAATTTCGATGTAAATATTAAGAACACTAAGAAATAAAGCAATGATTGAAATAACGAGTCAACTCATGCATGATTTTTTCGGCGGTGAGTTTGCCGAGTCAAGAATCGCACGTGAATCAACTCGACCATGAGATTTGAGAATTTGAGTTTTTACCAACACTGCACCAAACACCATATAGGGCACTGCATGATATTATCTTCTTCTCTTTCACTCTCACATAAATTTTGTAAACAACAAGGCCAAGAACCGTCAAAATCCCATACAATTTCAAAACAGTGCAGTGCCCTATTGCACTGAACGAAAACCCCGGCCGTGTAAAGAATATTTTGTCATTCAATGCGATACAGATCCACAGAATCTGAATTTTGAATGATTACACAGCAGGATGATTTTTCTTCGTCTTGTAGAATTGAAATCATCCTGTTATGAGATTTTATACGACACGATTTCTAAATGATTTTTTACTTAGGGTTTGTTGTGATTGATGTTCATCTCAAAACCATCTGACAGTGTTCTCGTCTGTGTCCCATTCAGAATATCATTCAACTTTAAATCAATTCGTCATTTGTTGATAAAAAAGACACGGCGGAGTTGAAAGATGTTAGAGTTTGCCGGAGAAATCTTTTTGAAAATTCTGGAGAAAATACTGGTGTCAGTCATATCACGAAAGGTAAGAATGAATTATTTTAGCTTTCTTCGTTTACTAAAAGACTTTTCAAACATTATAGATGGAATGACTTATTTACAGGATACTTGCTTGCACCGCCAAAGAAAAGTCTTCTCATTTTCCGATTTCCCTGTATCGGGTCAACAGTGCAGGATTTATATGACATAATTATACACATCAAATATTTATATAGAGAGGTCTTATAATTTCAAATGAAATGTACTGATGAATAGATAACCCTATTAAAAATAATATGGTGTATTTATTTAGTTTAACTTTTAACTTTTTAATTTAAATTAAAAACACACCCCAAATCATATGAAACAGGAAAGCGAATGAAAATCACTCATAAATTGGCTTTCTAAAAAGCAATGAAAATCATACTTTTTTGGGATTGTCTTGTCATCATTCAAGTTGTTTTTATTTTGACAGAAGCTGGATCAACTGAAAATCATCCGAATCATGTCTGAAAATAGGCATGGGGCTCGGATGAAGCAAAAATCATTCAATTCATGGCGGGGGTTTTCGTTCAGTGTGCCATAGTCAGTGGTGAATTGAAACATTTCAAGTGGTGAATTAAATTAGTATGGGAAATTAACCGATTGCAGCGCCACGCTATTGCCACTTGTGTTGGCGATATCAAATGGCCGTTAAATTCCTTACACAGATTCGGAACTGGACTTGGATGTCTGTTCTCTGTGGTTCCATTTTATCACACTCCATTTCCAGTTGACACATCTTCTCCCGAGAGATATAAGATGGCCTCTATTTTATGGAGTTTTGAGCTCAAAACTTTGCAATATGGATACATTTGTGTACGGAGAAGATATTTGGAGTCGAAAATTGTGTTCATTGACAAAAGGTCGAAGGTCATAGGTCGACGGTCAAAAAGTTCAAAACATAAAAGGTCGAAGGGTCAAAAGGTCGAAAGATCAACTAGCGGAAGAGATCGAAAATACAAGTGGTCAAAAGGTCGAAAGGTCGAAATAAAAAATAAGTAGGACAAAAGGTCGAAAATACAAGTGGTCGAAAGGTCGAAATAAAAATAAAATTACTAGTACAAAATGTTTAAAGGAAGAAGGTTGAAAGATTAAAAGCTCAAAGGCTGTAGTTGGGAATACAACTGAAAGGACCAGGATTCGATATTTAAAATTATTTAAATGCCTGCAGTACGATATTTTTTTTTTTCAAAATCTGTCACTCAAAATTAATAAGGTTATTTGGATGGAACGTAAATAAATGGTCAAAACAAGTAGACACATTACAAAAAAAAATTAAAAATGCAGTGTTGACAATATGTATAATAAGTGAAAATGTTTATAATAAGTATAATAAGTGAATTAAAAAATACAACGCAACGTTGGTATCTACATCTTTTGATATTTTAGTAAATCTTTGAAGTACATCTATTTGAAAATATCTAATGTCAAATTAAAAATCATCACTGTGATAGTATAACCATAGATAAACAGACGTAACACTTGCAAAATTTCCATCGACCACGCTTTTAACGATAATTTTAAATTTTCATAGTTGTGGCTTTCACAACCAGAGGCACGCGCATAGTTTTTCTTTGCGTTTGACGTTTCACACTAGCGCCTTCTGTTGACGATATTGCACATCACAGTGATTCGTGCAACTTTTCCACCAGGTGATGGTAGTGTGATCTGGGCGATGGATTTCCTTGAAAATCGTTCAAGGTGTTACGCCTGTTTGTCTGTGGTATAACTCAAAAGAAAGACCTATTTTTAAAGAAGGCAAAATATTATTGACATTTATATTATTATGAGCAGGGTTGTGCAGTTTCAGGAGGGTCAATGTCGAATGACACTCGCTCTAACCATCACTTCATACGACAAACGCAGTCCATCAAAACATAATCGATTCACGCAAAAGCCACTCAAGCCAACCCTCGTTCAATGCAGAGTCAACCACATCCAACAGCAGCGATCGTCTCTTGTTTTCGAACCACACGATGAAACACCGAAGCGAGTTTTTTTCCTACGCTTTGCATTCTATTCATAGGGCGTGCTATGGTTGTGTTTGCTGCGCCATGCAATTCTACTTAACAAATTGACCCTCATCCTGGCATTTTCAGACGAGAGTCACCCAGCAGTGAGTGACATAGGGTCTGGGACCATTTGGGCAGGAGCACCTATTTTGGGCACTTGCTGCTTTAACTAAGTCGATTTTCAACCGATTGACTTAATTTTTGAGACACGATCAGCTAGGCACAGTATCTAGCCATATACAAAAATTCAAGTCAATCGGTTTGAAATTGACTGAGTTGTAGCAGCAAGTGCCCAAAATAGGTGCTCCTGCCCAAATGGTCCCAGACCCTAGCTCTGCGTCGGAACGACGGTTAAGAAGCGTTCAGCTACTCAAGAGATTTGCAGAGAAAGAGCGTGGCGGCGGCAGCCACCGTATCAATGCGTTCGTCTCGAATGTGTTCGATAGCAACATAGAGACGGTCGGCTGTAGCGTTGATGGAGGAAGAAGGGCAATGTTGATGTTGCGGCTTTTTTGTGTTATGATGGTGATAATGCACAAGACTGATTATGAGGCAGGCCAAAAATTGTCATAAAGCATTACAAGAAAGAACAGCCTATGTTTAAAAGAAGGCAAGATTATACAGGAAACAGTAATGGTGATTACGCATATAACCGTGAATATGTAACTCTAAAGAACTGCCGTTGTTCAAAAGGGTGTATGTTCTACAATAAGAACCATCCAAACTAAAGCCCAAACTTAAGGATCGATTACCGTTCAGAATAGGAAATTTTGTCGAATTCCTGGTTATATTGCGCGCAAACCCCAAAATTGTATTCCCACCTTAGGGTTTCCGCGCCGAAGACCCAGCGCCAGATTCGGCGACAAAGAGATTTGACAGCAGTCGCCGGACAGTTGGCAATCCTGATATTTGACGGCGGTCATCCGTTAGCTGTGAGAGTGGATTGTTGTCATGCAAATAGAGCATTTCGCCTGAAAATGCATGTGTATTTTGTTATTGTTGACAGATTTTTTGCTGTGTTAGTGTGCAATATAGCGATTTGCTGTATCGCGTAAGCTTTCGCTGGAAGAAAACGTCGTATAACTCAGCGAAGCAAAGACAATTTTCAATGAAAAAAGCAATAATGTAAAATTGTGTTTGTTTTTATACACAGAAAAAAATATTCATGTAAAATTCAGCGAAAATCATGCACATAAAGGGAATGGATGGGTTAGTGCATATTTACATGAGATATCATGTAAAATTACGTTACGTTCGTGTAAATTTCCTCTAATAGCCGCGTAACCGGTTGGAGTCCATGATTGTTTACGCGATGGTTGGTGGAAATTTACACGATGGTAATGTAATTTTATGATATATCTCATGTGAAAGTGCACTAAACCTAGCATTCCCTTTATGTGCATGATTTCTCGCTGAAATTTAATTGCATATTTTTTTTCTGTGTAGTTAAACAAGTTAAAAGGGATTTAAGATTATTTTCGGTCGTTTTTTCTTCACTGGACCATTTGACCTTATGACCCCTTGTCATTTCGATCTTTTGTCCTACTTATAATTTTATTTTGACCTTTTGACCGTCGATCTTTTGACCTTTTGACCGTCGATCTTTTTTGGTAGTTTTGTTCTCTTCGTTATGGTTTTTTTTGACACCTATTAAACTCAATGTTGGTATTAAATCCTGCCCAACCTGGCTGAATTATACGACCAAGTTTAAATAAATGTGGTCTTCAAACGGTTTCTATAACGTTTTTTTTTGGTTTCAGCAGCAGTAGGTTGTTAGCCTAAGGTCCCCCAACCACCGTGGTGGGACTGCCACCTTAGGTATAGCTTCCGGTGGAGGAGCATTTCATACTCAGCCGCTGGATGCCAGAACAGACGCTGTTTGAGCCACACCTCCTTGGTGAACAGACACTCAAGCCGTACCTCCTCAATCTAGCTGAAGTCAGAAGGGCAACAGTGTCCAGGCTACTCTACCAGCTAAGCAGATGGCGGTCTTTGTCATCGCTTGACCCGTGGAAGCATGAGGTAGGAACTTGCGAGGACCAGAGCTATGTTGGACGGTCTCCTTTTCGACTCACCGTTTTGCAACCCAGGGCTAGTATATACTCTATATAGAGTATCATTATACCATACAATACACATACACATATTCATGCAATGGCAGGGAAAGAAAGACCTTCAATTAATTACTGTGGAAATGCTCGAAGAACACTAAGTTGATGAGAGGCAGGCCAATTTCCAGTGGTAGCGTAGATCCACAAGTAGAAAAAGCAGCTATTTAACGAAGCTAGGGCAAAGCGGGTATATACGGTATGAGGATGCCCGAGGTCGAAAAATGGGGTCCAGAAATTATTAGATGCCCACCGCAAGATGGTGGTCTGCAGCTCAACATGATGTCTGTTTGATGCAGTTTTAGGCTTAAAACCATGCATTTTGGTATGGAGAAGATCCATAGCCCAAAATCCAGAAAAAAAAACAGACTAGCAGACTTGGATTGTAGGAGAAGATATCTGAAGCCCAAAAATGATGACCTGAAAACTCTAAATTACGTTCCGAAACTTTGCGGCTTTATTACATTTCAGAATATGCAATATAGATATTTTGAGTAATGGAAGAATATCTGGACATTGAAAATTTGTCTTAGATTTTTTGAACAGTGGACATCATGCTCATATACAATGTAACCATATTGAGTGGATTAAGAAGGCAGTTTTTATTTTGAATTCATGTCAAACTTATCAAGACGTCACTTGATGTTTTGTTGAAAGGATATTTTAAGGCAAGAGAAAGGAATTGCCACCGCAAGGTGGATTATTTAGGGCGACAGTTGAAAAAAATGTTAGAGGTTATGTGGAACGTTTTTTTCTTCATTTACGAGGCAACTTAGAAGAAAAATATTGCAAATCTAGCGTGCGGGACCACTTGGGCAGGGAATCCTATTTTTGACACTTTTTGCTTATAACTCAGTCAACTGGCTTAGATTTCTCAGTCACTCAGTCTGTTACTTGATTTTTTTACACAGTTAGATATGTACAGTGTGGGGTGTTTTTTTTCCTTCTAAACCATAGGGGGATAAATCTGCTCATCAGACACCCTAACAGGAAGGTTAGGGTAGTGTGGGGTTAAGGCCGTCTTCTACAACGCCAGTAGAAGCCAGGACTACTCTCTCCTCGACCCACTAAAACACATTCCTATGGTCGCCAAACCCTACGTCTCTCCGGAACCACCAAGAAGGTATTGCTTCAGAGAGGGGCTACTGCATATCGCACCCTCAAGGTTAGCTGCCGTAGCCTAGCAGCAACAAACATCGATGACTCGCTCTGGAGAGTCCATTACGGTAGCATGCTGGCGCTTAGCCAGTTTCCCGAGTGGTTCTCGCCACTCCCTTTGTCCGCGGAAGGCGGGCAGGGTCAACCCCGCCCACGCCCTACTGCTGAGCGGACATCAAGAACTGATGCCCACATTAAACCCGATCTGACCTGCCCGCAAAGGAAGGGTATCACTACCCTTCAGGCCCTATCAGATGCATCCGTAGGTTGCAGACAGCAGGGTCTCACCTACACCGACCCTTGCCGGGGACCCCTTTCCAACCGCGGGCTCAGATCCAACCCAGAAGACTGACGCCACGACAGCACCGCTACCGGGACTTCCTCTCCGCGGCCACTTAATCGCTGTAAGGGTCGATCTCCACCGCAGGGCACCGGTATGACCTACGAAGCCGACTTCGAACCCCTGGACCACCTCTTGTACTGCATCTGGACTAGCCATTATCCGAGTCCACGCGCCACCTCCTCTGTAGCTCCCAGACGATATGGGTGATAGCCGTTGAAACGGAATTCCAGCTAATCTCATCCCTACACATTCTCTGGACCAAGTTCTCCGGAGTTGTGTCCTCCCCGCATGTGGCAAGTATGCGGTCACGCATTGTGCAAAAACGCGGGCACACGAACAAAACGTGTTCCGCCGTTTCCTCTAAACCATTGCACACTGGGCATTCGGGAGAATCCGCATGCCCGAAACGGTGTAGATACTGTCGGAAGCAACCATGACCTGTAAGGACCTGTGTCAGGTGGAATGTAACTTCCTCATGGCGCCTATTAATTCAACTATCTACCCTCGGTATCAACCTATGGGTCCATCTTCCTTTGGTGGAACTGTCCCACGCGCGCTGCCATTTGACCATAGAGGCCATCCTGACAGTCCTGCGTATGCCTCTTGTGCCGCGCATTTCGAAGCACTCCATGTCCTCACTGATAAGAATGCTGATAGGCACCATACCAGTAATGACGCAGAGAGCGTCGTGTGACACGGTACGGTATGCGCTCGCAACCCTCAGGCACATAAGCCTGTAAGTACTTTCCAGCTTCCGTCGGTAGCATTTAGTACTTAGCGCGGTGCCCCACGCCGGGCCGCCATACCTAAGTATGGACGTAGCACCACTAGCCAGAAGCTTGCGCTTACTGGCGTACACCGCTGAGCTATTGGACATCATCCGGGACAGTGCCGCAATAGCTGTGGAGGCTCTTTTACAGGCATAATCGACGTGGCTACCGAAGGTAAGCTTGTCGTCGATCATCACGAACAAGTGTTTGACAGAGTGCTTCGACATGATAGTGCACTCTCCTACACTGATCTCCGTCTGCTGCGCCGATTGCATGTTGTTAACAACCGTCACCTCTGTCTTGTGGTGAGCCAGCTCCAGCTTCCTGGACCGCATCCACGCCTCCACAACCTTGATCGAGTGGTTGGCAGTCAACTTTACCTCCTCGATCGTTTCACCGTAGACTTCGAGCGTAATATCGTCGGCAAATCCGACAATCACCACTCCCACTGGGTACTCTAACCTCAACACCTCGTCGTACATGACATTCCATAACACCGGACCCAGGATGGAACCTTGCGGGACTCCTGAGGTTATGTGAAAGCACTTCCGACCCACCTCCGTGTCGTAAACTATGACGCGATTCTGGAAGTAGCTTCCGAGAATCTTGTACAAGTACTCCGGTATCCCCAGACACAAGAGCGCATCGGCAATAGCAGCCCAACTGGCGCTATTAAATGCATTCCTTACATCCAGAGTCACTACCCCGCAGAAGCGAATTCCCCTCCTCTTAGGCTCGAGTGCTTTATCGGCGGTTTTTGTAACCGACAAGATAGCGTCTACGGTGGACCTCCCCTTCCGGAAGCCATACTGGTTGCTCGAGAGACCATTTACGCCCTCAGTGAACCTCAACATTCTATTGAGGATGATCTTTTCGAGCACCTTCCCCGCCGTGTCAATCAAGCATATTGGTCTATATGCCGACGGTGTGGGGTGTGAAGAAAGATTAGTGTCGTTCCCCTTGGGTGTCCTTCCCGTAGCCAGCATCATGACGAGGTGGGCAGTGTGATGCTACCTCTTTGAGGAATGGAGTTTTGGCGGAGCAAGCCGCCTGTATCGCGAGGTTCCGTATCATGTCAAGTGGTTCTACTGCAGTTTGCTAAGATGGCTGGGAACGGATTGTTCCGGTGAGTTACGCAATATTCACATATATTATCTAGCCGTGTTCAAAAAATGAAGAAAATTTGTTTAAATTGATTGATATATGTATGCGAAAAGTGCCCAAAAAAGGGCTCCTGTCGTGGTCTGGCACATTGTTTCCATAAACCTTCTCAAATAAAGACTTGTTCAGTATAATCATTATAAGCAGGCATTGAATTCCTCAGTGTGATCAACGCAATTGAACAGTTGCCCGGCCTGAAATGGGGAAAGACCATTTCAGCCATCAGAATCATCCAAAAGTGAATGGAAGTTGATGCTGAATGGATTGTATGGGTAACTAGCTGTCCCGGCAAACTTTGTCTTGCCAAGCTGTGGTGGTTTGACAGCTGTTGAGGACATCGCAGCAACGCACTCTAGATTGATTTCATTTCAATCACGAAAAAATTTCTTCCCGGCTCATGAAAAATCAGTATTTTTACATTCTTTATACTTCTTGAAGGATTTTCGTAACTTTTTATGTATATAAACACAGCCACTACGAATACGAATCGAACCGTGCAAGAGTCATGCTGATCGGTTCATCCGTTCGGGAGTTTTGTTGCCTCAAAGAAACTTCAAACTCATTTTTATATATATAGATGATCGCCTGCATAAGTAAGCTAGCGAACGCCGTGTATGATAGCTCTGGTGTGTATGAGATATACGATTTTGCATTGGATGTTGGTGCCTCAAGTGGTCGTATGGATCGTAGTGTAGCTGCGCATTTCAATAAAATAAATTAAACATCATAAGTTATACCCGAACAATGAAGCAATTCTGATCGTCTGAGCCTCAATCGATAATGGTATGGATAAACGAGTGAAGCGTGTAGTTGGATAGCTATAGCAAAGCTTGTGACACTGAGGAAGGCTTCGCATTCGCAGCTATACTCGGCGAACCTGCAGCCACAGGTAACATCGAAGGATAGAGATCTAATATAAGTTATTTTGAATAATTTGTTCATCGAGTTAACACGTTTCACCGATCGATACATTAGCGCAGGAATGACTCTGTCGGCTTGTTGGTGTAAATGTAAAAGATCGTGCCGCGTAGAATGTTTGCTCATTCGCTGCTTCATTGCTGTTTATCGTCATTATTGTTGCTGCTCGGCGGCTACAAAAGTATTTACAGTAAAATATGTGTATCCCTGATGAAAGGAATAAGGTGTGAAATGCTTCCGAAGCGTAAAGAATGAATAATGGCAATTATCAAACGTTTTGTTTTCTGTTAGCTTGTTTGCTGTAGTTGAGACGAATGAATTAGTGGCATGGCAAACAGTACACGATTGTGATTTTAATGACCTGTTCTTGAATGTAATATTCTGAAAGGCATGGAAAGGAGCACACTGCGAAATGATGTTTGGTGAAGAAAACTGATCCCACTGTTTAATTCCTAACCACACAGAAAAGCTATATTAGAAATTATTGACCTACTTACCTGAACAATTGAATACATATATTCATAGAATTTGACTGGATCATCAAAACTCTTTGAACTTGTTCTAGAGTGAAATCCTATTCAGTGATACA
This sequence comes from Aedes albopictus, assembly GCF_035046485.1. Classification (NCBI taxonomy): domain Eukaryota; kingdom Metazoa; phylum Arthropoda; class Insecta; order Diptera; family Culicidae; genus Aedes; species Aedes albopictus. Next base: position 201,297,285 of record NC_085136.1, on the reverse strand, counting down.
AAATAGTTCCAACACAAATACTTCTTTCACCAGTTGTTGCCTCATTAATCTTTCAACAGCTATAATTTCAGCGTCCATTAATTTATCACCTCTCAGTTGAATTCGCTTCCCAACGTCCCCTTCCATTAGTTCCTAATCAGCTAGGCTCAATAGAGGGCAAAAACATCTGCTTCGATTTCTCAGTTTCGAGCAGCATCTTGACTTTTTCCGCCATTTAATCAAAGCTCTTCCAGTGAATAGCGCACTAGCATCTGATCAGAAATATGCGTCACGTGGAACAAAACTGGAAAGGATTTTCGGTTCATTTTGTTCTTCTTCCCTTTTGATAGTGTGTCCCTTTGAATGTTACGCTTTATTAACTTCTCACCATTAAGTGGCCCCTGATTTAGGCAACCCTCCGGTCGCTAAATGCGCTTAGCTTTTACACTGATTGTCGAAGGGGACGAACCGTGATCAGAAATGACGAGAATCCACTTCAAAACGGCTATTAAGCGACAATAAAGTACACAGTTTGTACAAAAAGTCGCAATGAATTTTCAATGGCACTTTTCGGATAGCGAGGGGATATTTATTATCCACCGAATGAGCGGCTGCCTTGCCGTCTACCGATGATGACGATGCCATTGCTGCTGTGCTGCAGCTTCGACGCATCACTTCTCAGTGTTTATTGTTTCGCGTATGGCAACTTGCGTTGGGTGCAATACATGTATCTAGGTATAACTAGCCAGCTAGCATTCCAATGTGGAAAAACGACAAACGTTTCGACGAATAGAGCAGGGAATGGGATACGAATGATGATTATTGACTGCATGCTTGTCTTCATCATTATTCATGCTAAGTGAATTAAATCCCATTGAATTGGTATTTGAACTGGGACAAAATGGATAGCTTTATAATTAACTACATGTATCGTTAATGGTGATGCAACGTTACTAATAGAAAAAGGTACAACAGCACTCATGAAGTTGAACTACTGTATGTAGGCATTGTGACGCGAAAGCTGATGCTGTAGAAAACACTAACAGTTTGATTAATCATGAATTATGCGCGTAGTTAACCTTCACGTACCCGACCCTCAACATCTCATTTTCAAAATGCTGGCATTTCGTCAACTTCCATCCAATTTTTTTTGAAGTCGCCCTCAGTCGATCATAAATTGGTACAAGTTTATAACACCCAAGTGGCCGTGCAATATTCGGAACCATTCCGGAGATATTCCGGAATGTACTGGGGTCAGGCGGGGTTCCGAAATGGCTAAAAGTGATTATTTCATGTGTTATTGTTTTTGAATCATCGATTTTCAGCGAAATTTGTATTGCATACAATAAAACACAACTTCGATAACCAGATTTGAATAAGTTGGCCCATCCGGATCACCATGACAGGTTCCGCGGGGGCTTCATTGGGGACATTTCTGGTTTTCCATCCAAAACATGTCGTGCGACATATCAAACTTCATGATTTCGAATGACTGAGTCAGAAACGATACTCTGAAGTCTGTATCAACTAATATGGCCAAACCGAAACATCTAGCACAGGTTCCACGGGGGTGTCATCAAGGACATTTCTGGTTCGCAAGCAGAACATGCCGCGCGACGTTTCAATCTTCATAATTTCGAGAGAATGGGGCAGAAAAAAATGAATGTAGCATGTATCCACTGATGTGGCCGCTCCCGATCACTTGAAACAGGTTCCGCGGCGGCCTCTCAAACGAAATAACACACAAAAAAATCACTTTTAGTCATTTGGCAAAACAGACATCTCCCCACCCCCTGACCCCAGTACAATCCGGAATATCTCCGGAATGGTTCCGGATATTACATGGCCACTTGAGTGTAATAAACTATCACCAATTTATGATCGATTGAGGGCGACTTCAAAAAAATCGGATGAAAATTGACGATTTTGAAAATGAGTTGTCGGGGGTCGGGTACGTGAAGGTTAATGATTAAATTGACTTCACCGTGATTGATCAGAACTGGTAAAAATTACACTTCAAATGGAGAATTGGTACTCTCCAGAACTATCTGAAAATTGAGTTCTTGATTCGGAATTTATAAGCTGGCGCCTACCATCAACAATCAAATACGTATACATATGTATCTCGAAACTTGAATGAGCTAGAGTAATGCTGTTCTTAGCAAAGATTTTCAGCTGGTTTAGAACTACAGTAAAATCTCATTTTCTACATGTTATTGTATGCATTTTTAATTTATGCATCTTTGGGGCGATTCATTAGCCACGTTGTCAGTGGGGAGGTGGTTTAGGGTAAAAACCTTTTTTTTATTAACCAAAGACCACGCAGAGGAGGGGGATAGAAATATCCAGAAAAATGACCACGTGGTTTATGGACAGCCCCTTTTTTATGCCATACGAGCTTTATAGCGGAAATCAAACGGTGGTCAGAAGGCGTTTATAGGGGAAAGCAAAGGGAGGTTGCAGGAGTGTTTCAGTAGGTGCCAAGGAGTCCCAAGGGGTATCAGCGAGGAACCAGGAAATCGCAGGAGCGCTTCAATGAGGTCCTGAGATGAGCGTGGGGAAATCTGTTAGTCTCCGGAGCATACCAAGGGTCTCAGAGGGGTTTCAGAGGTGCTTCATGGGATCCCAGAGGGGTCTCAAGGGATTTCAGGAGGTACCAGGGTGTACCAGGGCGTGCGCAGTATCAGACGTACTCGTACGGGCGAGATGATCCTGGAGCTGAAGTGCGTTAAGGAACGCAAGGGCACCGCCTTTGGCGGAAGAAGCTCTTGGAAAAGGAGTAGAAGTGTTCTCACACAAGAGGCGACTCTGAAGGTGAAAAACCTAGACCAGGTCACTGAAGTGAAAGAGCTCGTCACGGGCGTGGACTCGGAGAATGGCTAGTGCATACGCGATACAAGAGGTGGTACAGGGGTTCCGAGTCGGCTACGTAGGTCATACGGTGCCCTGCGGTTGAAATCAACTCTTACAGCAATTAAGCGGCCACGGGAAGAACATCCTGGTAGCGTTGCTGTCGTGGCGTCGGTCTACTGGGTTGGATCCGAGCCCGCGCCCGCGGTTGGAAAGGGGCCCTCGCTTGATAGGGCCCTCCTTGCGGGAAGGCCAAATTGCAGTGCACGCGGTATCAGTTCTTGATACTTGCAACTTGCTGTGCAGTTGGAAGCAAGCGTGGTGTCGACCCTGCCTGCCTTCCGAGGACAAAAAGAGTGATAAGGACCACTTGGGAAACTGGCTAAGCATCAGCATGCCACCTTCGTGGATTCCCCAAAGCGAGTCATCGATGTTTGTTGCTGCAGGCTACGCAGCTAACCTTGAGGGTGCGATAGTACCAGAAGGTCTCCGAAGTGTTTAAGAAGGGTTCAATGGCGTCTCAGGATGTCTCATTGGTGACCGCCGGCAATGACACTAGCAGAGATATTCAGAGATGCTAAAAAATGTGTAAAAATTCCGGTTGATTTCGTAAGAATCTCGTCCAAGACTGCGACAAAGTGGTTGACTCGCACGCATACTATTCTATATCGTCCTTTTTTTCTTCTAAACCATAGGGGTATAAACAGCAAACAGGCACCCTAACATCAAGGATAGGGTAGTGTGGGGCTGAGGCCGCCTTCTACAACAATAGTAAAAGCCAGGACTACTCTCTCCTCGTACCCACTAAATATCAAAAAAAAAGAGTGTAAAATTATGTGACATATGATGCACATGATTGGATCGTGGGATATCACAGAAATTTACAAGACATATCATGTAAAGTTCATGAAATATCATGTAAACTTCCATTATATGTCATGTAATTCAGCATGACCCTGAGAGTTTACATGACATATAACACAAATTTACATGATATATCATGTAAACTATCATAACACTAAGTTTACATGATTAAAATGAAGTTTACATGACGTGTAAATCTCATTATTTTTTTCTGTGTATGGCCACCTAGCCCTTCGTCTCTTCGGAACCACCAATAAGGTATTGCTTCAGAGAGGGGCTAGTGCACATCGCACCCTCATGGTTACCCGACTAGAAAATTATATCAAGATTATATTATATTGTGTTATGATGTTATAATATTTTTCAATAACTTATTGTATTATAAACTAGATGCAGGATGATGTTAAAATAACTGAAATTGTAACTAAAACCACACTGGTCTTATCAATATAATAACCTATTTTGTTAAAACCAGATCAAAATTATAACAGAATGTGATACGACTTTTAGCTGCAGGATTTCTAGTTTCTATCAAAATGTGATACAATTTTGTAACGTCGAAGAATCAAAACTAAATTATATTACAATGAGTTGTCAAACAACATTTATAACATAATGTGTTATAATTGAGTTATAGTATTTCAAAATCACCAAGGATGTTGAACATGATTATATCACAATGAGTTATAAATATCATGGTTTGTTATAATTATGTTATGTTTTTGTTAGAACTTTCTAGTCGGGTAGCTGCGTAGCCTAGCAGCAAAAATATCGATGACTCGCTCTGGAGAGTCCATCACGGTAAAATGCTGGCGCTTAGCCAGTTTCCCGAGTGGTCCTCGCCACTCTGTTTGTCCTCGGAAGGCGGGCAGGGTCAGCCCCGCCCGCGCCCAACTGCTTTGCAGACATCAAGAACTAATGCCCACGTGCAACCCGATCTGACCTGCTGAAGGCAAGGGTATCACTACCCTCCAGACCCTATCAGCTGCACCAGAAAGTTGCTGACAGCAGGGTCTCTACCTGTCCCGACCCTTGCCGGGGACCCCTTTCCAACCACGGGCTCGGATCCAACCCAGTAGACCGACGCCACGACAGTACCGCTACCGGGACTTCCTCTCCGCGGCCACCTAATCGCTGTAAGGACCTGTGTCAGGTGGAATGCAACTTCCCCATGGCGCCTATTAATCCAACTATCTACCCTCGGTATCAACCTATGGGTCCACCTTCGAAGGTTCCTTTGGTGGAACTGTCCCACGCGTGCTGCCATTTGACCATAGAGGCCATCCTGGCAGTTCTACATATACCTCTTGTGCCGTGCATTTCGAAGCACTCCAAGTCCATGTCCGATAGGTACCATACCAGTAATGATGCAGAGAGCATCGTGTGACACGGTACGATACGCGCTCGCATCCCTCAGGCACATAAGCCTGTAAGTACTTTCCAGCTTCCGTCGGTAGCATTCAGTACTTAGCGCAGTGCCCCACGCCGGGCCGCCATACCCAAGTATGGAGGTAGCAAAACTAGCCAGAAGCTTGCGCTTACTGGCGTACACCGCAGAGCTATTGGACATCATCCGGGACAATGCCACAATAGCCGTGGAGGCTCTTTTACAGGCATAATCGACGCGGCTACCGAAGGTAAGCTTATCGTCGATCATCACGCCCAAGTGTTTGACGGAGCGCTTTGACAGGATAGCGCACTCGCCTACACTGATCTCCGTCTGCTGCTCCGACTTCCGGTTGTTAACAACCGTCACCTCAGTCTTGTGGTGAGCCAGCTCCAGTTTCCTGAAACGCATCCACGCTTCCACAACCTTGATCGAATGGTCGGTAGTCAACTTCACCTCCTCGATCGTTTCACCGTAGACTTCGAACGCAATGTCGTCGGCAAATCCGACAATCTCCACTCCCACTGGTTACTCTAACCTCAACACCTCATCGTACATGACATTCCATAACACTGGAACCAGGATGGAACCTTGCGGGTTTCCTGAGGTTATGTGAAAGCACTTCCGACCCACCTCCGTGTCGTAAACTAGTACACGATTCTGAAAGTAGCTTTCGAGAATCTTGTACAGGTACCCCAGTATCCCCAGATCCCCAGACGCAAGATCGCATCGGCAATAGCAGACCAGCTGGCGCTATTAAACGCATTCCTTACATCCAGAGTCACTACCGCACAGAAGCGAATTCCCTTCCTTTTAGGCTCGAGTGCTTTCTCGGTGGTTTTTGTAACCGACAAGATAGCGTCTACGGTGGACCTCCCCTTCCGGAAGCCATACTGGTTGCTCGAAAGACTATTTTCGACCTCGGTGAACCTCAACATTCTATTGAGGATGATCTTTTCGAGCACCTTCCCCGCCGTGTCTATCAAGCATATTGGTCTATATGCCGACGGGTCTCCGGGTGGTTTCCCCGCCTTTGGCAATAGTACCAGGCTCTGCCTCTTCCAAGCTTCTGGGAAAACTCTCTCGTCCAGGCATTTCTGCATAGCAGACCTGAACATCTCGGAAGCCTCTGCAATAGCTACTTTCAAGGCCAGGTTCGGAACTCCGTCCGGACCTGGGGCCTTACCTACGCTAAGGGACTTAGTTATCCCCGAAAGTTCCACATCGGTGAGGCCAAGGACTAGGTCATGACGCGGAAAAAGCCCTCCGATGATCCCCTCCAACATCTCTGGAGATCGCCCTATAGGAGCCATCACACCTCTCGTCTTGGCCATAACGATCTTGTAGGCGTCACCCCATGGGTTCGCATTGGCGCTCTGACTGAGACGCAGGCGCGGGGCAGGTCCACAATCGTGTCGGTCCACCAATAAGCTGGTGGCCTCCAATTTCTAGGGTGGACTCGTCCAGGCATGGTCGCATCGCATGCACGTGAGAGCACCGCTACGTCGCCGTCTAAACCGAGTAAGTTTCGCTCACGGCGGAGTGCCTCCCTAAACACCCCTTCGTCGAAGCATGGTGTCTTCCATCTGCGAGGGCTTGACCTTGGCCTAGCCGCCTCTTCTTCTATCCGCTACCTGCTGTTGTTGTAGTCGATACTGTAGCGAAACGCCAGGTGGTAGCTGTGAGTGTAGTCATCATCTACTCTCCAGTTCGAACTACTCGTTAAGCCAGGACTGCAAAAGGTCACGTCAATAACTGATTCCGCTCCGTTTCGATTATAGGTACTCTTGGTACCGACATTAGCCAAGTCGACATCTAAGATGGCCAGTGTTTCTAGCAGGATCTGACCCCGCTGGTTCGTGAAACGGCTTCCCCATTCCACGGCCCAGGCATTAAAGTCACCCGTTATTACCACCGGCCTTCGCCCTGTTAGCACGGTCGTTATGCGGTCCAGCATTTGCGTGATCCGCTCGATCGACTACCGCGGAGGCGCATAACAGCTAAACAACACCTGGACGGGGTATTTACCAGTCGTCCATATCACTGCCATTTTTCTGGACCCATCCGCGACCCAGTTGCCGTTGCCAGCGGGTACTCGGTATGGGTCCGATATGATGACGATATCCGTCTCCCACTCAGAAACCGCCTGGCAAAGCAGTTGCTGAGCCGCATCACAGTGGTTCAGATTCAGCTGCATTACCTGCACTGTGATTTGTTCTTCACTGCGGTTTTCTTGAAGCCGGGCACCTTGGACCACCCATCGGATGTCTGTTGTTCGAGGATTTCCCGGTACAGATCATGCAGATGGACGGACTCGTGCAGCTTTGGGCCTTATGACCTTCAGCGCCGCATCGCCTGCACAGTTTGCGGCGCGCCTGTCGGGGCCTTTGCAGTCCCACGACTTGTGTTCTGGTTCCAGACACCTGAAGCAAACCTCTGGTTGCTCGTGGAATGTCAGGTGACATACGCACCAACCCACCTTTATAGACTGTTTCAGAAATTATAAATACACTTTGTTTATTAAATTAAATTAACTGTTCCAATGATTTTTACCAACTTTTTCAGAGTATAGCATATTGTACTCCATATTTTTATAGTTCCTTTCAATTGTGTTGATATTTTAAAGAACAGTCGAGTTCTCTAACAAATAACTTAATTTTTCAAATTTGAATTTGCACAAAGGTGTTTTTTAATGATTTCAACATTATTTATCAATAAAGACCAAAAATTATCTAAATGTTTATCACATTCGCTTCCCTGATTCAATCCCTGAGTCGAGCATCGGCGACCAAGACACTGGAATTGCTGTCTCAGATCCACAAGGGATCCAATCATGGGTTTCTGGATCTAAAAAAGACGAAATAAAGGTTGCAAAGGAAGCTTTCACTCGGGCCAGGGTTGAGAGTGCTGTGAGATCTTTCGAGCCATTTAAGTCTCCTGGCATCCCGAGCAGAAAAGAATAGCAACAAAATAACATATCGAGGTTTTTATCTTAAATAACATTATACCTCGATATGCCCTTCATTAGGTGGACATAAGAGGCAAAATAACAAGAATGAATACCATAATTTTGTATAAATAACACCTGAAAAATAACAAGTCTTGTTATTTCAATAATGAATGCATACCATAAGTTTTTAGTGTTCTATTTGCTATCCAGAAGGTATGAAATAACAAAGTAATAACATGTCTTGCTATTAAATTGAACATTTTTCGATAGCTCCATGATGTAATAACAAATCTTGTTATTCAGTTATTTTCCTCGCTAAATCAACAATATCACATCAATACCTAACTTTGCTCAAATACCTCCATTTGGTATTGTGGTGTTATCATAACATTGCGTAGAATAATATAGCAATACCAACTTGAGGTATTAGAGCACAGGCTGCTCTTTGCACGGTATTTGTAAGGTATGCACTTATGCTCGGGATGGATGGAATATTCCCAGCGTTGATCCAAAAAGAGGAGAAAACACTGGTTCCATCCTTGGTTGAGGTTTTTAGGGCGAGTCTGATTTTGGGGCATATTGGCGTCAAATCCGGGCTGTCTTCATTCCGAAGGCAGGAAAGAGAGATAAAACCAACCCCAAAGCATTCAGGCCGATAAGTTTATCCTCTGTAATGCTCAAAATTATGGAAAAGGTACTATGCGAGTACATAAATCACAAATTTATGAAAGCAATGCCTTTGTCAAAAAAACAATTCGCTTATCAAAGTGGAAAATCTACGATCTCGGCACTACATACGGTAGTTCAAAAGATCGAAAAAACACTCAATGCAAAAGAAATTGCTCTTGTAGCATTTCTTGATATTGAGGGCGCATTCTATAACGCTTCTTATTCGTCTATAGGGTCAGCAATGTTGAGGAGAAAATTCGACCCATGCATTGTTACCTGGGTACATGCTATGCTAGCTAATCGAAAAATCTCCTCTGAGCTTAGCGGTTCATACATTACTGTTAAAGCAACAAGGGGGTGTCCGCAAGGCGGAATGCTTTCTCCTTTGTTGTGATCACTGGTGGCTTCTAGACAGCTTAGAGAGAAGAGGCTTCGAAGTGGTTGGATATGCTGATGACGTTGTCATTATTGTACGAGGCAAATTCGAAAGTGTTATCGTGGAAAGAATGCAATCTGCCCTAAATCACACTTTTTCCTGGTGTCATAAGGCACAACTAGGCATAAATCCTACAAAAACTTCCATTATCCCTTTCACCAAACGGAGGAAGGTCCAACTGAAACCCCTTTTCTTGAATCACACAACTAGTTTATTCAAGCGAAGTAAAATATCTAGGTGTCATATTCGACGCAAAACTGAATCGGAACTCTCATCTCCAATCAGTTGTGCAGAAAGGTCTCAATACACTTTGGTTTTGTTCAAAAACCCTGGGTAAAAGATGGGGCCTAAAACCAAGTATAATCATGTGGATATATGAAACCATTGTTCGTCCCAGGACTACTTACGCTTCCCATGTCTGGTGGCCTAAAACTAATTAGGCTGCTGCAAGGGCGAAGCTCAACAAAATCCAACGCACCGCTTGCATAGCGATCACTGGTGCAGTTCGTAGTACACCCACTTTGGCCCTAGACGCAATGCTTCACCTGCCCCGGTTAGATCAATTCATAAAGCTGGAAGCGGAAAAAAGTGCTCTAAGGTTAAAGAGAACAAAAACACTGCTGTCGGGAGACCTTACGGGTCACCTCAGCATATTCAATGAATTTGCCATAAATCCCGCAATAGAAATTTGTAGTGACTGGATGGAAACGATAGTCAATTATGACTTACCTTACGATGTGTTCATTCCTTCCGGCCAGGAGAAGGCTCTATAAATTTCTTCACAGATGGTTCGAAAATGAATAATCTGACAGGCTCCGGAATCTATGACCCTAGAACAAAAATCTCTGTCCACACAGTTCGAAAAAAAACCTGTAAAATTATGACGGATCGAATGTAACAAAAGGACCCCGTCATATACGATGGAAATTGTTGTGCGATCTTAAAATTACATTGCAGAATCTGTTAGAAAATATAAAGAAAAATTGAACTCTGAGCGAGAATTGAACTCAGATCCTTGGGGTGTGAGTAGCACGCCCGAGCTCTCTCGGCTATCTCAGCTTGTTGAAGAGTAGACAGTCAAAGTTAAACTGCTTCTACCATAATGCACGCATTCCTGACATGCTCCGGCTGCTGCAGAGAGTACTGAGAGAGACAACGGGGAAACCGCCACAGCTGCGAGCAGCCGTTCGTTTAGCTGATGACGGAGAGTGGCTGGCATGATTTATAGCAGATGCATGTAAATTTAAAGCGAATATGCTTTAAAATCTGTAAACAAACCGTCTGACCAGCAGCGGGCTGCTCGGCTGACGTTCAATGTTGGTGATTAACATTTTTCTGCCGCAAATTTCAGTTTATCTTCAATTTACGTGCTGCTTAACTTTCATATTTTTTTGCTGTGTACCCATATTGGATCCCAGGACATACGGGTCTAGAGGGAAACGAGATTGCTGATGAGCTAGCCAGGAATGGATCTAATGAAAGGTTCATTGGCCCTGAGCCCTTCTGCGGGATCTCAGACTGCTCTGTAAAAATGGAACTGAACAAATATATGGTCAGTCTAATCACATCAAACTGGAATGCACTTCCTCATACGAGCCAATCCAAAAGGCTCGTAACGATAAACCCCAAGAAAACCCAACAACTATTAGGTCTCAACAAAAGGGATCTCAACATCTACACCGGTCTAATAACTGGACACTGCCCCTGCAGATACCATCTACAAAAGATCGGAGCAATCCAAACCTCAAATTGCCGCTTCTGTGACGAGGAGAGGGAAACATCAAAACACATCCTCTGCTATTGCAGTGCACTCACTCAACGTAGGTTCAAAGTTCTCAGCAAGCCCTTTTTAGGGCCTGCTGACATATGGATCTTATCTCCCAAGGACGTGGTTGGCTTCATAAAGCTAGTCTCGCCAGAATGGGGGAGTCACATACTGTAATTCAGGATCTCTATTCATCAATAATAGATGGTCTTGAGTTCAGTCGATACCAAGGTATTATGTTTCCAGTTCAAAACCGAATTAGCGACATTTTTTCTTTGACTTCCGCTGCTTTTGCCTTGCGTTAAACACAATGTCGGAAGTGGGGCGCTGTATAGCGCACCAGGTGTACAATACAGCGCCCCACTTCCGACATTGTGTTTAACGCAAGGCAAAAGCAGCGGAAGTCAAAGAAAAAATGTCGCTAATTCGGTTTTGAACTGGAAACATAATATCTCAGTGACAAATATGTTACTGAGATAACTTGCGTACCTCACAGCAAAAGGGTATATCACAATAGTTCTAAAATCTGGACGCAGTGATCTTCACCCGACAAACGAGAGAGATCACATTCGCTTTCTCAACAAGTTGTCTGAGGAATGCCTTGATCAAAATTTGGGTAAAATCGATAAAGGCATTCCCACAACATTTTTTTCGGAGATCAAGTTTCTTATTTTTTAAGGTTTTCTACGGAACATAAGAACTACCACACAGTTTATTAGCTTTCCTGAACGCATTTAATCTAAACAAACTTATTTTTTCAGCTCATTCGATCCTTCAGATGGCAAAGCTTGTCATACTATGAAAAAGAATGCAGTAAGCAGTAATTAAGACATTAGTTTGCTTAACGTTTGTTGCTACTAGTGTTGTTGAGAAATTTGAAACAAAACAAATTGTATTGAGAAGGCTCGTAATGGTGGTTCTTGATCAAATGTTCCAGTAAAAATTACTCTTACTAATCGAGAAATATCTTTTATTATCGATACAACAATTTTTATTATGTTTGGAAAAGAAATATTTTAACCGTCAGATTTTTTTTCGCTTCTACTATGTTAAATTTTTTGATGACTTTGTGCAACTCAAATTTTATTCATCTAGTTCACAGAGCCCTATTATTTACCTTTTACCAGATACATAAACAAAGTTGGTATTATTTGCTTTGTTAGCATGTTTACTATAAGAGCAAGAAGAAACTTTTTTGGATATTGTGCTCAAATTGAAATGGCAGTTAATCGTTAGTGTATTTATAATTTCTGAAACAGTCTATATGTTCCCAATCTTAACGGACTTTTTGACGTCCACCACAGGTAGCTGAACCGAAGCTACATGTATCCCTGCTGGCCCCTTCCGTAGCCTAACGGCTGCGGTAACCACCTGCACATCGCACTGCAGTGCCGTGACGAGCTCTTCCACTTCGGTGATCTCATCAATGTCCTTGACCTTCAGAGTCACCTTATGTGCAAGAGCCCTCAATATACTCTGGAAGGTTTTATGCGACGAGCCGGCCTCAGCAGCCGGGGCGATTCGCGCGAATTCCGGCCAATTTGTCCGTTGACCAATTTGTTGGATGACATGAATATAATTTCCTAATCATTGGAAATGGTGGCAGAACTGTACAGCCACCTAAAATATGAAGCACCAAGGTCGGACTGATGGTCAATACGTCAAAAATTAAGTACAAACTGTAGCGAACGATAAGGCAAACCTACATGCCTAGTGTTACAATAGAAGGGTTCGAGGTGGTGGAAGATTTCGTCTACCTCTGATTCTTACTAACGGAAGACAACAACATTAGCCATGAAATACGAAGGCATATCATCAGTGGAAGTTAGGCCTACTATGGGCTCCACAAGAACTTGCGGTCGAAAAAGACTCATTTTCATTCAGAGGACCAGTGGAACCACTTGATGGACACGAGATCTGGACTATGTTCGAGGAGGACATGCAAGCACGTCGGGTGCATAGGACCATCATTGGCGGTGTGCAGGAGAACGGTGTGTGGAGACGTAGAATTAGCCACGAGCTCGCTGCAATCTACGGCTAAAGCAGCATCCGGAAGGTCGCCAAAGCTTGAATGATACTTTGGGCGGTAGGACATGTTAGGAAAATACCGACAACAACCCTGCAAGCCTGCTATACATAATAAATAAATTGAATGTTGGAAACAATAAACATGGTCGGCATAAAAAAAAAGTTCTCCAAACTTTGAGGTTGTGTGGTCTACTGGAATCAACCAGCCCAACATTCTTGGTTCATTGTGCCGGTATGCATCCGTTCAACTGTTCTAAGAAATAAAGGGTGCGAAATGTTTCGTTATCTGAGATCACAAAACAAAACCTGCAAAAAGATAAGATGGATTTTTTTGGATTCTCAAGCTAAACAAGATTTGGCTTCCTGGTGGGTTAAATACATTATTGTTTTAGAAAAGTGTCATTTTCAGATATGTATAATTCCATACGGGAAAAAACACACTGAGAGATAATAATAATCCAATCAACGAGGAAACGTGTAGGCAAATATACGAACAAGGCGATAATCCGATAGGGTCAGTTTTTGGCACTCGCCAGTGCTGAAACATGCCTGACATTCGTTATATGCTTACGAAGAAGCTTCCTAGAAAAGAGACACAGAATGCAAGCAAAATTCTGGAGGTTGGAAAGTGATAATTAACTGAAACGCCCCAAAAACTATGATCAAATTTGTCCTGCAGTGTATTTTCTTTCGCACACAGCAGGGTAATAAGATTAGGCGATAAGACGGGTACAATTTCGTCTCAAAACATGTTGAAGTGACTTATTGGCTGCTTTTTTATCTTCGTTTTAGCCATTAAATCTGTGTGTTTTTAGTTTAGAGATTGATTTATGATGCCAATTTCACTGTACAGCTTTACAGAACATCCCTTATGTAGCCTGGAAACAAAAAACTGCCATCTGGCAGCGCAAACTAACGTCGCTTTTCAATTCTTCATTAATTGAAACGAAATGAAAATACGGCTCCATAAATAACATGCCGACATATTTGAGCATAATTGTATGAAAACGCGTCCTTCTGCGTCGGCATCGCGCGTACTTCCATCCACAGAATAAACAGCACTGTTCAAATGAGCAGCGTGACACAAAAATACATTGTGATTTCTTCTCTGCCGGTTGGCTTGGCTTTCAGGGATCGTGTTGATTCGTTTAATTTACCAAATAACCGCTCCCTCTTAGATCCTCTCTCTGTTGATTATTTGCAGCGACGTGGCTAGTAAGGGGCTCAATTCACAATCCACTCTGCATTTACTATCGCACTTATATACATATCCGTAAATGTACGATATCGAGCCTCATACTCTTCATAGAGATTTTGGTCGTCGAAAAGAGCTCCCGTCAAAATAGGACTCTTTATACGCCTATGGTTTCAACCCGGATTAGCCGTAATATTTGACAGCCGCTGCTGCAGCGATTCCCTTTCAAATTATTTACCATTTTGTTGTTACAATAGTGAGACGAAATATGAACCGGTGGTGGTGGCACGGAGGTGGTGGCACCGGCAGTTACACCCAATCACAATGACACCTTTTATAGTGGAAATTTACGCGACGAAAATTACCCTTAAATAGCATTTTAACTGCCCTTGAATGGCAAAATTCTGAAGCTGACTTTTGATTGTTATAAATTACTGCTCTCCCTTTGGGAATATTGTGCTACATACTTCTGCGCCGCTTGTGCATGGAGTTGTCCTCGTCGTCATCGTCGAGGTTCAAGGCATTCCAACCGTGTAGCCAACCGTACTCCAGAAGGGAGACATTGGTTGATGCTCTTTGTGCGGATCATTAGCCAATGCTGTATGATGGTTGTGAAAACCCATCGTCGTCAGTATGTTGTACGCGCGTACCTATAACTAAATACGGGCTTCATTTTCTACCAATGAATCAAATTATTAAATGGTTGTTGCCCCTTATCGTCTGTTGGCTAAGGCATACATTTGTGCTTGTCATGGTGCATGCAGTGCCAATGAAGTAGAGATGGGCAATCAGATCCGAACGCGTTCAAAAGATTCGTATCAGTAAAGTGAGTAAGTGAGCCGTGGATCTTTTAAGGAGAGAGCCGGGTCACTAGTTTACATGCCTCTGTGAGAAAGAGCTGAAAAGAACTGATAGGTTCTCTTTGTTTTGCTCTGGTTCATTCCCAAAACACAGCTCTACGAAACGTGTTTTTTTCGCGCCAAACATACACGGAAAAATATTAAAACCCAAAGAATAAGTTTTAAAAACTCAAATTTGGCTAAACTGCTTTTAGTTTTAACTCAAAGTTGGGTTGTTTTCTCCCTCGCCCCACCGCAATGTTGTCGAAAACAAAAAGAGAAGCACCGACGCATCCGCTGCTCTTCCGTGGAAGAAGCCAAATTTGGGTTTTCTCGAGTTAACCCAAATTTGCGTCATTTGAGGCCTCCGTTGGGTGAAAATAACTTACCAGTGGGTTAATTTTTTTGCCGCTCTCAAACGAGAACTACTCACTCACCACTTTCGCTGTTTGACGCAAATTTGAGTTATTCCACGGAAGACCGGGATTGCGTCAAAACAACTTAAATTTGGGTTGATTTGTAGTTCCGTGTACACAACCAACAGCGGTGGTCCAGTTCCCTCCCCCTGGTCATGCAGCCGCAAACAACGCACACGATCTCTCGCTCTTAGCTGAAGCGGGAGAGCAGTATCGGCAGTCCGGTTCGGACAGAGATGATCCGAACAACTCGAACTCGAACACGAACTCACACATTATCACTTCTTTCGTTCGGTTCTTCACACCGAGAAAAATTTCTACTCAATGACTGAGTTGGCCTTACTCAGAAATCGAAAAATCCTTTGTTTTCTTACTCAGTTTCGGCTAAAAGTGGGACAACCCATTGGCAATGGGTTTCGATCAAGAATTCGGATTTTGATGCATAGACTAATCTGACAGTTTTCCTGTTGCTATGAGCTCGTCGTTGGTAATACTCACTCTCCCCTCGCCTGCATGGCTGGCGACCAAATCGTAGGTTCGTGTTGAGGGAATAACCCATTGACAATCACTTTCTGGGCATGTTTCTGCGAGTTCTGCGGGGTCTCTTATTTTGGCCACTCTAAAAGCATTTCCCCGTGGGTTTGCATCAGCATCAAGACACAACTCCTTGAAGCATGGTTTCATGCTCCGCTTTTTTTTTATTCCTGTTCGGGTTTGTCACTGCGACCAGTTTTTAGATCTATTGTGACATTACCCGTATCCTTAGTGTAGTGCATGTCGCATTACTCAATTGCCATTGAGGGGCAATAAAGTATCGATTTTGATACAGTTTTTGTTTTATTTTCTTAGAAAACAAAACAAGAGTACTGATATTGGCCATGCATCGGAAATCTAGCATCACCCTTGTTTTACTGCTAAATTCTCCCCAGTAGGAAGTTTAGGACCCGGGTTTTAACATTAGCAGCAATATCATTCCAATAATGGAACATGTGTTCAGTAATAAGGATTCTAGTATGTTCCTTGCGTACTAGCACTTTCCAGTCTTCGAAGAGTTAGTACATACATGGATCCCTAACCCAATTTGATTTCCTTTGCATTGAGTTTAGCCTCAGATGGCGAGGTTTTTAACTATATGCAAAGTAAAGTTGGTAAACTCAGTTTTATTCAAAAACTGGAAGTCACCAAAACACCAGTAGTAAGGACTAAATACTATAATTCCTTGAATTACCAGAACACATATTCCAAAATTAAAAAATAGGACGACACTAGATTTCGGTTTGGTAGATCTATTACCGTAACGCAACCCAAAAAGGCGATCTACCCACGCTACGGGCTCCGTTAAAGATCGAGCATCTTTTAAACCCCCTCAACCATTCATCCCTCAGCACGGGTCGCCTGACACCTTGGATTGGGGTTACCTGTTTGGTGGACTTTTACCCCCGGAACAGGTGGTCCGTGGTGCTATTCTAAGCCGGCAGCTACACGGGCAATCATGCTCCGCTTGATCTCCTCCTTCAAAGCATCGTTCGCGCAACTCTTCGCTCTTCTCTCTCGCCTTCAGTTCTAGCTCTTTGTATTCGTGTCCTGGCTTTGAGGATTTTTTACCGGAAATTGTGGAGCACTTCATTCTCCGTGTATTCAACCAGCGCTACCGTTAACTCCTCGGGCTTCGAATCCGACCACGGATCTTCTCTTCTGAGAGCTTCGATGAAGACTTTCTTGTTGAACTGCTTCGTCTTCCACATTCGAAAGTCTATCGGACCTCCAAATAGTCGCTGTGAGTGTATCCATCGCAAACTCTCCCTTTCATATTTTCCACGAGCACGGAGTTACAGAAAGTGACGTCCATTGTCGATTCTCAATCATCTCGATCGGTAGGTGCTGCCGCACCCTTTATTAGACTAATCTACGTAAAGCTTTGCTAGTGCTTCTAGCAGAACACGCTATCCTGTGTTGGTGGGGCAGCTCCTTCGTTCAACCTTCCAGGCATTAAAGTCACCGGCAATAACAAGCAGTCTCTGATCGGCTAGCTCGTCGGTTAGCTCATCTAGCATCTGGTTGAACTGTTCTATCGCCCATCGAGGGGTTCGGAAGCAGCTACAAACAAAAACTCCGTCGATTTTAGCGATTACGAAGCCTGGTACACTACTTCGTTTGCCTAAAACAGTACTCCCTGGAAGGGGTACTTCCCCATCATCCAAATAGCAGTTGTCTTCGCCCTGTCCGCGATTCAGTTGCCGCTTCCAGCTAAAATACGATACGGCTCAGAAAGGATAGCCACATCGCACTTCGACTCTCATACGGATTACCACCACTGCTGTGCTGTGTCGCACTGTCGCAGCGCAGTGGGTGGCTGAGGTTTAGTTAAGTTACCTGCACTGTGGTTAACCCGGGAGTGGTCGCGTTGTACTGAGTATACGCACCATGAAAAATGCACGCATGTGGTACACAACGTGAGCACGGCGTCGCTGCAGGTAGCCAAAGACGCGACTGCTCGAGGATTACGCCTGCTTTAAGGCCAGACCCTAGGGTCTCCGTCGCGTGTCTGCTGCAACTCTTTTCGACACAAAACAGACATCTCTGTTCGTTGTAGCAGTTCCGAGCCAGGTGGCCGTATTCTAGGCACCTGTAGCACCCTTCCGGTCGTTGGAGGAACCTCATTGGGAAATGGTAATGGAACTGAATAACCGGCTTTGTTTTTTATTTTGTCGGTAGTAATCGCTTTGTTGGCTTTATCTTTTGGAAGCTTTATCGACGCTGCCTGCTCCAGCTGCTGTTGTTGCATCTGCTGGTTCTGTCCTGTCGGGGACCTCGGCAGACCACTTCTTGCGAACGAATTCACCGCAACTTCGCCGTTGACGTTGCTGTTATCGTGGTCTTTCTTGAGGATTCGACTGTTGAAGTTTATGTTTGGAGATTATGGGTTTCAGTCTTGGGAGGAATAACTCAAAAACGGATTCTTAAGTTTTCATCCGACGTTTCGGTCACATTTATTGTGCCTTTCTCAAGGAAAGGCCAAACGTTATTGTCATCTTCCTCCATGCTTTAAGGATCCCCTCCTCCGAGCCGCTATCTCCACTCGTCGTAAGTAGTCATCTATTGATCTCATTGTTATATATGTAACAGGGAGTTAATGATGTTATGGTTGTTCATAAAATACCGTGATCAGAGTCGACCGACGCTAGTAAAGAATGTTCAACTGAGCCTATTTCCTAGCAGCAAAGGTGGTGAGTTTTGAACGTACTGCCACAGTTCTAACGGGACTGGGCAAATGTATCATTAACCCTAATTCCGTTTCAGAATGGTGTCACCCATTCTTACTAAGGAAGTGGAATAGTATGAATACCAGCTTCAAAGCGTTTATTGTTTGTTTTCAGCCCTGGGCACCCACGGTGGTGCAGAGGGCCGAATTGAAAGTATTCCATCCTGGGCTATTGCCAGCCATAGCCTTTACCTGTGGCCAGATCAAGTTTCTGTCGACTTGCTTAATTTCGTTGTTGAGGTTACGCCGCCATGAGCGTCTGGGTCTGCCTCTGCTACGATGTCCTGCTGGGTTCCAGTCTAACGCTTGCTTGCAGATTTCATTTCCGCCCCTGTGTAGAGTGTGGCCGACCCACCTCCACTTTCACTCCCGAATTTCTGTCGCTATCGGCTTTTGATTACATCGACGATGGAGCTCCACGTTGGAGATCCAATTGTGAGGCCACCATGCACAAATTATATACCGCAGGCATCTATTGATGAAGACCTGCAGCCGTTGAGTGTTCTCCATTGCTATACACCAGGTTTCACTGGCGTATAGCAACACAGATTTCACGTTCGAGTTGAAAATTCGAATTTTGGTGCGTCGACTAATCTGGTTGTTTTTCCATACGTTTCTTAAAAACGCAAAAGCAGCCCTCGCCTTCTTTATCCGTGCACCTATGTCGATCTTGGTGCCGCCATCGGCCGCCATTTGGCTACCAAGATATTGGAAGCTTTCAACATTCCCACTGATTGCCCAGCTACCGTAAAGCTGGAAGTGTTGGCCGTGTTTACATTCAACGATTTGGTCTTGTTGACGTTGATGGTAAGATCTGCCGCTTAGGAGCGATTGGCAAGATCATCGAGCTTGCTCTGCATATCAGAGTGCCGTTGAGCTAGGAGAGCTCAAGACCCGCCCGCCAGCGACCTACAGCCGTCCCGGTCCTGTGTGTGGTGTCGGCGATGAGGTCTTCCGAAATCTATATGCAGGCAAATACTATGCTTACTTGAACAACCATTCGTGCCCTGAAATCTCTGTAGCTTCCAGTCCATCCGCAAAACGTGACTGCAACAGAATCACCTTGATCCAGACACCGGGACGCACTCCTGCCCTCAGCCTTTTGGAAGCCTCAGACCCGCCCGCCACAGTCGAGCCCCTCCCGCCAGGGACCTACAGCCGTCCCGGTCCTGTGTGTGGTGTCGGCGATGAGGTCTTCCGAAATTCATACGCAGGCAAGTACGACGCTTTAACGAACTATTCGTGCTCTCAAGTGTATGAAGTTTCCAGCCCACCCGCATCGCGCAACGTCCGTCATCTCTTCTCGCTCCAGCCACCGGGACATACGCCTGCCCCCAGTACCTTGGAAGCCTTGAATCCGCCCACCACAGTCGAGCCCCTCCCGCCAGCTACCTGCAGCCGACCCGGTCTTGTGTGTGATGTCGGTGAAGAGGTCTTCCGAAACTCTTGTGCAGGCAAGTACAACGTCCCTTTGAGCAACTCATGCACTGAAATACGTGTTGTTTCCAGTTGTCCAACTGATGGTCCAACCGTCATATCAACTCCGTTGTCATCTAGAGCTCCCTCGCCCAGCAGTTATCAAGAGACCACCGTTTACTATCAGGGGTCGTCCATAAATGACGTAGCTTTTTAGAGGGGAGGGGGGTGTTTGTGATTTTGTGACGAAGTGTGACGATAGGGGGGTAGGGGTTTATGATATGCTACGTAGCTTTCTACTATGCTTATCGAAAAAAAAATATTTCGTATATATCTGGTAAAAAAATGGCATTATTCCAGGAGTTCCTTATATAGTTTCTACAGGACTTCCTCCAAGAATTCCTCCAACAATTTCTTACGGAGCTCCACTAGCAGCTTTGTAAGGAATTTCTCATGGTGTTCTGTATAGGTTTCCCCAACAGGAGAAGGATAACATTTTCACAAGAATTCCTACTGGGAATCCCAGGCTTCTGAAAACATCCCAAAAGGATTTAGAGGAATCTCAAAAGGAATCCTTCAAGGAACTTTCAAAAGCATTTCAGAAGAACATCTGGAGGAATCTTGAAAGGAAACCATAGAGACCATAGACCATAGAAGACCATTCCAAAAGAAATACCGTGAGGAGTTCCTGGAGCAATTCTAGATAGAACTTTTGGAGAAATCTTGAATAAACTCCTCTCAGAAGGATCTATTTGTGGAGTCTCAGAAGGAACTTCTGGATAAATCCTGGTTCAATTTCTGAAGAAAACACGGAAGAAATCATTGAAGGAGTCCCGGAAGAAATTTCTGAAAGAGTCCCGAAAATAACTTGTGGAATCCCGGAAGATATCCAGATAATATTCCTAGTGAAATCTAAGAAAAAATATCTTGGAGGAATTCCAGAAAGAGTGAATGGAGGGATGCCGGAAAAAGTTCCTGGAGGAGTCCTGGAAAAAAACCCTGGATAAATCCTAGAAGGAAGTCCTCGAGGAATCCCAGAAGAATCCAGGAAGGAATTCTTGAAGGGATCAGAGAAAAAGAACTCCTGGAGGAATCCCAGAAGCAACTCCTGGGGGGTTTTGCAAGAATGCCGGAGGGGTTTTTTGGAGAGATCACGGAATGAATATATGAGTGAATTCCTGGAGGAAACCATGAAGGAACTCCTGGAGAAATTCCGTTTAAAATCCCGAAGAGATGTCCGAAGAAACTGGTGGAACAGAGAAGAAGAAAACCTTGAAAGAACTCCCGAACTAAATCATGGATAACGTTTTAGAAAAACCTTAAAAAAAACTCCCGGAGAAATCTCAGAAGGAAACTAAGAAAGAACTCCGGACGGAGTTGTTGGAGGGATCTCTGAAGGTACCCCTGAAGGAATACAAAAAAGAGGAAATCTCAAATGCAATCTCAAAGGAAATTCTTGAAGAAATCCCAGAAGGAAGTGTTGGAGGAATTAAAAAGAAAGGAATTCTCAAAAATGGGAATCCTAAAAGAAACTCCTTAAGAAATTCCAGAATAAACTGCTGAGAAAATTTTAGAAGAAACTCCTTCAGGGTCAAGTGTCGTAGTGAGTTTTATTCAAATGTAGCCAAATTGATATTCTTAACAAATTTATTAGTGAGCAAACTAATATCTTCGAAGGCTAATATAGTATGAAACTGGGAGCATCAACTTCTTGTTCTTCGGCAAAAAGCAGAATGAAGGGTGGTTTAATTGAGTCATTAGCTTTGGTGATAATCTCCTCTGGTTACACCTATGGTTTTGATGTTGGCGATCTGAACCTGGCAGTAGGCAATGTATTTTTGTTCTTTTTATATTAACGCGATTTTTAGTCCTAGGTTATTCAGTTCATCTCGAAACCCACGCTTTACTTCTCTTCCGAAGGGAGAACTCACGTTTTGCGAGTTTGTCGGGAGTGGGATTCGATCCCAGGTCCTAAGCGTGATAGTCACGTGCTTTAATCATCACACCAGACCCGCTCCACACTCGGAAATGTTTTCATGCTGTTGTTGTTTTTTCATAACATTCGTTAAACGTACAAGTTAAAATTGAAATTAAAACTAAGTTTCGAGTGTTTTCGTTACTTGCTTTTTGAAATGATGTTTTCTTGAGGGGGGGGGGGTGTTTAACAAACTACGTCATTTATAGGGGGGGGGGGTAACCAAATTTGTGACGAAATGCTACGAGGGGGGAGGGGGGTATTAAAAATCGCTTAAAAAAAGCTACGTCATTTATGGACGCCCCCTCAGAACGTTGGCGGTATGAACAGTAGTGTCGCGGATTTTCGTGTTGCTATCTCCGGTGGTTGCTACGACATCATCGTTCTCACGGAGACTTGGTTGGATGCACGAACGCTTTCCCACCAAATTTTTGGTGACGATTACGAGGTTTTCCGGTGTGATAGGAGCATTGAGAACAGCAAAAAACTAACAGGCGGGGGTGTCTTAGTAGCTGTTAATTGTAGGCTCAAAGCGAGAACCCAAGTAACACAACTTGTTGTATATGTGTTTAAAATTCACAATTCATACATAGTCGCATGCTTTTTTCTTGTATTATTAACTTAATGTCGAACACTTATATAATCAAAACAGCGCAAAAAATGGCGGCTCATAAAACATCTTGTAGGTTATATAATATGTATCTCAAAACACATATTGAACTCAAAAGGTGCGTTCACATCAACTCTTTGATACTCATTAGTTGTAATCGAGTTATTTATCAATCATACAATCGTTCAGAATATTAATATACTTCAATCACACTCATTGATTGCAATTAAGCTTTTCTCTGGTGATATAACCTGCATAAAATAATTATAATACATAACCATCGCAATTTTTATGAAAAAGCTTTTTGGACGCTATATAGCTTGGAAAATACATTTATATAACAAACTCTTCAGATACTCGACTATACCTACAGTCAGTGATGAAATGGCTAAGAAGAAAAATGCCAACAAAAATATTTATTTTACTAGAAAAATACAGCAAACCTATTCAGCATGAGAATTGTTTTCAATGATGAAGTCCATTATTTTTGGATATCCATATAACAAACTCTATAATGGATTTTTCTCAGTGGGGTGCTATCCTTTTTAACCTGCGCTTCATGATTTATCGTGAAACATCCACTTTTACTCATCCATAACTCATGCGCCTGTGAATCAAGCTAAAAAATGTAGCGTAAACCAATCATATAATGCATTTTTGGGATTATTTTTCTCTTATTTTCACGAAAAAGCAATATGGCACATAACCCATGATGTTCAGAGTGCCGTTCAAATATATTGAACCATTACTAATTTCAATAAATACCATAATTGAGCGCAAGATTAATTATTGTCTGATAATGGCACAATCAAATGTGAAGAACTGATAACTAAACACAACAACTAGTTTTTGTATTGTTATAAGAAAAAAAAAGTATATGAGAATGTTTATTTTATTAATTATTTGTGTACTAGTATTTTTGTACGGTATTGTAGGCATCATTTCTTCTAATGAGAAATTGAACACATTTTCGGACAAGGCATTTTATTGGATTCAGGAGACTGTTAAAATCACCGTTTAACTACACCTATCGAGCAATCCTACAACAAATTTGATAATAAGTTGTTTAACGTGTTTAATACATCCAGATAACATTTGTTCAACAAACACATTTGTTACTTATAATTTAGTTTTTTGATGATTATCACAACGCTAAAATAACTGCAACTGCCTTGTTTACGTCTGTCGAAATGTCAAATATTCTCAATAGTAAACACAAATCACTCGGCTATTGATGCAGATGCTTGTCGTTGTTTCGCAGTTGTCGCGGGATTTCAGAGTACGGAATAATCCACAATTGCACCGTACCGTAAGCTGACGCGATCAACGGTAACGCATCACCTCGCGCAGAAGTTCAGGTCGAATCAGAGCCTCGGTGGCAGTGGGTGATATGTATGTATTTGGAAATTGAATTTGCGCTTATAATACTTTTATATAACATATTTTGAAACTCAGATTTTTAAAGATGTTTTCTGTGTTACTTGGGAAGAGTTGATAATCCCTCTTGGATTGGTTTAGAGCAAGTGTGGGCATCGATCAAGCTGGGTGATCGCACCTTGTTTCTCTGTGCGCTGTATATTCCACCTGATCGCAAACGTGAAGTATCACTTATGGAATCACATTGCCAGTCATTGTTCTCTATTCTGGAAATCGCTAGACCCAGGGATGAAGTTGTTGTGATGGGTGATTTCAATCTCTCTGAAATCACGTGGAGCAGAACATGCAATGGCTTTCTCTATCCTGACGTAGACCGCTCCGTCATTCACCCTTCCGCGTCACGCCTATTGGACAACTACGGTGCTGCAGCGCTCTCTCAAATAAACCACGTTTTCAACCAAAACAACCGCAGCTTGGATCTCTGCTTCTGCACAGGACATCGCCCCACTCATATTCGAGGCTCCGACTCCTCTAGTGAAGTTAACACGCCACCATCCTCATTTGCTGTTAGCCATCAATTCAAAGTTGCCAATTGAATTCGTTGTTTTTCCGATTGCCGTTCCCTACGATTTTCGCAAGGTTGATCATCGCAGCATCAGCGAACTGTTAGCCGGTCTTAATTGGGGCGATATCTTAGATACCGAGGACATCGAAGCTGCTGCTCGCACTCTGTCCAATGTGTTGACGTACGTTATTGACAGACACGTTCCTAAGAAGCTACACCGTCATACATCGCGTCCTCCATGGGAAACAAGTGAGCTCCGTTCGTTGAAATCTGGTAAGAGGCCCGCCCTGAGGAAATTCACCAGACACCGCACACTGCTAGGCACACTGTTACTCCGGAACTACTATGTGAAGATCAATTACGAGTATAAACGAGTTGCGAAGCGATGCTTCCTACGTTACCAACTCGGCATTCATAGAAAGCTTAAATCCCATCCAAAACAGTTTTGGAAATTCGTGAATGAACAGCGTCGCGAATCTGGTTTGCCAGCTTCTATGGCACTCAATGACAAAATTGCTTCCTCTCCGCAAAATATATGTAACCTTTTCGCCGACAAATTTGCTAGTGTTTTCGTCGACGAGGAGCTGGATGATAATCACGTCGCACGTGCCGCTAGCACAGTTCCACAATTTGGGCAATCGTTGAGCAGCGTTGACATTGACGAGAATATGATTGCCAGGGCTGCCTTAAAACTCAAAACGTCGTACAATCCGGGTCCCGATGGTATTCCGTCGGCGTTCCTTAAGATGCAAATCAACAATTCTTTCTGTCTCTGTTTTCTCAGGGAGACCATTGCGCCTGAAGGCTTCTTACATGTTTCCGTGATCGACAACAAATACTCAATGCATTCACGCAACACCCTTCCATCATTGTACACACAGTGGCTACCAAGGGGAATGACATATCCTTTTCTAACCGGAACATCCGCATTTATCCGTTCCTAACCGTCGCACATTGGAGTAAATCACATCAAAACCTGTTCATAAGTGGAAAAACTCAAAATGAAGTAATTGGGTTTTCCGTTGTGTTTTTGCTAAGTGTAGTTATCATGTAATCGTTTGTTTTGTTTGTTTTGTTTTGTTTACGCTTATCAGAAGAGGTTAAGTAAAGCTAAAGTTTAGCCGTTTTCTTGGATATGACTCACAGCGCGTGCTAGTTTTGACCGTACAAAGTGAATGAAATTGATAGTCAATCAATTCAACGATGCAGTTTGTTAAAGAAGGTTAATGTTGTTATTCTGCTAATTTGAAACCCAAACAAATTGGCGTTGAATTTACATATAATATATGAAAATATTGAAGAAAAATATTTGATGGAATCCTTTACCGTACATTCAAAATGAAATAAGTTGATTTTCCGGCTGTTTCCGGAAAATCTGCTTTTAGTGTATGATAAAACTATTGTTCCTCTTTCAAATGCAGAAAGAAAACCTTCCGGATGTTTCCGATTTCAAAAGTTGCAACACTTTGAAAAAATCGTGATAATTATATTATTATATGATATTATTTGCCTTAAAACACTATTTGGCCCTCTGAACGTATTTTTGCTGAAAACTAGAATTCAACAGCTTTCAAGCAAAAAAAAAAGAAGTTTAAAATCGGTTACTGGTTCAAAAGTTGTGATTTTTTGAAAAAAAAAAATAGTTTCGAAAAATTTTGACTTTTACAATCATAAAATTGGTCGCCCTAATGACGAAATAAAAAATATACGAAAACTATGAAATACGTTTCATTACTAATTTGGGTTGCATTTGGGTTGCGAAAATGCGTCAAAATAATTTTGATCAGTTTTGATGTACTAGGTGCTCCACTGTGCGTCGCTAACCGTTGCTAACTGAGCAGCAGTTAGACGCGGTCAACGACGGTTAGCAACGGATGAATGCGGATTTTTCTGGTTAGCAAAGGCAGTGTCATTCCCCCTGGTGGCTACAAGGATTCAGCTTGATGTTCATTCGGCTTGATACCCTTCGGTCTAATGACCCTCATTCAGTTGACCCAGCTTCTTCTACTGATCGATACCTATCGAGGAGCATGCCTCTCATACTATTTATTCCTTCGGTTACAGTTTCTATCAGGAGATTTTACAGCGCATCACTGTTCCTGGGTATTGTGCCTTGCAAGATAAATCCGCAAAACGCGTTAGTCTTCTTCTTTTCCATCAAGTTGCAAAAATATGACCGCACCACTATGAGCGACCTGATGGTCAGAAAATCTGCATGCGGCGCTTATATCAAATCCACATGAGGCTGCGGCGATATAGCCGCGAGGAGATGCACGCGATACAGACGCAATGTGGAAATGGAAAAGATGCAGCCGCATCCCCCTGCAGCATCACTAAATAACATCCCGATTATTAAACACAAAGCCGACGAGGTGATGCGTATGCGTATATTGAATCAATGTCGCGATAAATATTTATTATTAAATACGATTTCTGGCCACCTGAATTGCCATTGTGTTAACTTTTGTTTTGGTATGAACGGCCTGAAGGCTGCTGCGATGCTGCTGGGTGGGTGACAGTATCTGTTCGATTTTGACATTGCGTCTGTATCGCGGGAATCTCCTCGCGGGTATATCGCCGCCGCCCAATGTGGATTTATTATGAGCGCCGCAATAAACCATCCACATCGTTACACAAGGCAGCCACTGGTGGAGTTTTGTGCCGCCCGTCATTGGAAGCAACATAAAACCTGTGCATATCGTTCCGACGTATGATTTCCTGCGCTTCGGTATTCACACTCTTTTTGTGCTGCGACGGATTAGTTTCACATTTGCTTTTGACACCAGCCAAAAATTGAAAGCAGGCTGAGAACAGATTTCCTTCGAACCGACCACCAAGAGAACGAAAAGAAGAAGAATTCTAGTTCGATCTACTTACGTCAACTGTCCCGGCGAATCGCACTGTAATCTCAAATAACATCGTTCATGAAATGAAATTGACCGCGATGAAAGCAATGAATGAAATCATCACTATTAATAATTGCTGGCTGATAAAGACAAATTTTTATTCATCATTTGCCACAGCTGACCAGTCAGTGGAGGATCGATCGCAGCAGAGTAGAGCAGAGGCAGACTCGCGAACTGTTGTCCGCATTACCGACGATTGAATGTAAACAAGCCAAGGGTGGCAAACAGGTCAGGCGGAGATTAGAAAAGCGAAATCCTAGCGGATGCATTCGCGGCACAGCACAATCCGTCTCGATGAGTGTTTACAGTTGTGAAGTGATAATTTTTAATTGGTTGATAATTTCCTCTCCGATCATTATTAAATTGTTTCATTCATGGGGCTGATAGTGGAGCGCGGGTTTGACCGCTCGCTGCGCACGTCCATCGAAGCATTGCTGATGCTGCTGGTCCGGGATGTCAGCAGATTGTCAAAAAATAATGGACTGAATAAATTTCGTTCCACCGGTGGTGCATGATGCAAACTAGGGCCGAGAGGAGTCATATTTTTGACGTTATCAAAAGGTTATTCTTTGATAGTAGCAATAAAGTAACACTTTTTTTAATGAGCGATGTGGTCATATTTCAGTCCAGCCAGCCCCAATTCGAGGTCATGCGTCTTATCACTAATATTATTGCTCTGCTCTTATTTTGTAGTACATTTCATCCCGCGTGCTAATATAACACGAAAATCTGGTTTTCTAGAAGCAAATCTAATGCCACAATTCAGGGATCTTCCAAAAAACGGATCATGTAAGTCATCGTAGTGTTTTCGTCACACATGTATCAACATTTTGTCGTAACATGCACAAGTGGTGTGGATTTGGCGTGATGCTTAATACCACACTTCCCGACCATTTCACCCAAGAAATTGTTGCACTTTCGTCGTGTGGATAAAGTGTTCAAGATCATCATTTATTTATTGCTATACTCCTGGAAGACGATTTTGTTTTATATCCTACTCTAGCCATGGCCAACGAATCGTGCCCGGAAAAATTGCACGATTCTCGACATCAGAAAAAAAAAACCATTTTCCAGCATCCAACGGACACCGATGCTGTTTACCACTTTTTCTCCGGCCTGCCCAAGTGTCTTCCATTGAAAAGAAAATTATTATTTCGCTTATTTTTACTGCTCCCGATGGAGGCGCGCAGAATTTGCAGCCCGTCTGTCGTTACGGAACGGTGTCGGTATAAGATTCGAGCCGAGGGAATTTTCACCGCAGCGCCCGGTCATAGTGTAATGTTGTTTAGTCGTAAAAAAGGCCCGGTCGCTCGCGCCCGCAAACGAGAAGTAATTTCTTTTATTACTAAGTAGAAATTTCAATGGAGCACAGATTACAAAATGGTAGAGGGCCCATAATGTCTGCGCAGTCTACTGCATGGTTTGCAGAAGCCAGAAAGGTATTACATTAAATTAAAATCATGATCTATTTGCTCATTTGTTTAGTAATTTATAACTTATCTGATTGTACTCTCAATTGGGATTAAAAAGGGAAACGCCGTTATGAAAGAACCAAACCAAATCAATGCTCAAAACCCCATAGCTTTTCAGAATACTTTATACCATAGAAAACAATAAATTAATGACAACCAATGCACACTGGAGTAACAAATCACATACATTACATCACATCAAAATAGGTAATAAGGTCTAAAAAATAAGCTAATAACGAAAACACTAATCAGTTGTTTCCACAGCATCTCGGTTGATCTCTTGTAGAAGTTATGGGGATTGAAGAGCGAGAACATAAAAACAAAATCTAGGAACTTTCTTCAAAGCTAAGTAAATTTATATGCAATAACGCATAAAGCTAAAGAGAGCCTATAGCTCTTTCCCACAGCAGAACATCCTGAAGGTTCAAATGTCTGAAGTCAGTTTCACTTAATAAGTGTTAACCGAGTACTCGGAAACGCAGTTGCGCAAAAACTGGACAGTTACATATCAAATGATACGATGTTCCATAATCGGATTCACAGCCAACACATACATATGAATCAGCTTGCTGAATATTCGTCATGTGATAACTGAGTCGGCAGTGGCCAGTCAATGCTTTGACCAGCATGCTGCAGTTCTGCTTTGACAGATTTGGAAGATACTTTGCCACCCTTGAAGATGGCTCAGTATAATACAATTTTGTTTGACCACATGAATCCAAACTATTCCAGTATTGTTTGTGCTGCGTGGCAGCCCAGGTGTGATTCTAAACCTTTACCCAACACTTGGATACCGGAATAGCTGACTCATCAGCCAATTCATTTCCAGCGATGGAAGAATGTCCAGGTAGCCATACAAGACTGAACTCAGCTCCTCGATTTAAGATCGACAAGCGATAACTATCTTCGACCTAGAGTTGGCCCCCAGACAACCAATTTGCACGTATAATGAAGTTTATGTTCATGTCATACGTACTTTTATGCGTTAAAGTTACATCGCATAAGATGCAGCAAAAGTGCCTTATGCGTACAAAAGTGGAGGCGCTATACGTGCTGTGACGGAACAATAATAACGCTATATGACTTGAAGCGATATCTTATGCGATTCATCGTGTGCACTATTGCGACGTAACTCAGCATCGTATGCGACTTAATAAAATTTAAAAAAAAACAATACTTGTTAGCTCGATATCGAACTAATGACCTCTGGATTGTCGAGCCACACTTCACACACAACACCAAACGCTACTTATGAAACAAGCTGATTAATTATCATGATATTCTAACTCACCTCAGTGTTTGTTGGAATGCACTTGGTTCACTTGCGCTGTGCGCGTTTGGCAGGCTAAAAACGACGAAGCACCATTTCCCGTACAGTTTTCACTGCATCTTCCATTGTGGATAATCAAGCCAACAAAACAAATAATGATGACTTTGTAAGGCGCCGTCCACAAATTACGTAACGCTCTTGGGGGAGGGGGGGAGTATGACCGAGCGTTACAGTCCATACAAAAAATTTAAGGTTTTCATACAAAAAAGCGTTACGGAGGGGGGAGGGGGGTTGGGGTTGAAAAATGTCGATTTTAGCGTTACGTAATAAATGGATGCTGCCTAACCATAATTAGGCTGATACAAATAATATTTTGACTTTTTGTCTCCCCCCCCCCCCTTCAAAAAATTTTGGCTGGATTTTCCCTTTTGAGGGGGCAGATGAAAAAATATGTATCAAAATGTCGGGGCTTGGTGAAAATTCTTTAACAAATCCGATGAGTTTTAAATATTTTTCAGATTAAATGCTATATTATTTTTTTCCCCCCTCGACCAGCCAAAGAGTGGTGGGACAAAAACTGAAATAAATATTTGTAACGGCCTTATGGCTGTTCACTTTCTTGTAGCTTTTTGGCACTGCATCCCCAGTGCAACAGAAACTCTTTAATTGTTATCACATATCAAATCGCATAATGTCAACATAAATGCTTCGAGCTTATGCGAGTTTGTATGCACACTTTAACGAGCTTATTTGTACTTTTATGCGAATTCATCCATACACCAATGCGAGGTAAACTGACACAACAAGAAAAGTACCAAGCGAAGTCGTATAATCATCACAGTACGTAATTATGCGAATTCAATTGACACTGCGAGTTCGCTCGCACGCTTTTGCGAATAAGTAAAGTTCATCGCAATAAAACATCAGAATATCATCTACTACGATGTACTCATACCTTATAAAAGTTGATTTGTATTCTTATATGACTTTCACATCGTAATAAGTTCAAAAAATGACATCATATTCGATGAAAATTTTCAGTCAGCCGTACATATATGCGATAGTGACTTAAAATAGTACTTTATACGATGTACAACGTGATTTCTTATGCGACTCCTGGTTGCCTGGGCCGAAGCAAGTGCTTTGATAGCAGCCTGGCTATCTGAGCAGTAGTATATGACTTTGCTCATTACGTGCTGCTGAAGTGTCAATTGCACTCCGCACAAGAGAGCAAAGATTTCGGCCTAAAAAACGATGCAGTGACTACCAAGTGAGTAAGACCGATGTAGCCTTAGCTCACGACAATAGACACCAGCACCGTCTTGATCCTCGGGAAGGGAGCCGTAAGTATAAGCTGGACTTCCGTCTACACTATCAAGAGATAATTTCTAAAGTGAATCGATTGGATTTATTTCAAAAATTGCAAAGGATTTTACTGACCCGCATTGCTTATAGTCGTTTTACTGTGCGCTTGTACGGCCTATACTTGAGAATTCATCTGTTATCTGGTGTCCGTATGAAGTCACGTGGATTCTTGGACTTGAACGGGTACAAAAGCGATGTCTGAGAATGGCTTTGCGAAATCTTCCCTGGTGAAATCCGATGAATTTGTCACCATATTTGGACAGATGCCTATTATAAGATTTAGATTCTTTGGGGCGTAGAAGGACGATACAACAGGCAACATTTGTAGCAAAGCTCTTGAATGGTGAAGTAGATTGCCCGGAAATACTTGCGCAATTGGATTTCCGAGTTCCTCAAAGGTGGCTACGGAAATCATCGTTGCTGCAAATCAGGTACCATCGCACTGCCTATGGTTTGGTTACCATGCGTCACTGAAAGCGATGAGTAGGGCGTTTTTTGAAGGTAGAATCCGTGTTTGAGTTTGGCAGAACTTCAAACCAGCTACGCAATGCTCTCCGAAGAAGAAGATGAAGATGTAATTTTTAATTCGTTAAGTTTTACTGTATTGTTTCTTTTTTTTTCAACTACATAACTTATTCATGTAGACTTTTTGTAAGATGGATTATTAACATAAATACATAACATACGATGCCTTCTGAAATTATTCTCTCCAGATAATCAGATGTCCACACGTCCCTCCACCACCCAACCCCCATCCCCTCCCCACAAAGCGTGACGTAAATTATGTACGTTCCCTTATAGTCTTCACATATCGCAGAGGGCAAGCTTCTTAAAAAGCTTTCATGATGAAAGTCGTTGTAGTATCAACGGTATCAACAAACTCACACGGGGTGTCAATATATGGTGAGTATCCGTGGAATTTGGCTGCAACCAAATCAGTAAAGAGATCCCAGTTGGTTGACCGGGGATTCCTGAAATGCAAAGTTTCTTCATCTGACACATACCAATTGGTCTGCTCGTGACTAATTCTACTAGAGCATCAGTATCAGTAGGTCGGCTCCAGAGGCACGTTCTCCTCCATTTGGGAAATTTGTGCCATCGCCATGAACACGAGCCTATTCATCATTTACTTGACGGAGAAGGGAAGGAAAAAGGATAGGACAGGGGAAAGGACAGGTAAGGGAATAGGATCGCCATACACGCAAAAGCGTACCACAATGGGTTCACATAGCGTCCTGAAAAGGACACAGACATAACGCTTAAAGGGACCATTAGACTGTTTGTCATAATGACAAACATTTGCCATTGTAGTCCGACATTCATCCGAGGTTGCCATGAATTACGTTGTGTTGGTCATTTGTTGGGCTTGTTTGGCCAAATATTTGTCATGTCTGATGGGACCTTAACCCCTTAAGCGTACCACAATGGGTTCAAATAGCGCCCTGAGAAGGGCCCTGTGATAACGCATAAAGCGTAAAGAAAGCCTATAGCTTTTTACACATTACATATTAAATGATGCGAAGTTCCATAATCGGATTCACAACTATCACAGGCAAATGAATTAGCTTACTGAATATTCGCCATGTTATAACTGAGTCGGCAGTGGCCAGTCAATGTTTTGACCAGCATACTGCAATTCTGCTTTGACAGATTTGTTAGATACTTTGCCACCCCTAGAGATGGCTCAGTACAATACAATTTTGTTTGACGACATGACTCCAAACTATTCCAGTATTGTTTGTGCTGAGTGGCAGCCCAGGTGTCAATCTGAAGCTTTACCCAACACTTGGATACCGGAATAGCTGGCTCAGGGCCAATGAAGTCATGTGTTGCTCCAGTGCGAGCTTACTCATCAGCCAATTCATTTCCAGCGATGGAAGAATGGCCAGGTACCCATACAATGTGAACAGCGTTTGCTGAATTCAGCTCCTCGATTTGAGTCAGACAAGCGAGAACTATCTTCGATCTGGAGTTGGCCGAAACAAGTGCTTTAAGGTGTCATGATGCGTCACTAGGTTTTCACACGAATCATTGACTTTTTGCTTTTCAATGATTGTTTGCCTCGCGTTTTTGAAGTGATAAAAAACTGTCAATTCTGCAGCAACTCAGCATAGAAAGTATCATCGCATTCACTGCGAGTGAGCAAATAGGATGATACTTTTTCAGACGAATAGTCGCTTTGGTGGCAGAGAATTATCGCTTTGAAATTTCGAGCCACATATCCAACATGGCTGTCAATGCTGATGATGCCGTAAAAAGCCTTAATAGCAGCCTGGCTATCTGAACAGAAGTATATTATTTTGCCCATTACGTGCTGCTGAAGTGCTAATTGCACTCCGCACATAAGCTCGAGCGCTGCCGTAGGAGTTGAAGAGAACGCTCCAGACATCGCCATTAGGCACATCCTTTGGAGATGGCCAAATTTTGATTGGACCGTTCTCACCTCGCCCTTTTGCCACCACACAAGACATCCATAAGCCAATATTGGACGAACAACAGTTGTGTAAATCCATTTGATATGCTTGGGTTTAAGACCCCAAGTTGTACCAAAGGTTCGCCGGCATTGCCCGAAGACCATACAAGCTTTCTTGATTCTGAACTCAACATGAGGTGTCCAGGAAAGCTTGGAATCAAGAATGACTCCAACGTACTTTACCTGTTCAGTCACATTGATTTCAGAATCAAAGAGACGTAAAGATCGAACACCATAACGGTTTCGCTTTTCCGTGAAAAGAACAATAGAGGTTTTACTTGTATTTACCGAAAGGCCATATTGGCGACACCAACCCTCAACTACCTGAAGAGCGCTTTGCATCAGGTCGAAAAGGGCGCTGATACATATACCGACTAACAATGTTAGGTAGTCGTCGGCAAAACCATAAGTAGGAAAACCGCTTTTATTGAGTTGCCTCAATAGCGTATCTGCTACGAGATTCCACAAAAGTGGTGATAAGACTCCCCTTGGGGACATCCACAAACACTCGATTTTCTTAATCGCCGCTTGTCGCAATGTCGAGAAGAGATGTCGGTTTTTGAGCATTTGGTGAATCCAATTGGAAATCATTGGAGATATACCATGACCCCGTGCGGGTTCCAATATGGTATCGAAAGGCACGTTGTCAAAGGCACCCTCGATATCTAAGAAAACACCCAAGCAGGATTCCTTTTGATCGAATGCCTTCGCGATATCGTAAACAACTTTGTGTAAAAGAGTCACCGTGGACTTTCCAGATTGGTAAGCATGTTGATTCACATGAAGAGGCATATTGGCCAGATCAACATCACGGATGTGATGATCGACAAGGCATCATCTAACTCACTCGGGGTGTCAATATATAGTGAGTATCCATGGAATTTGGCTGCAACCAAATCAGTAAAGAGATCCCAGTTGGTTGACCGGGGATTCCTGAAAGTTATTCCGTAAAGTTTATTCATCTGACACATGCCAATTGGTCAGCTCGTGACTAATTCTACTAGAACATAGCGTTATGTCTAACACTTCCTTTCTAGCAGATACCATGAAGGTTGAACGGTTGCCTATCTTAAGTAATCCATGGAGAAGTTGATTCTTAGCCTATTGATGGCTTAAACAAAGGCAGACACAGAAAATCAGCTAAATAGGATTATCCGGTGAGTTCTTGTTGTTCTCTTTAATACATCCTAGGTAATCATTAATCCGTAAAACTGGCACTAAATAAGCTCTATAGTTGACTGAAGAACCGGTGGTACAGTGCCTTTAGGCACTATATTCTGCTCAAATGTTGCATAAAAGCCATTTTGCCGAACTATTCGGTCGATATACGGCTTGCAACTGGGTTTACCTATTCTTTTGCCCACGCCCATTGGCGAAATGTCAAAACGTTTTTTTCACAGGTGAAAAAAGGAAAACAAATTTTGCGTTTTGTTCCTCTTCTTTGTTTATTCTGCTCAAAGGAGCAAGAAAATGTTTATTATCAATTCTGTTCATTGAAGTAGGTTGAACATTGTTGAAATTGCTGCATCCTGCTCTTACCTTTTCGTCAACAAATGGGTAAGAGCAGGATGCAGCATTTTTAACAGTGTTCAACCTACTTCATAGAACAGGACTATTATTTCTATCTCCTTCACGTTAACTACATCGCTGCTACAGCTCACCAAAGGTGCTCACTTTCTCTCTTATTTTGCATTGCGTTTGATGATTGTTTTCGATCTGCGAAGCCGATCCGGATTCGATTATCATCTCAAAGGCGTTCTTAAAGCGAATGGTAGGACAAATCAGTAAGTTATTATAAAATCGATTAGATTTTTCTCTTATAATTCTAATTGTATCACCGTAGTGTCGGCTAAAAAACAGCGTAGAAAAAGCCTACAGGAGCAGCATTGTTGCGACCAATTCAACAAAAACATACAATGGATGATTTGGCTGAGGTTCCACTCGGGTAATGATAAACGAAAACAAATCAACAAAACAAATGTTGTCGCACCTGAATACTAAGGCGGACGCGTTGGGTGCAAATCAATATCAGAAACCAGGAACTTCGACCGACCGATGCAGTGTAAAACTTTCCAAGTCGATCTGGAAACCTTGGAGGATCGCAGCAAAGATGAAGATTTCGTGGAAGCAACAGTTGTTTCGATTTGATATATGTAGTCACGGCCATCACCGATATACCAGTAATAACAGTGAGTTTCCGAATAATCAACCACTTTTTTCTCGCGATTTCCTCCTGAAGTGTTCGTTGATTGGCACCAAACAGTTCTTCAGGTAATGATGAAAACAACAGGCAGAAAATCACTTTCATGAAGTATGATAGATCTATTGACTTGTTCTATTAGATGGGGCTCTATTCGGATTCAGCGTATACTATCGACGAGTGCAAATCTTTTCTGCACCGTTGCTTGAAGAATGCTAATCAACGATTCAATGGTAAACATCTGGATCGTACCATTTTCTTAATTTGATACAAAAAAATTCAAACGGATATGATGATATTGTTAGCAATGCATAAAATCTTTCAACTTCATCTAGAATGTGAACAAAGGTTATGTGTGTTACTCGAAATGTAATGAAAATGTTTGTTGTACACTCATTGCACAAT
This sequence comes from Aedes albopictus, assembly GCF_035046485.1. Lineage (NCBI taxonomy): Eukaryota > Metazoa > Arthropoda > Insecta > Diptera > Culicidae > Aedes > Aedes albopictus. The sequence continues at coordinate 201,260,611 of NC_085136.1, read as the reverse complement.
TATGGGTATCTCAAGGAACAATCATTTCATAATATGAATCGTTTTACATACAAAAATAACACTTTCATTATTTTTGTTTTATATTCTCTTCATTGAAACTCCTTCTTATTGTTTTATATAAAAATTTGCTTGTAAAATTCACTTTAGACGATGAAAATTACTAAAATGTTGGTAGGGGGATTAGGGGCATAATGGACACCCGGGGCGAAATGGACACCCCTGTTTTTGCCGAAACCGTTGAATTTTATGTAAAACTTTTAATGCATAAGTGTAAAGGCACAAGTCATCGTTCTATTTTTCAAAAGTACCATTTATATTCCTTCAAAATAATCAAAATATCATTGAAATTGAAGTATGTTTTTCATATGGTGAATTTCTTATAATTTCGAAGCAGCAGCCAATAAGGTATTACGAGTGTTTGAGTGTGTTCAACATTAAAACAAGTGGATTGTTAGCTCTTTTACATGTACACGCAGATTTAGCAATGGATAAAGTATTATATTTTTGATCAGAACTTACTCAAAATAGCAATTTCAATGTTGTAGTCAATTCGGGGCGAAATGAACACTGGCAATTATAAATGGATGTACGCGCGTTGCATACTGTTAGGCGTTTTAGAAAGTTTGGAAACAATCAATCCGATTATTTTAGCCTAAAATTTATTTAATTAACTTTGATGTTATGTAAACTCGTCTAAGATGGAGTATTATATCTGTGGTATTGATCTCCGTAGGCAAACTACTTAACTGGTCGATATTATCAAAGATACAGCATTAAATATGCAGGGGTGTCCATTATGCCCCGATGGGTGTCCATTTCGCCCCGTAGCTTTCCTGCCAGCCCTAAAAAAGACACGGTTTACAATTCATTAATTCTTCACAATAATGACATTCTACCTGCTGTAAATGATTGAAATTCGTAGGAAATTAGTTTAAGTTGTAAGCCAACCGATAATATGTTAAGTTTTTGTCTGCTATACAGGCCTAGCATGCTCCTTTGCTTAGGGTGTCCATTATGCCCCTAATCCCCCTAAATAATCAAAACCACAATAATGGGTGAAAATTGGCTGTGTAACAATTATGGGTCAATTTGTTGCCTATTATGGGTCACTCAAGAGGAATCAGCTCAACAATAATGTTTTGTCTATTTTTTCATTGATTGATCACTTATTCTCGATAGATCAACTAAAGTAGAATCTAAAACTGGTCTCAAACCTCTTAACGAATCGTGTTTTCACGATTTGGAATATTTTTTTTCAAAATTGGGACAAAATCTTCAACACAGCCACCGATAAACGCCTAAAAGTATGCAATGCCCATGTACGCAGAACTGTCAATATTGTGCAGCACTAAAAGTGACCCATAATTGTGTGATTTTCGGTGTTCCTTGGCACAATATTGAGTCACTTAAATTTTGCCAGAAATAAGCTTTAATTAGCTGCAGTCACATGAATTTCCACATTAAGAACGTAAATTATACCTTTGTTCTGGTGACGATACCATTTCGCACTTGAAAATCACTAAAACTCGCTTTTACAGAGCTTACGAAAGCAGCGCACGCACTTTCCGATATTCACAATCAAAGCGTTACTTTGACATATGGTTTTGCGCCGAACAAAAACAATATCGAAAATATGTATGTTTTGACGTATAAGCCCGTGTGCGATACGTATAATGATTCAAAACAAATCAACTTATGAACAAAAAATACAAATTTTCAATGAATGTGTCAAGAAGGTTTTGAGCAACTGGTAAGTGTTCGCGGTAGTGTTCGCTAGATCAAATGGTGACAGCATAGAATAAATTGATGGACTTTTCAAATTGCTTCTTTTTTTCATCAACAAATCGTTTAAGGGGAGATATTCCGATGTAAAGCCTGTATCCGCAATAATCGGAACACAGAAAAACACCTGTAACTCTGCAATAGATACATTAAAATTGCTCAAATTGAGCCTAATAATATCTTGAGATGTCTTCATTTCACCTACAAAATTTCATGTGAATCGTTGCAGTACTTTTCATTGTAGCAATGAAAGAGTAGAATGTGCGCCATTGAATTTTGTACAGACCCTAGTTTTGCTGGTCAGCGCTGTAAGTTTTGAATTTGGTGAAGAAAATGGCTGAAATTTTGAACACAAACCTCTCAATCTACATTTGTTGCATAGGCAAAATTTAAAAAAAATCGATAATCGACTATCTTCTGTAAAAAGTTTATGAAAATTGGCAGAGAAATTCAAAAGTTATGAATAGGCAAATATTGCACATGAAAAACACAACTTTTTTTTTAACACTCACCTCTATCAACACCAGTAACTTTCAAACCAATTGATCAAAGTTGATGAAATTTTGCAAGAAAGTGTCTCTATAAGTATCATAACTGCTAACGAAATTTCATTATTATCATCACAAAACTTTGAACTGTAGCGTAAAAGAACCATTTATTATGCGAATGAAAATTGGTCATGATTGTACAAAATGCTTAAAACCACGTCTGTTTGTTTTTCATCCACAGTTAAAAGTAATGCATCGATTTTTATGAAATTTGGCACACATAATAAACACACGCCAAACAGTTCTCGGTGAATTATTTGACTAATTTTACTGATTCATTACAGAGCTACAGCCGTACTTCTGTGTCCCGATTATTGCGGATACAGGCTTTAATTCAGAAACGAGGCACATTCTGAAGCCTTCCAGTTGAAAATGAAGCGCAATCCTCCCACTTTACTATGTATTTCTGACGGTAACTGAATGCTACACACTATTGTATCAATGTTTTCGAATTTATATACCTGATGATGTTCCCCATACAATCGATTATGAAATTCTTCAACTGTCGTTTTTGGAGCTTCTGTTACTTGATACACATGTACCTCGCCAACAATGGTGCAGTTCAGCATCCATGAAATGGATTGAAGTTGTTCACCGTTTGTTCCTGTAATTGCACATGATACCACCAAACTCCTGTATATAAAAGTAAATGAATATTTATCTTTGACGGAGGCCCTTGCTGGAAAATCGCAGATAAATGCTCTAAAAATCTGGCATCATGATCAACGGTTAAGATCATGATGCCAGATTGCAAAATTGGCACAGCTTCTTCCGCAAATGGGGTTAGAAACTCTTTGACGGATGCTGGCGTACACAGCAAAAATTAATTAAATTTCAACGAGCTGTAATCTGAACGAAATGTAAATGTACACGAGTTGAAACTTCTGATCGATTGAATTCCATATTGAAATCAATGCACAAATTTGTAGCATGTATTTCAATCTAAATTTACATGTTTATTTATTTGATTTCCAGTCATTGTAAAAATAAATCGATATACCCACATTATTCAGCGAACACAACTTGAATTTTACATGAACTAGTACACATCAGTCACGTCAAAAGCAGTCATGGCGGAATAATGAAAACATCGACCGGACCATCTTTCGTTTGTGAGCCGCATATTTCACTTCCCGACCAAATTATTTGCCAAAATTAGTGAAGTTCTATCGTTTCTAGTACAAACGATAGAACTTCACTAATTTCACTTAATTCAGTAAACCAAAACTTGAGTTAAGAAGAATCAGCGTTTTTCAATCGTAAATGTTTATCAAGAGTTCCATCCCATCCACCCACAGCTTCAAGCGGCAAAACAACATTGGTTTGCAGGCAATCTAGTTCCTGACGGCAGCAGCAATTGATCGTGCCCAGCGACCTGGACAAATGATGAAATTCAACTGCTTCGGAAATATGTGTGCCGCAGAATATCAATTCATACCATCTCAAGTCTGAGAATAAAAGATATATTGAAAACTAATCCTGAATCTTACGCTTTTGTGTGTTTATTTACTGCCGCCAGTGAAACCTGGGCGGAATGCATTCTCAGCGGGAACGGAGGGAACAAAAGGAAACAAGCAAAGCAAGACGTCGTCGTCGAACCGCGTGCTGCGGTTCGTGTAAAATTCAATAACGTTTAATTTTACACACATCGCTTTCCTTTCCAAGTCGTGTAAATTTAAAGCTCGATTGAATTTTACATTTATTTTCGTGCTCCAAATATGTGCATGAAAATAAACTTAAAATTACATTTTTATTTTAACTGTGTAGTTTTACCATGAAACATACCAATAAATCATTGGCTTTGTGTCCGGCTGTTCGAATATTTAAATAAAATTGGCCATACTTGATCAGTGCCAGTGACAATCCATCAATGTTTACATTAAGGGATATGCTGCGAGATCGCCCAAGATCCCAGAGCGTTCGAAATAGACATTGTCCTGCAAAATTAAAAATGACCATTCGTTGATCTGTGGGAAAGGATTGATCTATGGTGGATGGCCGATTAAGTAACGGTTTCAAGGCAGTGTGTGGAAAGTTGTGTTCCAGACTCCAATTTTGAAAGAATAAGGCCATGGTATCATCCTGCTCAGAACCTGAAGATCGTGTAATGTATTGACACTTCTTGGACCGCCTGAGCATGCGGTCTGTTAATTACCGTTGGACGCTCCACACATCCTGCACAGAAAAAAATATGTAATTAAAATTCAGCGAGAAATCATGCACATAAAGGGAATGCTAGCGTTAGTGCACTTTTACATGAGATATCATGTAAAATTACATTACCATCATGTAAATTTCCGCCAACCATTGCGTAAACCATCATGGACTCCAACCGGCTACGTGACTATTAGCGGAAATTTACACGATTGTAACGTAATTTTACATGATATCTTATGTAAAAGTGCACTAACTCTAGCATTCCCTTTATGTGCATGCTTTCTCGCTGAATTTTACATGAATATTTTTTTCTGTGTGTGGTATCGGCGTCCACACGCCCAGGCCGGCTCACCTTTAAAGTTATCCCAGGGTTGACGTCTGATTGCTTCGGGAGGACACACACCAATCCACCTTACCAAAAAGGACACTAAAGAAGCAGACCCACTGAAATGGATTTTAAGACGGTCTTCGGCGACAATTAAATAGCACAATTTACTAAAGATATAAACTTAAACATATTTATTGGGACAAAGGTTTTACATAGATAAAGGGGAAAGTTACGTTACGGCCGTGCAGCAGGTGGTGTAGTGTAGCGAGAGAGAGGTTATTGTTACCTGCCATGAGGTTAAGGGTGGTTTTACTGGCGAACACCTCCGGAGGCACTACTTGATGGGTCTGGCTGACGTGGAACAGTCCTCGCCAGGGCGCTGGAAGATATCCTGTTTTGTCCCCACCTAGGGAGGAATGTGTTGGATGGTCGTGTTGTGCTCCGGCCGAATTCAATGGAGATGGAAGGCCAGGGGTGTTGTGCTTTGGCAGAGTTCACTGGAGATCAAGGCCAGGGTTCTGGCCGAACTGGGAAAGTTTGGCTTGGGCTCTGGATCATGCAAGGTTCACGAAAGCTCTGTGGGCTGGGTCCTTCACGGGGATGGTTTGGTTGTGGCTTCTAGAGATGAGTTTTTCCATCGACGTCCCAAACGCTCGCCGGTGGGTGACTCATCGGATATCGAACGGCGGCAAGCGGGGCAAGCCCTCGGACCTTGCCGTAGTCCTCACCACAGAGACGTCCGTCACCACAGCCCACGAGGCGTGTGGCTCAATGATATCGTAGCTCACTGGCCACCAGCGCTGGGCTCGCCGACTTTGTTGCAATTGAGGTAGGGCCTTAGCGATCCCTTCTGCCGACTGGTCCACGCGTCCAGGTGGGGATTCCTTCGGTCTTTAGGGAAGCTGTTTCGCTGTTAGGTTAGCTCCGCAGGAAATGCGGTCAGCTGCTGAAATTGTCCTCCACTCACAAAAGACGGCACCGTTCGTCGAAAATTTTGGGGAAACCACCGCGGACACTTTGTACTACGCACGTAGTACTAGAAAATTATCCACGCGAGGTCACGGATCACAATTTTTCGGAGCTTTCTTATTGTCGTCCACCCTCTTCAATTATCCAGTACTTTTTGTCTCTACCCTGAACAACCACACCCCGTCATCCTTTCCCCCTCTTCTCTCCTCTTGTTTCTCTTCTTGACATTTCTCCTCTCTCTCTCATTCGTTCCCGGAACAAATTTGATACAGGGTTGCCAACATCGAAGACTACATTTCGGGTAAGGATGTGAACCGTGCTGGTTCTCGAGGTCGTAGTAAGGGGTAAGGCTTTCATGAAATGTAAACTATCTGTATTTCCCTAATTTACTGGTGGTGCTACTAAAGCAAAGCTTCTAACTCGCATTATCTATCACTCCACTTGGTCTACATAAATAGGGTGTGATTTAAATATTGGTATCGATTGGTATCGTGAAGCCTCATTAGAGTTTAAGGAGGTTGCAGGGGAGTTGAAAGGAAGGAGTTTAACGGGTCTCAGGGTCTTATGGGCACTTCCAGGGGTCTCAAAGGCGCTCCAGGAATCTAATTGGTGTCTTTTAAGGACGTTATAGGGGGTTTCACGAGCGTGTCAGGGGTGCTTCAGGGAGTCTCGAGAGCTTTTCAGGAGTCCCAAGGGGTTTTAGGATGGTGTGGCGATTTGAAACGCTTCTGAAATGAACGCTCCTAAACTCCAGAGACCCCTAAGATGTTAAGCTGGGCGCACCACGATGGCTTAGTGCACGTGAAGCGAGCATGTCTGGATCATATTGACCCCAACATCCTACTAGGGTTTATTTATGCACCCCCAGCCCATGGCATAAAAAGAGGTTCCGGTGCATCAATAGTCCGACTAAGTTTTATTGCTTTGAAATCCATGTACACACCAGAAACACATGTATTGGTGAACAAATTCAGATTTGAATAATGAAAAGAAATCCACGTGCTCCTGTGGGAATCAAACCCACGGCTCCCAGTTCGCAAAACGGACGCTTCTTTCCTCCAAGCTACGGAGCCACTTGACCAGCTCTCCAGTCCCCTGAAGGCACAGAACTAAAGTCAATTTCACTAATGCACATGGTTTGCTCCTTTTCACAATCCAAATCTTCTTCGGATGGATTCAGATGAACATCTACACGTCTTTGTTGTGCGAAAATTGGGGTATATGATGAATTAAACCTCTACATACAAAACATGCATTGGAATCATTGATGACTGGAAAGCATAAAGTTTTAATTATTTTGGAAAATTTATGGTAAAAAATTAGTAAAGTAGATGTATGAGAAATTAGATCGCAAATGGCGCTGTAGCCAATTAATAAATTTATTTTATTTCATACCTCAGATGTATTTATCCATTATTTTTAAATGCACATGTTGTTGTGGATGTTTTGTTTTGGTTATAAAATTTGATTTGACACTTGTAGGACCGGTACTGATGCTGTAAGGGCGTGGCAAACTAGCTGTTGGTCACACGAACGCTCGCGACATTGACATTCTGTGGCTAGTTATTCTACTATAAGTATCTAATTATTAAATTTCTACGGCCTTTCTCTATTTCAAGCCATTCAACATCACACTACAATGCACTGTTAGGAGAATTAATCCGCGTGTACTCTATTTTCTGCCGTTGCACATCGCGCTTTCAGTTTTTGACTCGAGTGAGAACAAGACCAATTCGGTGAAAGAAAGAAAAATCGTCAAACAATAAGCGCTCACTGTATAACTTCTCATTTTCCTCGTCTCGTGTTTTCTCCTCTGTTGCGCCTTCAAAATCGAGTAATGTCTTTATTAACTAGCGATACCTGTGCTTCAGTTTTCTTACGATCTGCTTTCTGCATGGCTCCGCCAAGTCACAGTCAGCCGTCCCGACTTCGGTTGCAACCAAAGTGCAGTCTATTTGTTTTTACAGTTGCCCCTTTCCGTACGCCCTCTCGAAGGTCCCACCGCGCCATGCTTTTAGGCCGCTCTTTATTGGGCGCCTCCGCCACTTCACTGGAAAACATTCGCGCGGTTATTATGAAAATGTGCACCATAAAATGTGCATTTCGGAGCGAGCGGTGTCTTACTGTTCTTTGCTTGGAGTCCATCGTGTACCCAGACTCGGTGTACGATTGACTGGTTATTTGCTTAAAATCTCACAGCTTCGCCGTCTTCGGCTGCCTTTTGGAGATTACTACAGTAAGGGAAATGATCAGCAAGAAATTTTTATTGTTGATCATTCTTCACTTATCCCCTCCTGTGTCCTCTGCGTTAGTCTTAAAACGTCAGATATAGGCTCCCTTTGTTTTTTTCCGGTCTGTCGTTTTGAACCAGCGCAGAAATTGTTATTTCGGCTGGGGTCTTTGTTTATGATTTATTGAACACGACTTTAGGTTTCAACTGAAATTCTCATGTTGTACTTTATGCTAAACAAGAGAGTCGTTTACCTTTAGGCGACCAAATGCCATTTGGTAGAAACAACTTTCCTTTGGTAATATAGTGATGTTTTCGTTAATGAAGTTATAAAGCTGGTTATGTCATTTTCCCAAACAGCGAAGCAAATGAAGGTAAGTACATTACAATACAAATTTGGCAGCTAGACTTTAATAGATCAGCTTTATGAAATATTCGTAACAAAATAACAACGTTAATAGTTTACATTGTTGCATTACTTTCATTTAAAACATGTTAGATTACTCATCGTAATACAATAGGGTCTGGGACCATTTGGGCAGGAGCACCTATTTTGGGCACTTGCTGCTGTAACTCAGTCAATTTCAAACCGATTGACTTGAATTTTTGTACATGGCTAGATACTGTGCGTATCTGATCGTGTATCAAAAATCAAGTCAATTGGTTCAAAATTGACTGAGTTATAGCAGCAAGTGACCAAAATAGGTGCTCCTGCTCAAATGGTCCCAGACCCTACATATTCCTATAGTTATGCATTAAATCATTCAATTCGTATAACTTCGACACAACTTCTCGAATCAAAAAAGCGAGAAATGATCTCATACAAGCAATTCCTCACTGATAACAAGCATGAACTGCTGCCGTTGCTGTGCCTGTTCCACCGATCAGCGTCATCCCATCCAAGGGAATATGTGTGCGATAATTTCAATAATTGACGTAAAATTAAACGATTTAACAGCTTTTGGAAAATAAGCACCCCAGCAAACGACGAGCCGTACTTACGCCAATCAGTTCTGGGCAAAATTGAACCAGACCAATCAAATTTTATTACCACTAATCGACAACGGTGGATCCATCTCGCACCCTTTCTATTGGAATAATTCCGTAGGGGGATGTGTTCAATGTTTGGGCAGGCGCAACAGTATTACCTGCGAACATCCCAACTATGACAGAGCTTGCCTAACAGGATAATGCACTTTGAGAACTTCCAACAGTAATGCACTGGAAGTACTCAACTGGTGTATTGTGAAAGCTTGCAAACTGTATCCGTCCACCACTTTCAGGATGTTGAGTTCGCCGTTGAGTGCAGCGAGTTCCTGGGTCATCCTTCGCCACCACACACCGTTCTCCTGCACACCGTCGAAGATCGTTCTTGGCACTCGTCGCTCGAACACTTCACATGCTTGCAATTCCTCCTCGGGTATCGTCCCTGTAAAGGTTGGATGGATACTGCGTTTTAACCGTTGACAAACTCAACTTGTGTAGTCCTCAGAGTGTGCCTGTTGAACCTCAAGCAATCACAATTCTCAACCACTACACTCAAGTCTGCGGAAGCAGGCAGGAAACACGGCTACCCAGAGTTTCACGGTATCGTCAAGCCATGACCGCTAAAAAAGACACTACACCGTCTTCAACCATAGGTTGTACAGACTGAACAAGCACTAACATATGACAACGGACAACACACATAACACCCAGTGGCCCAGTGGAGAATTTTCCGTTTGACGAAAAGTTTTCCCCGACTGGAGCGGGAATCGAACCCACACTCCGAGGCTTACGAAACGTCTAGATGACTGACGCCTCTAGCCGCACGGCCACGAAGCCCACAGACCAGCTAACGCTGGCTAGTTAAAGCCAGCGAAAGAAGTAAGCGAGGAAGAGGAAGTAAAGCAGTTGTAGCGTCGCCGAACGAGAAGAGCACGCCAGTAGCAACAAAGGAATGAAGAATAAGATAGACAATAAGGAAAAAGATCGGTTGTGAGCAAGTGGGAAGAATAATAGTACACTGTGTAGGTTTTTTTTATGCACTTCTAATTCGTGAACCTTTCTAGGCCCTGAGGAAGAGCTATTTTGAACCAATATTGTGCATTAGAAAATGTACTGATGACGACTAATGACAACGGTGGCCAGGGGGCGTTTATAAGGGGCTGTTCATAAACCACGTAGACCAAAATTTGGCCATTTCAGACCCCCCGCCCTCGTAGACATTTGTCCATACAAAAATTTTGAAATTTGTATGGAGCGTAGACTTCGACCAGACCCCCGCCCCTCCCCCCAAAAAGTCTACGTGGTTTATCAACGGCCCCTAAGGAAGAATAATGGGAGGTCGCAGGGGCGTTTCAGAGGGTTAAGCGATTACAGGAGGTCTCAGATACCAGAGAGTCTTAGGATGTTCCAGGAGTCTCCAGTTGGCTCAGGGGTACTGGAAAGGGTTTCAGGGGCGTTTTAGGGAGTCTCAGATGTGTTTCAGGAGGCTCCGGGGGGGCACTAATAAGTCACAGCAGAAATTAAGCGGGTATCAGAGGTCCCCTGAAGCGCCAGGTTCCAGGAGGCGTCAGAAGCGTTTCAAACGGTCTCTAGGGGCTCCAGAGATGTTTCTTAGGGTTTCAGGCTCGTTTGGGTAAAGTGGGTAAAGTATTGGAATTTGGAGTTCAAGTGTTTTTTTGGTCGCCGTTATAGTCAAGTGCATACACCGACCCTAATCAAGTGTAGAAGGAAGTCTCATTGATGTCGGATTAGCCATTTAGTTACATTCTTTCCTACGACTAGCCACATCTAAGTAAATCGGGACAAAGCCTATTTCTCAGCTTAGTGTACAATGCGCATTTGCACAGACATTACACAGACAAACAGACACCTCGAATAATTGCATACTAAATTTTGTCGTCATTGGTGTAAAATAAAAGACATTGAAACACTGTCGCCATTTATTAGGTAGTTTGCCCCTTGCAGGTTCCCCCATGATGAATCCACCTGCTAAATTTCACTTCACATGCACACCAAAGCAATCCTGTGTAAACCGTCTGTCAAGCGTCTGATGTGAAAAAGTTGTAAACATTGGTGCGGAAAAACGGAGCTGGTAGTTACCTTGTGTTAGGAAATTATCATTCTTAGGAAACATCATTCTCAATCTTGTAAAATCCATAGATAAGGGCCATTGGTTTTGGGTTCGTTGTTGACAATGGCGATTCGCTTACGGCATGTTGCATGTTTAACCTTCCTGTTGCATCACGTTGGGAGCAGCTCGCTGACGCAGTGTACGATTTGAGTCAAAAATGACCCTAATGCCATAGAAGGGTTCAAACAAACCGTCATTCGTATTGAAAAACTTTCAGGCAGTATTTTCGCTCAAATTTCAACTAATGGTAATGAAAATTTATCACTGTACACTATTTACCATCTAGATAACAGTGAAATAATTTTCATTAGAGGCTTTGTAAGATTTTGATTCTGATACACTTTACACGTCTGCTTTAGTTGCTGGTTGCGAAGGAAGAGAGAAAGGAATGTATCCGAATGAATGACGTTACCACATCGCCTACTAGATTGCATTAGCTCCAATGTTTACTGAAAGTACAGCAAACATGAACAAGGTACAGCAAATGTCATTTTATTGTGACCGTCAACCATGACGTTAGACAATCCTCAACAGGCTTTATGAATTTGAGCGAAAAAAACTGCTTTTCATTAACTATTAGATGATTGGTGATGATTGAATCATGGTTATTTGAGCCATAAGTTTACGAACAGAGGCGCCTCATATGTATGCAAGCCCATTCATTTTCTTTGGCGTCAGTTGGTATTTAGTATTAAGAGGATGGCACTTGTATTTGAATGTTTTGTGTGGCCGGCAATCTGCTTCTTCGGTTACTACGTCGTTTTCGTTGAATAGTAGAACAGCCGCATACGGTTCGGTTCCGGATGAATAGTCTACCTCTTACAATTATCTTATATGAATGAATAGTGATATTGCACCATTTAATATGACATTCTGCTTCATCAACATACTTTTAGCATTTTTAGCAGGATGGGGGTTGTCAAACATAATATCGATTGCGTGGTCATCCAGGATAACGATTGTATTTTCCTCAGACGCTCCTGGTACATGGAACATTTTTACATTCGTGATGCATTGGTCCATCACCTACACTATTGGATCTTATAGCCTGTGGACGTGTATATAATTTATGAAATGGGATCATAAGTCATGACACAAACCAAAGCTTTGTAGCGTTACTTGCTTATACCGCTTATTCACGATTTTGGTTGTAGCGTCAGAAGTGTTCATTTGTCCCTTTTTCTAAAGGTGTGATTCCAGAAACCATGACTACAACTGCATCCGTGGCTAGTATCGTAGGATTGTTTTTCTCATATTTGGGCTGTGTACCGTAATCAGGGATTTTTTCAATATGGAACTCAACTGATTCAAAATTGGTTCGTTCAGGCCGGGATTGTTGTGGATATCGGATTTTCATCGGTTGAGTGACATTTTGCTTGGAAGTTGCATGACACTAAAGCGTTAAACAAATCGGTAAGTTACTTGTCCTGCTAGATATTCTCTAATAGCAAACTTTTTCGTATGGTCGTTGTACCTCCGACCTTTAGGTCTCCGCGTGGAGTTCAATAGGCTACTATGGAGTACTGAATGTCCTTTAATAAGACCAACTTCACGACGAACTTAAAATGATCGCTTCTTTTTTTTCAGACGCTTAACTTGGCATTTCAGCAAGTATTTTTTTTTTTTTGTCAAGGCCTTGTTGGATTTTAGCCTCAACGCACTTCTGCGATTGCATTTACGCAGGACTTGTTTGAGGCTGTTCGTAGAGTTTGCGTTCAGTAAAACGTATTATTTTTCTTTCTCCCTTTCATATAATAATTTGTAATCTGCGGTCGCTATACTTTGCGTCGCACTGGTCGGTGTCACTTACATGTCATCATTTGATGGCAGGTTGGAGCAACTGTTGGTATACACACCAAAAAAATCTAAAATTTGCACGAGACGGATTCATTAAAGAACGTTAACATTTTCAAGACCGAATCACGAATTGGACACAATTTTACGCGCATCATGTAAGTTGGTTAGATGTCAACAAATCTATTTCACCAGAAACGTGGAATCAGTATCATATTCATCAGCCGTCTTTAAACTCGGTGAAATAGCCGAGAGGTAAGTGATGTGCTTCACAACCAGCGGATCTGAGTTCGAATCCATGCGTGGCAAAATTTTACTTTTATATGTTTTATCTGTCGAATCGGTTCCAGCGATTGATAGGCGCTAAGAACAAATGAGTTTTATTTTGTGACTAGCTGACCCGACGTGGCTAGCCACGTTAGCTAGAAAAAGATTGTTTTTGAAATTCCAGTTACACTTCTTCAATGAAACTGTTTTCGAGAACATTCCAGAATCTCTCTCCAGAATGCTTCTCTCTTGAACGTTTAGTAATCTCCAGAAAGTTCTCAAAAGTTAATGAATTCTGATTTTCCAGAACTTTTCAGAATGTCCATTTGACATTTTTTTTCTTGAACGTTGACAAACTCCCCGAATATAATCGGCATTAAATAATTTGTTCCAGAAAATTCCAGAAGGTTAGTTTTCTTGTTCTTTCTGAAACATTCAGTAACTTCTGGAAAGTACCTGGGAAGTTTAATGTTCCAGAATATTCTAGAGATTTTTTCTGTTTTCATTTGGAATGTTCAGTAGCTTCCAGAAATTTCTCAAACATTTTATGAATTTGGTTGTTCCAACCACCTTCTTAAAGGTTATTTTTCATTCTTTCTGGAACGTTCACAAACTCTCAGACTCTTTTCGTAAATTTAAAAAAGTTTGCAGAGGGTCTTTGTCTTGGTTTTGCCTAGTAACTTCTCGAAAGTTCTAAGAATTTTGATTATCTAGAACATTTTCTTAGATTATTATTTTTCTTTCTGAAACATTCAGTAATCTCTAGAAAGGTCTCGAAATTTAACGAATTTTGGTGTTTCAGAACATTTTAGAAGACCCTTTACTTCTTTCTTGAAATTTCATTAACTTCCAGAAAGTTCTTGAAATTAAGAATGAAAAGTGTACAGAACATTCCAGAAGGTTCTTCTCCTTTCTCTGATTGAAACATTCAGTAACGCACAGAAAGTTTTCGATATTTGAGGAAGTGTGATATCCAGAATATCTTAGATGATTGTTTTACTTTTGTAACGTTCAGTATCTTTCAGGAGGTTTCCGGAATTTTTATGGATGTTTATGTTCCAGAACATTCTAGAAGGTTCTTTTTTGGTTCCTTGCTCGTTCCCTAACGTCCATAACCTTTTCCCAATATAATAAAGTTTCATGCTCTCTAGATCATTCTAGAAGGTTCTTTTCTAAAACGTTTAACAACTTAGAAGTGCTTATTAGAAGCCGAAGTTCTCAGTTAATAACTGAGCTCATAGACACTAAGCTGAGAAGTAGAGTTTGTCTCAGTTGGGACGTTACGCCAAAAAAAAAAGATGTTCCATAATGCTGCAGAAGGTTCTTCTTCTTTCTTCTTTCTGAAGCGTCCAGAAACTTTAAGGGGATTCTCGAAAATTTAAGAAGTTCCATGTCTTAGAGCATTCCAGAACGTTATTTATTTTCTGGAACTTCCAGAAAGTTCATAGAATTTTTAGAATATTGATGTTCCAGAACATTCCAGGAGGTTCTTCTGATTATTTCTGGAAAGTCAAAAAACATCCAGAATGTTCTCGTACCTTTTAGAAATTTGATACAACTAATGGTGAAACATTTCAACGAAATATTTCAAAGCGTTACGGACAGACAGACAGACAACGCTGGGATTTTATATATATGATGTCCTCGAAGATGTTAATTTACATGATTTGACCTCTAAGTTTGTGTCTTTGAAGATGCTCGTATATGTCAGGTTCAGGACACCTAAAATTACATGATTTTTTCTAGGTGTGTACTTCTAAGAAGTGTCAAATTCGTTCGTTAATAAGATACAACAATCTCCGTGCAAATTCCGTGATCGACAAGTGGATCGACATACGCTCCACTTACGCTGCTTTCGTTCACCTGATCTGCTCCTGCTTCCACGGTATGGTCGAGATACTCTATTAGCGTGGTTCAAAAAATCGTTTTTGCTCCACACCGCTTATTCGATTCCTAACCAGATTATATGCCTTCTCACAAAATTTGAGCTCATTTGGTTGAAAATTGAGACTGCACAAGCCCGTCAAAGTTTGTATGGGAAAACGATGTTTTTCATTCAATCGAGAGTAGCATTTCCACAAGTGCCCTATTGGATTAGTCGACCCTTGGTACTCCTAGGCTACTCTATATGCTACAACTTTGCCGAAGACCGCATTCAAATCGGACGCCTCATTAATTAGTTATAGATTTGTATCCAACTGGGCAAACTTTAGCTATGATCCTCCAGCTTCCCAGCAGGCAACATTGCTGCATATGGCGCCAAAGATAGCACACTGAAATCATGGCTACTATGTTCCACTGCAGAATGCAGTGATGCCCACCGAATAGTTTAACCACAGAGAACAGACATCCAAGTCCAGTTCCGAAACTGTGTAAGGAATTTAACGACCATTTTAAATCGGCAACACAAGTGGCAATAGCGTGGCGCTGCAATCGGTTAATTTCCCATACTAATTTAATTCACCACTTAAAATGTTTCAATTCACCACTGACTGTGGCAATATGGTGTTTGGTGGCGTTAATGTTGTCATCGTGTATTGGTTTGCAACCTTACTCAAGTAAAGATTCAAATCCTTACACAACTTTCCGAATGAAATTTGTTCTAGCCTGGATGTCTGTTCTCTGTGGTTTAACCAGCATGAGTAAAGATTTCGATTCTGGATAAAAATCGGTAACTAATTAATGAGGCGTCCGATTTGAATGCGGTCTTCGGCAAAGTTGTAGCTGATAGAGTAGCCTAGGATTACCAAGGGTCGACTAACCCACTAGGGCACTTGGGGAAATGCTACGGTTGATTGAATGAAAAACATCGTTTTCCCATAGAAATTCCCATACAAACTTTGACGGGCTTGTGCAGTCTCAATTTTCAACCAAATGAACTCAAATTTTGTGAGAAGGCATATAATCTGGTTAGGAATCGAGTAAGCGGTGTGGAGCAAAAACGATTTTGTGAACCACGCTAATACTCTATGTCCTCATAGATGGTTTCCATTGATTCGTCCAATTATTCAACTTCTTCATACTGTTCTGCTGCATCGCGTCGTTTGTTTGGCATATTAGGTTGTGATATGGAACATTCATTTGGATCATATGGAGGCAAGGTTGGAACAGCATCCTCTTTCAGCCTGTAATTTTCATTGAATACATATTTGCCTCACACACAATTTTTCAAATGTCTGGTATCGAACCCTTTATCTGGTAACAGTAAACTGCGAAACGAAGAGGTAATACAAAGAACTGAGCAGATTTTGCATTGGCGGACAGCTTCTGGGCCTCCCGAGGCATATTTTGTCATCAGATCGGACGAACGGCATCGCAAAACCCATTGTTCACACCTATAAAAACGACTTCTTTAGTTGGTGGACATTGAATAAAGTAAATATTTGAACAAACCAACCTTCTATCATCACGAGGGAAGCGATAAAACGATTTTGCGATGTTCCTGCCTTCGCGATTCTCTCAGAACAAAATTTCACAGTTTCGGCTTATTCTTTGTTTACATTTTCATCGAACTCTCTGAAGAGCACACGCACACTATGAAACAATCAGATGCGAAAACGACAAATTTGCGCGCCGCAAACGGTGAGTTGGTCAACTAGGCAACATTCAAATCGGTCGTTAAATGCGTGAACGATGACGATTTGTGAAGTTTTACGTCTGTTTGTTGGTACATACAGCCTCCACTTTAAAATCCTATTCTACAGCATATACGACTTCGTTCGTGACAGGTCAAGAAAATTTCCATTATGAAAAGTTGCTGAGCCGACCGGTAATCGTATCTATTACCCACAGTTTCTTCTTCTTCTTTCTGGCTCGACGTTCCAACTGGAACTTGGCCTGCCTCTCTCCAACTTAGTGTTCGAGAAAATTTTCCCGACCGGAACGGGAATCGAACCCGCCTTCTCTGGAGTTTGTTTACTATGGTCCCCAATGTCCCGTTTTTCGGCACGTGAAAAATAGAACGCTACTGACTCACTTTTGACCGCACTTCCCTACGAGATAACGTACCAAGACCGACCAAGATAATGATGCCGGACATCAGCAGGTTATGCATAAATTGAGTTTTTAACCTGAACCATACACTTTGGCAAAGTTGCTAAGTGGCGATCCGATAATAGGCGAGCAATTTACGCCGATCGGCATGGATCAAACCGTCCGAAGGCAGAAATTACATGGCAAATTTGTCGGTCCCATCAACTGGCCCCGGTCCAATCGGCAATCGCTCGAAAGGCCGGCATTAAACGATTTCATGATCGATCGCGGTGCGGCGACAAATTGGGACATTGTTAACATGATGGACGATAATTTCACATTAAAAGATTCAAATTTAAGGGCTTAGGTGTCGATATTGAAGTCGGAGCAGTTTCACGGATCATTATAAAGTGTTGAATGGTGAAAGTATTGGTGTTTAGACACTAGATTTAAACGTTTTACCATGAGGTTACCATTATTGTATAAAAGTATTTATATGATTGCTGGAAGTATCTACCTCAGCCAGCATGAGCGTTTTAGATTTCAAAATAAAAAGTTTCTGATTTCTTTCCACTTTACTGTATACATTGATTGATCCATTATAACTTTTTGGATGGCTAAATACTGAAGTCGTATTTCAATTTACTTCACAGGTTAATTGGTAGCTTAGATCCAGCCCAAACATGTTCAATAAAAGTTTAAAAAAAAGTTGCAAACACGAACGGTACTGTAATTTTGCGCTGTTGCATTGTTTAGTTTGATTTTCTTTTCTTCTTCGTATTTTTCTACTCATTCTTATTATTTTTTCACAGCCTTCTTCTTGTACTTCCTTTTTTTCTTTTTCTTCGTATTCTGCTTCTTTTTCTTCCTATTTTCTACGGCTTACTTCTTCTTCCTAGCTTTTTGTTCACGCTGAAACCTGGCCTGCTTTTCTTCATTTTAGTGCACAGTTATCGATTGAAAGGCTTGTGGATAACTACCGGTAAATTGGTAGATAGTCAAAAACACAAATACCGCTTAGTAGCAGAATTTTAACAACAATAACAACAACAATTGTTGCACACCTCATAAGAAAAGCATGTAGTGTGCAACTATTGGCGAGTTTTTAAGGTGTGCAATAATTGGCAATTGACCCTACGACCAGTCTGGTGCGTAGCTTAACATAGTGAACCAGAACAAGTGGTTTGGAAAATATTTTCGGAAATTACCACCCGAAAAGACATTAAGAAATTGGGTAAGTGCTTTGCTGCCAATTTAAAGAAAAACATAAATTTCATGTGCCCATTTTTGTTGCATCCACAGAAATGTGTGAACAATTTTTTTCATCTTATCACCCATATCAAATCGGATCAATTCATAACTTAGCCCTGATGATAGTCATTTGTGCATTCTTAATAAGGTAAATTTTCCAAAGGGTTGAAACATGCGTCCGCTGTGATGCGGAATCAGTCTCAAATTATTCTCGCACGATCATCCTCGGTTGGTGCTTCATGTGCCGTGCCGAAGAAGCTTCAAAATCGATTTCCCTGCCTCGAGGAAAAGCACTTTTGAAGCCCAGCGTTAGCAGCAATTTTCTCGGGATCCCAAATTTAATAATGTAATTTTATGAGCCAAGATTACAACTTTGCATGAAAAAATCCCCACGACATCGAGACCGCGCTGTGTTATGACCCCTCGTCGGAATCTGTCGGTATCCGTTTACCACTGCACTGTCTTTTGCCGTCGTCTTCGTGGTTAGCCTCATGAGCGGTGTAGTGTGGTAGAGGCATCTGGCAAATGATGGGATTCCTTATCGATATCACACTGAGCGATTAAGGACTCAATGGGGTGGAATTTTTGAGCTCTGCCACCACACTGGTTTTCCATCATTATCTACGAAGTAACTAGAGAGGGAAAGTATGGTAAGATCCTACGGGTTTTGGATGAAAAGGATATTGATGATGCTTACAGTGTTGCTAGACTTTCTAATATTAGCGTTTAAAGGTAAATTGTATTATAGGGTTGTCTGAGATGGCCAATCATGATTAGTATTCTTACATTGAGTCGTTTATGGACACCGTAGAAGGACTTGCCGACATGCGGCCTCCGTCCACCTCAGACATTTCCGGAGATCTCTTTCCATACTGTGGCCTCGGACCCAACCTAGTTTACTTCCGCCGTGACAACAACATGCCAGAGAGTTTCCCGTGTGGCCAAGTCTTTTTTTTTTTTTTTATAGAATGAGAAAATCTGCAACAGATACCCAAAAGGTGGTTCCTCGGGTGATGTGGGGATCGACCCACTAAAAACTCATTCTCTCTCTTCCTTACCTTCGCGGTACGCCCGTTAGGGATGACATCGAGAAGGGGGGACCGTACATGAGTACACTCTAACAGTAAGCGTTCCACCAGCTACCGCCTTAAGTTGTTCACTCTCCCCTGGAGGCTCGGGTCCTGGCTAGTACTTAGACTACCCGTTGAACTCAAGCTCCTGGATGGGGAAGGGGGGCCAACTCAACTAGCTGTTGTTCGGCTCGCCATTTTCTCTGTAGTTTAAGTACGATTCGAGAAACCGTGGAAGTAACGGAGTCCCACTTGTCCGCCCCCATACACATCCTTTCAACAATGTTGTCAGGCGTGATATCTCTACCGCATACCTCCTGCATACTCGACCTTTGCTCCACGAAACGTGGACATTCAAAGAGCACATGCTCCGTGGTCTCGTCGCAGTCTGCACACTCCGGACATGCGGGGGAGCCTGCGTGTCCGAATCTGTGCAGATACCACCTAAGGCACCCATGGCCTGACAGAAATTGAGTCAAGTGAAAATTCACCTCGCCATGGGGCCTGCTCGTCCACTTGGACACGCTCGGTATGAGCCTGTGTGTCCATCTACCCTTGCTGGAGGAATCCCATTCGCTCTGCCACTTCAGCATAGACGAGGTTCTGGCAATACGCCTCGTGCCTCTTATGCCGCGTCGCTCGAAGCATTCTTCATTCTCTGCCACCACTAAAGCTATGGGCATCATGCCCGCTAGCACACATACCGCGTCCTTTGAAACCGTGCGGTATGCGCTCACCACCCTAAGGCACATCAGCCTGTGGGTACTCTCAAGTCGCTTCACGTTTCGGTTAACCACTAGCGCCTTCGACCATGCAGCGGCGCCATACCGTAGTATGGAGACCGCTACTGCCGCGAGCAGCTTACGCTTACTCGAGACTATTGCCGAGCTGTTTGACATTATCTTTGACAATGCCATTATCGCCATGCTTGCCCTTTTGCAGGCATATTCTACGTGGCTTCCGAATTTCAGCTTATCGTCGATCATGACCCCCAATTGCTTCAGTGAGCGCTTAGAGTTGATCGTGCATCCACCTGTGGTGACCACTGCCTGCTGTTCAGACTTGCGGTTGTTTACCACCACCACCTCCGTTTTGTGGTGCGCGAGTGCCAAATGTCTCGATCTCATCCAATCCTCCACTGTGCCAATTGCGTGAGTTGCTGTCAGTTCCACTTCCTCTATCGACTCGCCGTATACCACGAGGGTAATATCATCGGCGAAGCCGACCAGCTTTACGCCCGGTGGAAGTTTGAGCCTCAATACGCCATCATACGCCGCGTTCCATAGTACCGGGCCCAAGATGGATCCCTGCGGTGATTTTGTAGCTCCTCTCGCCTTCCTCGGTGTCATAGATTAGCACTCTATTCTGAGAGTAGCTCTCCAATATCCGGCATAGGCTAACCGGGACTCCTAGGTGGTGTATTGCGCACTCAATGGCGGTCCAGCTGACGCTGTTGAACGCATTCTTAACGTCCAGCGTGACGACCGCGCAATAGCGGATTCCTCTTCGCTTCTTTTGGAGCGCTGTCTCGGCCGTTTTGGTTACAGCCCTAATAGCGTCCACCATCGATCGACCCTTCCGGAAGCCGAACTGGTTATCCGAGAGACCAGAGTCATCGGGTTTCTCGGTATAGACCATCAGCCAAGACAGAATGATCCGTTCCAACAGTTTTCCGGCGGTGTCCAGCAGGCAGATAGGTCTGTATGCCGACGGGTCGCCAGGTGGCTTCCCGGGCTTGGGCAGTAGAACCAATCTTTGCCTTTTCCACCTCTCCGGAAATTCGCCTCTGTCTAGGCACATCTGCATAGCCATTCTGAACATGTCAGGCTTAGCCTCGATGGCCGTCTTGATGGCTAATGTCGGGATACCGTCCGGACCCGGAGCCTTGTTCAACTTAAGCGACTTCGCTATTGCAATGAGTTCGTCGTTCGTCACCGGGGCTACCTCGCTATGGCCGGTTTGGCTATAGGGAACGGGGGCCCATGGTCTTGTATTGTGGCGCGGGAACAGCGTTTCCACGATCTTCTGCAGCATCTCTGGGGAGCGTTCTGGGGGTGCTGACGCGCCCTTAGTTTTGGCCATGACTACTCTGTAGGCATCACCCCATGGGGTCGTGTTGGCTGCCTGGCAGAGATTTTCGAAGCACGCCCGCTTACGAGTCTTAATCTCTTTATTCAGTGCCAGTTTAGCCGCCCTGTAGGCCTCGCTTCGTTCAATTCTATCCTCATCGGTACGAGCCCTTTGCATCCTCCTTCTAGCTCTTAAACAGGATGCGCGGAGTTCTGCGATTTCTGGACACCACCAGTACACCGGTTTGCGTCCATTTCTGGGTAGGGATCGTCTTGGCATAGCGGCGTCACATGCACGGCTTAGGGTTCCGACAAGATCATCGCTGGATAGATTGTCGGTGTGGCCAAGTCTGAGCGCAGTGTATCGGCATGACTTGCGTAGCCAACTTCTGAACCCCAAAACTAATTTTTCGTTGCAATAAGTGAAATTTTGTGCAAGATAAAACGATTGAGAATCCAGAAGCTCAACGGAGCAAACTACAGCTTCCGGAAGACCCATTTGGAATCCCTTCTCTTGCGAGAGGATTTGTGGCAGTAAATTACTGGTGCGGAACAGAAGGCAGCCGAAGCCAATCCAGCAAGCGAAGCTGCCACGGCAGTGTGAAACGAAGGTGACCAAAAGGCACGGATGACGATGTGCCTCCTGCTGGATAACCAGCTCAACTTGGTCAAGGACTGCAATACTACAAAAGCAACCTGCTTTCGAGGACGTTACCATTGGCGTAGCTAGCTTGTTCCTTTATCTCGCTCACTCTCTTGAACAAACACGAGAAAGAGAAGGATGAAAAGGGGGGCACAGGCCCTCTCTTGCATCCCGCTCTTTCTCGTGCTTATTTAGGAGAGTGAGTGAGATAAAAGAAAAAGCTAGCTACGCCAATGGACATTACGATAAGGTAACACTATGTTCAAAGTGTCCAATCTCATGCGAACAAACGCTACTCCAACGGCGAGGAAATCAAGCAACACATTTTTGAAATGGAAACCCTAATAAACGAACACCATACACGGACCGTACTGTAGAAGGTTCAACAATACCACATACTATACAAATTGTATCCCGAATGGGTGGTTAAGCACATCTTATGATTATCGTTTATGCGGGATGCCTGTTCAAGCGACTTAAGATGACTGGCGAGGACCTAAGCAAGAGTCTGCTGGTAGCTATGGTGCTCCGGAGTCTACCGAAATCATTTTCGACATTCACCACGGCTAATGGCACCTTTAGAAGAGCAGGTCAGACAAAGAGTAGCGAAATGTTGTTTGTGTACTGTATCGGATTCGGTGCTCCGATTTTTGCCAGAAACCGGAGCACAAACAGAAGCAATGCCCGTCCCCTAAGGAGAAGCATACCGCAGAACAAAGGTCATCGAAAAGTTAACATGAGACACGAACTCAACTAGGAGTGCGAGCGGCACATCAAGAAACCCGGAAGAAGCAGAAGTACTCTTCCCTCACAACGGGGTCAGAAGCGAAGTCGTATCAGGATGCAGGACATAGTAGGTGTAATCGGGAAAGTTTCCGGGGGATCGACGGCAGCAGCAAGCAGGACCAATGATACAACGACGAAAGCGGAAGGAAGCGATTTGTGCTAGATGATCGTACTTTCACCAGAGGGTGAGCTATCCACAGTAACCCTGAAGGATGGGCGGCATCATATAGAGCTACAGCCAGTTTCGATGTCAACGGATGTCGTATAGTGAAGGACGAGCAGGTGATTTCTGGATCGACCATTTCCGGTGGGCTCTGGTGCCTGAAGGTTGCTCAGGAAGCATTGGCGGTGAAGCACACAGCAAATTGTCAGCGCATGTGATTTCGTGTTTTAACCCTCGAGCGATCGCGCTGTTGTATTTTGTACAACACGTTGAAAAAATCTCGCTTTTTGAAGTCGTGAGGGAGCTGCGAAGGCAACTCTCCACGAGGAGAATGTAAATTACACTCACCTCGTGGAGAGTCGCTTTCACATCTCTGTCACGGCCTTGGGATTCGTGTGCGACCCCTACTCTATTCGGCAAAGTTTTATAAGAAATCACAAAGCAAAAGTCGTCCATACATTTCTTCTTGATTGCACGCTTCTGAACTAAGAAAATAGCAAGTGAATGTAACTTGTTGCAAGTGAATGTTCCCATCCCTGACAACAAGTTGATCGTCAGCCGTGACTGCAGGTTCCTGTTAAAGAATGAGCTTCGGATGAACCTCAACAGTGAAGTGTCCTTGATTGCCCTTTCAAACTCTTGAAACAACAAAGTCCTGATGGACCCGTTATTTCAGCAAACGTGGATAACAGCGAGGCCGAGGATAAATCGGACGAATCCGATTTCCGTGGATTCGAGACCAGCAAAAAAAAAGAAACCTACGTGGAGGATGCGCTGGAGAAAACCGGTACATCCAATAGTGAGGAGGAGCAGGCCGTCGGCGACCAGCCGATATATCGACGATCGGAACGTACCACAAAAGGGAATCCACCACAGCGGTACAGTGATGCCGGTCACATAGGAATACACCACAAAGACGAATTCCGCATATTTGAAGTATTGTGCGTTTAGCACTAAATTGATTTCCGAAAAAACTTCATTGACTTCCGCTGCCTTTCCTATGCGTTAAACATTACGTCGGAAGTAATGCGCTGTATAGAAAACCATATTTACTGTACAGCGCACTACTTCCGACGTTACGTTTAACGTATAGTAAACCCAAGCAACCAAAAGTTCGGATAAAATAGCATGTTTGGGCTTAATCAGCTATTCGAAGGAAGATGAATAGCATTCTATTCAGCTCACTTTTTAAGTAATTAACCGAACTTGAGTTCACAAAAAGTTCACTTGTGTCGCTGAAAGGAACGCTATTCAGCTTAAAAATAAGCTTCGAAAAAATGAAAAAAAAATGCGCTTAGTCCTCAAAAGTATTTTTTTATTGTGAGACATTAGTACATGTGTAATCCAAATTGACTAATACCTTGAAATAATTTTGGATGTATTTTACTTACTGAGAATTGAACTCGGGTTCTCCTCGTTGAAAGCCGGCGCCTAACCACTACTCCATGTATGTGTTGTTAGGCACTGCGGGATTTTACCCAATGTGCTGATATCATTTAGTAGAGCTCAATCAGGTTCGCGTGTGAACTTTCTCTGAACCTGAAGCCGAAGGTTCGAAAGAAGTTTACGTGGAACTTCTTGTGAACTTACATAGTTTGACATTTTCAGTTTGTTTTGGTTCGTAATCGAAACAAGTGCAAAGCAATAAATTAGTGCCAGTGCCTATCATTCAGAAAAGTTTATTATAGTTTAGTTGAGTTTTCAGTGACAACGATCGCGTCGATTACCGGCACGCTGGTGCGACAAGTGAGACAAGTGAGCAAAGCTGGAAGACTTTTATCCGCAGCCGAAAAAAACTCCGGCGGAATCTTGGGCAAAACAGTTTTCCGTTGCGGGGGCATCCTTTGAGCCACACAATACGGGTGCTTTAGGTTGATTACAAGTAAGTACG
The DNA here is from genome assembly GCF_035046485.1 of Aedes albopictus. Lineage (NCBI taxonomy): Eukaryota > Metazoa > Arthropoda > Insecta > Diptera > Culicidae > Aedes > Aedes albopictus. Next base: position 201,235,573 of record NC_085136.1, on the reverse strand, counting down.
TAAAAATATTATAGTGAAACAAAGTGTACTTGTGAAATTAACACAAGCTGTGGCTGCTGCGCTCGATTTCCGAGTGATTTAATTGAATGAGAAATTCTCCCCGGCCCCGCTGTCGCCGAAGTTCAAATGAAGTTCACTTTTGGTACGGTTAATATTTATCCGAACTTTGAGTAGTAAGTTCAAAACAAGTCCGAAACAAGTTCGGAACGGAACATTTCAAGTTGTTGGAATATGTCCAAATGAACTATATTTGAGTTTTGAAGGCACGAAAAAGTTCAACATGAGTTCGGTTAATATTTGATGGAACTCAGTTTTAAAGTTCAACATAAGTTCTTTCTGAACCTTTTTTCGACTTTAATGTCGTTTTGAAGAGATGTCAAAAGCTTGTACATGTACTTTCAAGTTCATAACTAATACGTAAGGAACTTTTTGGAGATTTAAGTTCAACGAAACTTGAATTGAACCAAAATTAAACTTCTGAGTTCGTTCTTCAAGTGGTATCCGAACTTTTGGTTGCTTGGGAAGGCAGCGGAAGTCAATGAAGTTTTTTCGGAAATCAATTTAGTGCTAAACGCACAATAGCAATGGTCGGGCTCGAGCGCGATATGCACGCTCGTTGAAAACTACTAGGGTGCCTGTACCAATTATGGCACTACCTAAGGAACACTATTTGTACAAAAATAACGAGAAGACCAACGAATGTCAACAATATGTTAAAAGATTGCTTAGTTTCCATACTTTACAGGAAAAATATAGAAACGGAGCCAAAACTTATTTTAGTACTTATTACAGCGTGTGCCAATGATAGGAACCCTGTACCACTTATGGCTACATTTTTATCTTCGGTTCCTTTTCGCACTATTTGCATGCATTCCTTATGGGATTAGCCATATCTGGTACACTATGGCGATATTAGGTGCAAGGAAGCCGAAATTTTAAGGAAAATGATTTATTTCTACCATAATTTCAGCAAAATGTGGAGTTTAAATGAGTGCAACCATCTTTTTTAAACGTCATCTGTTGTTAACAATTTTTTTTCTTGTTGATTTACATCGTTAAGGATGAAAATCAACTATAGCGAATAATTGGTACTATAGCCATAATTGGTACACTTACCCTATCAGGAGAGTAGTTTTTTACTCACTTTTGTACTTTGACAATAACTGTCAAAAGTGAGTAACTTCATTTTCATGAAGAGAGTAGTTTCTCACTTTTGAGTATCGGCATCAGAAAAGAACTCACTTTTAACCAAGGGGACGGCATCCTATTTTTTTCCACTATGAAGTTTGACAAGTTGGATTGTGCTTCCTTACGTGGAGCATAAATTTATACTCCAGCCAAAATATTCACCAACACAGCCGTGAAATTTGAATGTTTACCTTTTTTACGAGGGATATCGGTGCAAAACGCTTACATCACATTAGATCTCATAAAAGGGGCTGTCCATAAACCACGTGGTCATTTTTTTGGGACTTCTCAACCCCCCCCCCCCCCCCCCCCGCGTGGTCATTTGTCCATACAAAATTTTTAATTCGTCAATATAAAATGCTCATAGGCCGAACCCCCCACCCCCCCCCCCCTTCATGACCACGTGGTTTATGGACAGCCCCAAAGTGTTGATCATGAAAAAGCTGCATTATTTGATAATTTTCAATTTGAGAGTGTCGATGTTTAGGTAAAGTTCCTACAGAGAGTGATATTTCTTTGTGAAAAGTCACACAATACCTCTTTTTGCAAACCTTGTTCGCCAAAGTGCGTTTTTCCTTATTTTCTCCCGCTGCTGTATTGAGTGAATGTTGGTATTAGTGTGCTCTGGTTGCGCATGATAAGCGGCAACAAAATCAGATCACCGTAGCATCCCCGTGCTTTTAACCGTCAAAAGCTTGCAAAAAACAAGCTAAGTCCGGACCTCGGTCCGGTCATAAAATTAACATTAAAAAACTATTATTTTGTGATGGTTTCATGCGGAAAAATGTTTGGAAATTAATCTGATAAGTTTCTTAGATTGACATACCTGTGGAATAATAGCATAATTGTGCCGATGTTGATATTTTTTTCAGGAACTCGTTCGAGATGAAAGAAGGTGTCTCCATGAGACGGAAAGGATTGTGGATGACAAGGAATATCGATATTGATTAAGGTGAAGGTTGCTCGAGATCATAATAATAAGCTTGGCTCCCGCTCTAATAACCCTCTCAATCACCCACTCAAAACAAACAAATCAAACGGCGCACAGTGTAGTGTGACTTGGTCAAATAAATTTACAAAAATGTTCCAAAATGAACTGCAATAAAATAGCAGTTGTACCTTTAAATTTTGGCACACATTTGATCTATTGCATATGCCCACCAACACAATTTGTTCTTGTATAGCATTTTGAAATTTATTTGAATTCCTACTTTGCCCAATATTTTCAGCAATTATTCCTTTGTGAACCGCTTTATTTACGTTTTTGTTGACAACTCTCTCCTCTCTTCTCTCGTACTTTTTCTCTCTGACCGTAGAAAACTACCGTGTTATGGGGTGGCATTAATTGATGTAATTTCAACTCATAAACAGCGAACGATTGTCCTGTTATCTATTGAAATCACATTGGAAGTATGATATTCAAAATAGTTAAAAATATTAACAAAATAACAGCCTTGTTTGGTGATAAACATGAGCTGCGGTTTAATCAATTTCACCGTACGTTGAACAATGCCACTCAGTTTAACGGTACGCTTTTCCGTTTTAGCGAACCGCGATGTAAATTGATTCGGGTTTTCGACCAAAAAAGTGGTAAACGCGTAAGTTTTTCGTTATAAGCGGTAGGTCAGGTGAAAGTGAGCACAATTTCACATAATCGATTAACTTATTACAGTGCTGTGTTGTTTGGAAGACTGCCAAAAAGTGATTTAAAAAAGTGGGACGCACTTGTCGAAGAAAAAAAAAGTGCAGTGTGTGATACATTTTGGCACGAAATCGCGAAAAGATTGAGAAAAATGCTAAGCAGAACTTCCCGACGGATGAAAAATATAGTTGTCTACCACCAGTAGCAACCTAAGTGCATTTTGAGAAGGTAAGCACGTATAATTTTGAGAATTTGTTTGCTTACTTCCGTGGTACTCGAAGACTAGGATGAGGGGAGGGAGGTATAAGAGAGAGAGTGGCGGCCATACTCGCTGCCATTTTGTAACCCCAGCAACTATGTCCTTAAAGGAAATTAATTTACTGCCTCGATTACTGCCAAATGGAACCTCGGATGAAAGAGCCCCGAAAGTCGCCCTGTGGGTGCCCCCGTGTCCCCCTCCAAAGAATCTGCTCTGGCCAAAACGCACTAGATGGAACCCTCAATAATAGAGGCTTGCAGCAAAAACCTAACCTCATCGAATTTTCATACGATTTGTAAACATTGCCCTCAAATTTTGTTTGAGGGCAAGGACGGCTTTATGGACCGACGCCGAAGGAAAGAAAGAGAAGGAGACAATGATGACGTCAGCATGCAAGCGCTCATCAAAGTCAGGGTGAAGTCGAAGCAGTCAACCCGACCGCGGAGAGGATTAACCATTATGTGTCCGACAAATTTTTTGCTTTTTTCTACACCGTGCTTTTTAAATGGGCGCTGGGTACCCGGGTACCCTGTCGGCCACATAAGGGTTAACCTGGATATAGGGGTATTAGGGGCATAATGGACACTCGGGGCGAAATGGACACCCCTGATTTTTCCGAAACCGTTGACATTTATGTAAAACTTTCAATGCATAAGTGTAAAGGAACAATTCATGGTTCTTTTTTACAAAAGTACCATTTATATTGCTCCAAAATAACCAAAATATCGTTGAAATTGAAATGTGTTTTTCATATGATGAAATTCTTATAATTTCGAAGCGGCATCAAATAAGGCATTACAAGTGTTTGAGTGTGTCCACCATAAAAACAAATGAATTGTTACTTTATCTACATGTATACGAAGATTTAGCAATGGATGAAGTATTTTATTTTTGATCAGAATTTACTCAAAATAGCAATTTTAATGTTGTAGTCGATTCGGGGCGAAATAAACACTGGAAATTACGAATGGATGTACGCGCATTGCATACTGTTAGGCGTTTTAGAGAGTTTTGAAAAAATCAATCCGATCATTTTAGCCTAAAGTTTATTTAATTAACTTTGATGTTATGTAAACTTGTCTAAGATGGAGTATTATATCTATGGTATTGATCTCCGTAGGCAAATTACTTAACTGGTCGATGTAACCAAAGAATAAGCATAAAATATGCAGGGGTGTCCGTTATGCCCCGATGGGTGTCCATTTCGCCCCGTACCTTTCCTGCCAGCCCTGAAAAACACACGGTTTACTATTCATTATTTCGTCACAATACAAACATTCTACCTGCTGTAAATGATTGAAATACGTAGGAAACAAGTTAAAGTTGTAATTCAGCTGATAATATGTTAAATTTTACTCAGTTTTACAGGCCTAACATACTCATTTGCTTAGGGTGTCCATTATGCCCCTAATCCCCCTATTGCGGAGATTCCACCTGTTTAGACTCCTACGCGAAAATTAGTTGCGTGGATTTTTCTTGCGTGGGCCCACAGATATAAAACCAGAGCGCGTCCTGGTGAATATTTTACGCTGTTTTAGGTACACATGTGGTGATAGTTTTGCATTGTAAACAAACATTTATAACGCACCTACGCTGAAAAAGAGCCAAATCATTGATTTGCGTCGGACTCTATAAATCTTCACAACGGGCAATATTTTATTTATTTTTTTAACTGAAAACTGTACACTCTATATTAAATGGAGAAATAGATAAATTATCTAAGTTGGTTACTTGCTTGTGTATTTGTTTTATAATAAAAATATAAAATGCCATGTTACGTTTAGTTTTGATTTGCCACATAAGCCAGACATTTGACCGATTAGTAGATAAGAATACACCAAGTAGCAATACAGAAAATGTTCCACGCGCGACCAGTTGAGCATCCATGCCAGAAAGCTCAATGATTCTGCCCATCGATGACTCCGTTCGGCGATGATCCCGTCCGTCGATCGCCCAGTACGACGACAGGTAGCAAGCCTCAATAAAGCCTGTATCCGCAATAATCGGGACACAGAAGTACGGCAGTAACGCTGTACTAAATCAATAAAAATAGGCCAAAAGTTAACTGAGAACTCTTTGATGTATGTTTATTAGTTGTGCAAAATTTCATAAAAATCGATGCATTACTTTTAACTGTGGATGAGAAACAAACAGACGTGATTTTTAAGATTTTGTACAATTATCACCAATTTTCATTCGCATACTAGATGGTTCTTTTCCGCTACAATTCAAAGTTCTGTAAAGATAATTATGAAACTTTGTGAGCAGTTATGAATGATACTTATAGAGGTACTTTCTTGCAAAATTTCATAAACTTTTCTTAATTGGATTGAAAGTTACTGGTGTTGATAGGGGATATTGTTAGTGAAAATGTTTCATGTTTTTTATGTGCGATGTTTGCCTATTCATAACTTTTGAATGTCTCTGCCAATTTTCATGAAATTTTTACAGAAAGCAGTTGATTATGTGTATATTATGTGTGCAAAATTTGATGATTATTGGTGGAGTACTTTCAACAATACAATCGAACCAACAAGGGGTGCTCACTAATTATTGTTGTCTGATGGGCTAACATCACGGTGAGCCCCAATATATGTTTCGACTATAAAATTGTTGATAGTGCATCGATTTTTTTGAAATTTTGCCTATGCAAGTAAAGTAGATTGAGAGGTTTGTGTTCAAAATTCCAGCAATTTCCTTTATCAAATTCAAAAGTTACAGCGCTGACAATCTGAGCCAGGGGCTGTACAAAATTCAATTGCTCACGTTCTACTCTACTCTACTGTTTCATTGCTACAACAAAAGGTAATTCACCAATTCACATGCAATTTTGCAGGTGGAATGAACACATCTTTAGATATTATCAGGCAAAATTTGAGCAATTTTAATGTATCTATTGCAGAGTTATATTTTTGTGTCTCGATTATTGCGGATACAGGCTTTACACACAGATGAACGCAAGACGATCATCCCAGAAAGAAGAGCGAACGAGAGCTCGCCACGACGAAGTTTTCACTACACGCACACAGAAGCTCCAAGCCTATGCGAATAGGAGAGAGGCACTCTCGCCGCCACCACAGTCCCACACTTTGCACTTGTTCATACGGCTAATGAAACACACACACGAGTGCAGGCCGACGGCGGACAGCCGACAGCACCAGACGGAGCGAAAGCAGAGTCAATCGTCATTAGTCCGGTCCGGTGGGAAGATCACCCGTTTACAGTGGCGTGCGGATTACCGAAAAGTGTGAGCAAGTCGTGAAACTTTGTGGATTTCAGGCCGAAGAGTGATTTCCCCCACGCACAGCAAGCACCTAGCTAGGAAGTACCGCAAGTGAAAGTGTATTTTGTGCGTCGAGAGCAAAGAAAAGGCAGTCCGCAACGCTAGAAGGAATTTTTCTCGGAGTAGCTAGCCTCCGCCACGGAAAACACGTGCATGGTGAGTAAATCACAAGATGGCGGTCAATCGGCATGACATTAACGCATGGAAAACTTTACAGCAGTGCGATTGGTGTGAGAGCGACACTGAGGGCATCCATTCGAAGGCGGTCGGTGAACGGACGATCAAAAGGCCCCGCAAAGGGTGAGTTACAAAAAAGAAGATCACAAAGCACATCCGACTAAAGGCGCCTCTGCGTTCCACAGGGCCTTTGTGTTTTCTTTATTTTCTTGATTTCCCGACAGCGTTTGTCGTTTGGAGCGCTTTCCATTCATCGCTTTCGAATCCATCACCGTACCGTGGATTGGTGCAACTTTGGACCTTCGAACTCTTCTAACAACTCGGTAGCGGCTACATCCACCGCCCAACGGACTGCGGAGGAGCAATCGAGGATCGCCGACGTGTTTTCGGTGGCCAGTGGACCTCGGGTCAAAGTGTATGTTCCAGAATCGGAATCGGATTTCCGGTGACTGACGAAACTCGATCCGCTGTACTTCGTGGGTGAGTCAAGGTCGTCATGGTAGTGGCAGCCACGCCGGCGCGAAACGACTTCGTGAAGGTGACAGCAGTTTGGAGACAGAAATTCCCAATCCGGAGGCGATCAGCAGCGATGAGCGGGCAGAAGGAAGCGCCTGGCGGGTGCGCACAGTGAGCGATAGTGCGATGAAGCGGTGCCGTGAGTACCACCCTAGTCTAAGCAAATGATTGTAAGGGGGACAAAGCATAGGTTAAGCTACAAGCAGCTAGAGATAGGGATCAGGCGGTCATGATGGCTATCAATATATGTAATTAAAACTACTTTTGGTTTTGTGAGTTTTTGTTGGTGCCAATAGCCCCTCAGTGTTTGCGCAATTTTGTTATTCGCTTCGGTAGTTCCGCTCTACCCTAACCGGACACTTGCAACAGCCATCAAAAAATAATAAAAATGTGAGTAGTTTTTAACTCACTTTTGCTTTTATTGAAATTAAGAAAGTGAGTTAAAAACAACTCTAATTTTGGAAAATCTTACAGTTACTCAAAAGTGAGTAACTTCGATTTACTCTAAAATGAGCTGATGCACTTTGCACGCTAACCCTCAGTTACCCAGATTGGTGTCAAAGCGACCCAAACTGAGCAAAACTGAAATTACTCTAAACTGAGTAAAGGCACCTTTACTCAGATCTGGGTTACCGATGTTGGTGGCAAAATCTGGGTAAACGATACCCAGCTCCTCCGGGGCCTTGATTTAGTTAATTTATTTCCAATTTAGATTTTGATTAAAAAGCTCTCAGTTGCCACGTGCTGTTCACTTACCTGATGCTGGAAAACAGTTCCCCGGAATATTTCCACTGTTTTCCCGTCATTTATCGGCATATTTTTCGCGAAAACATTCATAGTTTCCAGCGTTCTCCTGACCGCTGCCATATTCTCAAGCCGAAAAGTGACAAAGTTCCGATTACCTAGATATATCTTTACCCAAATTCAGCGAATATGGGTTTTCGGGTTACCCGCATTTTGACAACTGCTAACAACATAAAAAACCGGGTCGAATCGACCCAGTCGATGGGTAGTTTCAGGATAGCGTGTGTATCAAAGTGTGTCGAAAACGACTCTCTTTAGAGTGGTTTTGAACGAGCGTGTGTACACGCTAACCTGAAACTACCCATCGATTGGGTCGATTCTACCCGGAATTTTATGTTATTAGCAGCTGTCAAAATCCGGGTAATCGATCTCACATCAGAAGAGTAAAGTTTACCCTGATTGTGGGTAAACGGGTCTTCACGGGAATTTAGATACCCATTTTAGCTTGTTGTATATAGACGTCACAATCTGGGTAAATGGAACTTGGAGATTTTTTTCGCATGTCCGTGGAGGTGTTTATCCAAGGTTTAATCCGAAAAAAAAAATGAAGGAGCTTTTGGATGGCAAAAACGGCTGACTGGTAAGTAATTCATGCTGTTCTTGAAATCATGTGCTACCAATCCTTTAAATTTTCAGGAATTCTGCGCCGCTTACCAGGCCAGAACTAAGTTGGCCAGATTAGAGCAGTATCCCGATCTCGATTCCGATGCAGGCGGAACGAATATTCAACGGTCACCATCTGAAATGGTCGCAGGTATGTTTTTTCTCGAGCCAATCGATTAATTTAATCGCTAGTTAGATTTTCCTATATATTTAGGATCTGTCCCAGCTCGGAGGCCCAGTCTGGTGCGAAAATCTTAGCACAGATATAAACAGTGCATGTGAAGGAAGGCTGCAACACTCAAATATTGATCGAAAGGAACCGTTTTGTGATAAATTTATTAATACTTGTAGAAAACTTGAGACATCAATAAATCGGTTGTTTTGTAGTTTTTTTTAGATTTTCTTTTTCGGCCAAACAAAGGGAGATTCGCATTGTGCATGAGAATGTGAACGCTTACTCATTTATGTAAAAATGGGTAGAAAATACCCGGATGAGACACGTCTAAATCAGGGTAACCTTTGCCCAGATTCTGCAGCCAATATCGGTAACCCAGATTTGAGTAAAGGCACCTTTACCCACTTTAGAGCAACTGCAGTTTTGCTCGATCTGGGTCGCTTTGACATCAATCTGGGTAGCTGAGGGTTAGCGTGTAGAAGCAAGCCATACACGGAGAAACGAAAGTACCCAAAAGTGAGTTCATTCCACCAAACTTCGAGGTTGCCTGCGGGAAGCCGATTTTGAGTTGATGGAGTCGATGTTGAGGTAGATAGTTTGCATTTAGGCGTATACGGCCAAAGTACCTAGAGTCGAAGTTCTTTTTACTCAACCGTCAGTTAAAATTACTCAACTTTTGGTACTATGTCACTTATTCAATTTTGGATTCCCACGTGGAACTCTCAAAGTTGGGTTGTTTTGCTATTCACTCTTTGACAACAATAAAGAGAGCAAATGAAACAGGATGCAAAAAAAACTCAAAAAATAGTATTAAAATACTTAAATTTGGGTTCTATTGTTTTTCAGTGTAGCGAAAGAGCTGCAGTCGGTGACCGAACAATAGCCATTTGATCAAATAAAAATTAATTCGAAATGCAATATGATACAGTTTAGGCAAAGAACATAAATATAACGAATGCCATCTATTGTCGTTTTCTATGTGAACATCAAGCGACTAGATAAGTGGCGCTCTCTAAGTGTATCAAGGTGAAAGCTCTCTGTATTAGTGTTCGTCAGTTGTCATAAGAGAAGATGGTGTGCGTATGTTTTTGTATCCGCACACAATCTGTAACACACACTACCACTTGAAGTATAAACTTTTACACGTGTATCCCTGAGCGTCAGCGGAGTGGGCATTCTTGATATTATTATTCTGTGGTATAGGTTGGTTTCCTCATTAAAATTGCTCATATTTTAACTTGTTTCCCATGTGTGTGTAGCTTCCGTTGCCATGAGCCTCTGCACGAATCTGGCGTACTGCTCACTCCCACAGAAAATTTAAAAACAGCGCGCACAGTAAAAGTCAAATTTGACTTTTACTGTGCGCGCTGTTTTCAAATGTTCTGTGGGAGTGAGCAGGACAGGGCAAATTCGTGCAGAGGCTCATTGTTGGAGTTCTCAACTTGTCGTCGAAGATTTCTCCCTTTTTTAAACGTAGAAGCTTCTTTCAAGTTACCTAATTAAACCTTTTTGTAAATGTTGAAGCTCAACAGGTTTCAAAACCCCCATAACGATGAGAACAAATCTACCAAAAATACGAAAGTGTCCCTATCAAGGAATGATCAACAATTTCTAGGGTTTGATATTCACTCAAATTTTTATTGTATAAGTTATATATGATATAACTGTTGCATAGTATGGAAACCGTCAATGTAAGGCATATGATACACAAATTACGCAACGCTAAAATCGTTCTTTGCAGACCCCTATCTCCAACGCATTTTGTATGTAAACATACAACTTTTGTATGAATCGAAACGCTATGTCAAACTCCCCCTTTCCCTGAAGCGTTACGTTATCTATGTAAAATTTCATATTAAATATTTCAGTAGTAGTTCAAGTTGTTAAAAATTTATGACAAGTATCCATTATGGCAATCGTCTGATCTGAAAATTAGTTTTATAGCAATCGTATGAATGCCAATCGTCCGTATGTGAAGCACAATTTGGGCATCAAAGTCACACGATCCGGTGTTCAGTTTTTCTTGAGGAAAAGGTCCTAAATTCAGAAAGTTGCCAAAGTCTTGGACAAACAAATGCGAAGCATTCTTCGATACCAATGGACCCCGCATACCCAAATGCACAGCAGAAGGAGAAGGAGCCCATGCCCAGAAACGACAAATTCAAGAGCCAGAACCATTGGTGCTGCAAATCTCGGTCACAAAATGAGTCGCCCAACGGAATCAGTCTGGAAAGAAGCAAAGCGGGCGCTATAGCAACTTTGAGCCAGCGGCTGGGATCATTCGGACCTCTTGAGGCTTACGTCAACGCCGCCTGGACCGGTGATAAAGCCGATTATTGGACATCATTAGAAATAGTGCCGCTACAGCTATGGAGCCTTTCTTGCAAGTGTAATCGAGTGTAATCATATATCGTCGATCATCACCGAGTAAAGCCGACGATAGCCACGCCCACTGGGAACATTAACCCAGTGTTTGTCCAAGTCTTTGACAACTTTCTGAATTTAGGACCTTGACCTCAAGAAAAACTAGACACCGGATCGTGTGACTTTGATGCCCAAATTGTGCTTCACATACGGACGATTGGCATAAATACGATTGCCATAAAACTAATTTTCAGATCAGGCGATTGCCATAATGTAGGATAGCCAAAATGGATACTTGTCATATATTTTTAATAACTTGAACTACTACTGAAATATTTATTATGAAATTTTACATAAATTTCTTATTGTTGTTATCGTTGCTATGCATAGTTCCCGTTTGTTCCCGTTGCCGTGATTGGGAGTGCACGTATATCAAAACTGATTTTTTTGCGTGCAGCTACAAAAAGTACTCCGATGATCTTGGCGACCACGAAGCCCTCGTGGGAGACACCAAATCCTTGACGAGGTATACCTATTGTTCATATCGCCACCATTTTAGACCCATTCGTGACCTAGTGACCAGTTGATACTCGGTATGGGTCTGATACAGGCCCGGATTAAGGATTGAGGGGGCCCGGGGCCGGAGCGAATGTAGAGGCCCCTCGGAGGTACAAATGTGATGAGCAAAAAAGTTTTTCTTTGTTTTTGAATAATAAATTTAATGTTAAGCAAGCTAGTAAGCAAGCATAAACGATTTTTGTGGGGGCCCCTAAAATGTGAGGGCTTGGGACCCTGCCTCCCCTTAGATCCGACCCTGGTGTGATGATGGCGATATCCGTTCCCCACTCATCGACTGCATGACACAGCATATGGTCCTGCCCACTACAACATACTGGTCCTCTCCGTGAATGAACAGCTACGATGGCCACCTGCACCTCGCACTGTTGTTGTAGTGCCGTGACGAGCTCTTTCGTGTCCGTTATCTTATCCAGGGTTTTGACCTTCAGAGTCACTTCGGCACCAACATTTCAAAAGGGCGTAACTGCTTTTGCAACCAATGCCTTCTCACAAAGCTGTGGACCGTATCTCATCTCTCCCGAGCAATCCACTAGCACAAATAGTAAGATAAAATCCTCCTCTTTCGTTTAATGGATGTGAATTGCGTAAGATGAATGATATACGATGCACAGCTCTGTGAGAAGTAATTGGTTGTAAAAGCAGTTACGCCCTTTTGAAATGTCGATGCCGACTTCTGCTATGCGAGCCCTCACCTGGTCACCCTCATCAAGAACCTCTTTCACCAGAAGCTTGTGGGCGGCACCATTACACTTCAGCTCGAGGATCATCTCGTCAATAAGAGTACGTCGATGTTCTTTGAGCTTAGCATTGCATATCATCAGCCTAACATCTGATTTATTAAGACCTTCGCATGATCACAACTCCCCACTCCTTCTAACAAATCGCCGTCCTTTTCAACCTCACCCTTCCAAGCTTTCCGGGACACTTGAGCGAGCTCCGGCTTACAGGCATTACTGCCCTTTTCTCTTGAGGTTGACCGCGCAAGCGCCGCCTGGAACATGATTTATCGAATATTCGGAGTGAATCATTTGATCAAAAAAGCAAAAGCTAGCAGGTTCGCACGCGATAAACCTTATCTTATCGTGTGCACAAAATGGGCTGGCAACTCTGCTTCTGGAGCACACAACACCACCACTCACAACTTGCTGCAGCTAAGTGGGGTTGTTGCCTTGTATAATCTGGTATCATCATTAACACAGCACTGGTTCGAATGAGCCCTGTTAACGAACGAGCCGTCAGTCAAGTTGAGTTCGACAAGTGATCAAAGTTAATGATTTTATATAAATTTTTCAACACATTTTGATTACGATTATTTAGAGACGATTGACGTCGTGTACGCGGTGCGAGCAGCAAAAAGAAACAAGAACGCGTCTTCGACAATGATGATGATAATGATAGTGCACGTATCGCGTGAAGTGCTCTTCGAGGGGAGAACCATCATATGATGGGAGCATGTTGCCTGAATTATGTAATAAAAACATTATAAACTGTGGTTGTTGGATGTCTTCTGGTAGAGGTTTATGATAGCGTACTGCTCAAGCCACGGTTATTAGCATCATTAGAGGACTATCAAATCGTTTGCGAGGTTTTATCTAACGCTGTTACCCGAAATTAAGCAATGACGTTTAATCTTAATGTGTTGGTGATAATCTCACGCTGCCTGGTGGAGTGCGAGCATGGTGATTATGTGTGATTCGATTCGAGGTTTTGAGTCAGATACCTACTTATAAAATAGCAGGCATGAAACGCATGGAGCATCATGGCCTCGAAGGTTCAGTTTGGCGAGGAATCTTATCAGCAGTACTTGGATTAATGACCGTTTAAATTGGATTTCCTGACGATTCTCCACTTTTTCAGCGCTATGATGAAATCTTGTCCTTCGTGAATGGAATGGAAGAGACCAAGAGGTGCAACAGACAGGGTAAAAATCTCATTATCAGCTTTTCAAGCCTGATAATTAGTGTCAATTTAATTGAACTTTAAATTATAATAATTTTATTGCCCACTGGGGTAGACACAACCACTTCACCACACCCCACAGAGTGCGGAAAAAATCCAACCAGCTCGCGCAATGCTGAGTGGGCACAAATAGCCCTGGTTGGCTGGCTAGCTCGCTATGATTGTTGCTTGGAAATTAATTAAAAACTGATTACCGCGCTCTGGTCAGCCACATGGCCGCTTGGTGTTGAGTGCGAAAAAACAATCTCGTTTAGCTATCGCGCAAATTTTAATTGCCAACCGTGCTAAATGAGCCTTGCTCTGGTCAATGGCGGTAGTGCAACTGATCGCTTTGAGTTGTACCCACAACTGCTTGCAACTCCTGTTATCAATGGGCAGACAGTTGCAGCAATGCTCGTTAAAGACTTACATAGTTGATCCAATAAATTTTGTCTCGTGGCGGCAGTGAGCATGATTGATGCAAGTGATTTTGTTATCCTTTTAATATGGTAATAATTTACAGTCCAATCATGCAGAGACTTAATAATTTGGCAAAGATCGAAAAATCAAAAACCAAAAAAGAATACTATCACCATTCACTCGTCTGCTTATGTAAATTTTATTCTCACAATCCGGTATATGTGAAGATTTTTCTTCTTCATCTTATTCTCTTTTGCTTCTTTTCTATATTTGGCACTTCTCAGAAAAAATGCTGAAAACTTTCACCTATTCCGGACTGCATTAGGATGTATGTACATTCAGTTGTGATGATTCAGGAATCATCTCGCTATGTTGCAGGTTCCAAGAATCATTACTTTCAGGATGCTGTTCAGGATCTTCTTCAATTCTATCTCGTCTAGGGACCATGAAAAAGATTTAGGGACAACACCAGTTACCAAGCGGACAACCGGAACTACACAGACGTCCTCCAGGTGTTCTACTTCAACTCCTCCGCTATGTCGTGGTACTTCGTTATCTTTTCGGAGAACGTCGATTAAACATAATGGACTAACAGTACAGCGATGTCGATGGAGGTTACCTGCTTCATCCTTTTGTCGTAAACCACAATATAGTTCCTGTTGGGACAAATGAGGACGCCCTTAATGATCTCGCGATCCCAGTACTGCTTTATGCAATTATTTTCCAGTGCCGGGTTCGGCTGGTACTTGTAGGTAGTAGGGTACAAATATGTCGACCAAGTTGTGCTTTTAACCCTCGAGCGATCGCGCTGTTGTATTTATACAACACGTTGAAAAAATCTCGCTTAATGTGTTCAGCATCAGCGTCTCCAGTTAGCCTAGTGGTTAAGGCTGTGGATCGCCAATCCGGTGACGGCGGGTTCGATTCCCGTTTCGGTCGGGAACTTTTCTCGACTTCCCTGGGCATAGTGTACACCGAGAAAAATTTCTACTCAGTGGCTGAGTTGGTCTTACTCAGAAATCGAAAAATCCTTTGTTTTCTTACTCAGTTTCGGCCAAAAGTGGGACAACCCATTGGCAATGGGTTGTCCCACTTTTAACGGAAACTGAGTAAGAAAACAAAGGATTTTTCGATTTCTGAGTAAGACCAACTCAGCCACTGAGTAGAAAATTTTCCCTGTGTATCATTGTCCTTGCCTAACAATATACAAATCAAGATACAAATTCATGCAATGGCATGTAAAGAAAGCCCTTCAATTAATAACTGTTGAAGTGCTCAACGAACACTAAGTTGAAGAAAGGCAGGCCTAGTTCCAGTGGGAACGTTGAGCCATAAGGAAAAAGAAGTATTAGCGTGGTGCTGACGGTGGCGGCCAACCGTGCGAGTTACGGAAGGTTAAGCAAGCTGTTGGTGCACAATTTTGAAAATTTCGTTTGTGGTCATCTGATCCAGCTAACACTGAACAGCCTGCAATGACATGTTTAATCGTTCTCCCACTGAGTTGCACTTCCTACAGCGGTCCTCTACGTCTGCAATATGTACCGCCGGTCCTGAATAGCTACCATTCTGTTCTGGAGAAGTGGTCAACCTGCACCAGCCACGCGTTTGACGCCTCCTTATCGATTTGGACCACTTTATCACTCAAAAGTTGTGGCTAAGTCAGCAGGGGCACAGCAAACGTGTTGATGGCCTTCACCTTGTTTCCAGCTGACAGGAAGCTCATCACAACACAGTTGACACGATGCAAGAACTTGTTCTGCAGGTCCTTCTTGATTACTGTGCGACGAATACTAAACTGCAGGACGCCGAAGTATCTGCACCATATTCCAAATCTCTCCCGTTCATTGACGCGGAAGCAGCTGGCATACACTACCTGACCCCGGCGAAGTGGGATTAACCGGTATTTGTCAATTCCAATCTCCATCCGGATGTCGTTACTGGACACCGCCACAAGCTGCATTGCAAGACAAAACCATAGCGAACTAAAGGTATCGCCTTGAAATATGCTTTTTTTTTTCTTTTAAACCATAGGGGGGAAAATCTGATCAACAAACACCCTAACAGGAAGGTTAGGGTAGTGCGGGGTTTAGGCCGTCTTCTACAACAAAAGTAAAAGTCAGGACTACTCTATCCTCGACCCACTAAAACACACTCCTATGGTCGCCAAACCCTTCGTCTCTCCGGAACCACCAAAAAGGCATTGCTTCAGAGAGGGGCTAGTGCACATCGCCCCTCAAGGTTAGCTGCGTAGCCTGCAGCAACGAACATTGATGACTCGCTTTGGAGAGTCCATCACAGTAGCATGCTGGCGCTTAGCCAGTTTCCCGAATGGTCCTCGCCTTTGTCCTCGGAAGGCGGGCAGGGTCAACCCCGCCCGCGCCCAACTGCTTTGCAGACATCAAGAACTGATGCCCACGTGCAACCCGATCTGACCTGCTGAAGGCAAGGGTATCACTACCCTTCAGGCCCTATCAGCTGCACCAGAATGTTGATGACAGCAGGGTCTCCACCTGCCCCGACTCTTGCCGGGGACCCCTTTCCAACCGCGGGCTCGAATCCAACCCAGTAGACCGACGCCACGACAGCACCGCTACCGAGACTTCCTCTCCGCGGCCACTTAATCGCTGTAAAGGTCACCGGTATGACCTACGAAGCCGACTCCGAGCCCCTGGACCACCTCTTGTACTGCATCTGGACTAGCCACTCTCCGAGTCCACGCCCCACCTCCTCTGTAGCTCCCAGACGATATGGGTGATAGCCGTTGAAACGGCGTTCCAGCTAAGCTCATCCCTACACATCCTCTGGATCAAGTTGTCCGGGTTTGTGTCCTCCCCGCATGTGGCAAGCATGCGGTCACGCATTGTGCGAAAACGCGGGTACCCGAACAAAACGTGTTCCGCCGTTTCCTCTAAACCATTGCACACTGGGCATTCAGGAGAATCCGCATGCCCGAAACGGTGTAGATACTGTCGGAAGCAACCATGACCTGTAAGGACCTGTGTCATGTGGAATGTAACATCCCCATGGAGCTTATTAATCCAACTATCTACCCTCGGTATCAACCTATGGGTCCACCTGCCTTTGGTGGAACTGTCCCACGCACGCTGCCATTTGGCCATAGAGGCCATCCTGGCAGTCCTGCGTATGCCTCTTGTGCCGCGCATTTCGAAGCACGCTATGTCCTCACTGATAAAGATGCCGATAGGCACCATACCAGTAATAACGCAGAGAGCGCCGTGTGACACGGTACGGTACGCGCTCGCAACCCTCTGGCACATAAGCCTGTCAGTATTTTCCAGCTTCCGTCGGTAGCATTTAGTACACGCTGAAAAAACCGTTCCGAAAATTGTCCACATCGAGTCACGCATACTGGAACAACCGAGAACTCTTTTCACAAATATACACCATGAATAAAAATCACGGGATCAAGAATATTGTTCTGCTACATGCACGTAACGCCTCCGTAACGCATTGCCTGACACCAACAGCCGAACAACAATCTTAATGCCGTGATTTTTGTTCTTACAGCCGTGATTCATATCACGGCACCAGGAACACAGTTCATGGTCTGCAATGGAAAGCTTGACGTTTCAGGAGAAAAAATCACGGAAACTAGAACTCAGTTCCGAAAGCCGTGATTCTGTTAACGGCAGGGAGAATCTTGATCAGCAAAAAATGCCAGAAGTTGCAGAAAATACTTTGAAAACAAGTGTGGCGAGCAGAAATCAACAAATTTCAATGATTTTGGCGGTTCAAAACCCATGAGAAACGTGTATCATTGAAATGCGACATATTTCCGATAATGATGATTGGACTTTGTATCACGGACTCGGCAATAACATTTACTTCAAATATGAATATGCCGTCAGTGTTCCAGTCACAGCTCACCGTCATATAAAACTGACCTTTGTTGATATAAATAGAAGTAAAAAGAAGTAAATATGTGCATAAAAGGTGTGCTTATAAATTTTACCCGAGATGTACTGTGATTTGTGAAATTTCAAAGATAATAAGACCGTTCACAAACCACGCACAACAAATTTAAATCGCCACGAATACCCCCTGCATTTGTAAAAATTTGTCCATACACAAATTTTAACTAATGATGTGCGAAGGAAACACTCCATTTCTGCGACATTGCAGTAAGAAATCTTTCCTTAAACTTTTGTATAGAGCATAGACTTCTGACAGACTACTCCTCGTTCACGCAAAAAGTCTAGTGGTTGATGAACGGCCCATTTGTTCAACTGATCTGTTAACTTCAACAACATTGTGTTTTAAAGTGACTTAAAACCAAAAAATAACTGCTTTTTCTTTAATGATGCATCATCCAAACTTGAACAAAGCCTGCTTCTCAGAATATATACTATACTATGGTGTTCTACGAGCACTTTCACTGTTAACTTTCTCTGTGATTGACTATTTTGCATTCGTATAACATGTGCCAGGCAGGAAGCAACTATGCTCGAGTTGAGGGAATCTCCATAGCGAAAAATTCCTGGACCTACGGAACATCGGATCCGGCACCCGTAGTATCGTCTTGCTCAATAACCGTACGAATACCGCTTCGTCCCTATGATTGCGGTTGTTGCATGATAATCGGTGCCTCCTGTATCTCATCCACTGTAGCAGTACCGCTGGAGTACCCTGGAACTGGTTCCGAAGTGGATGTTGTTTCAGGAATTTCGCCGGATTGAAGTCGAAGCAATGCAGTCAAAATTTCCGGCTTCGAGAACATTTTCGAACCTGTAATAAAACATTTGAAAATAAGATGTTTATTTTAAAATCTTTAAGAACTTATAAACCAGATTTTCTACAAAAAAATACGAGTAAAATGCTTACCATCTCCAGTTTGCTGATCATTCATTTTTTTTTTTACTTTTTTTTTCTCAATGCAAGCGTTACAAAAAGTGACAGCGAGGTACAACCATGAACAACGTTCGCGCCGTTCGCGTTAACGCGCACAAGATCACGTGCAATGAGTTTCTATGTCACGAAGCCGTGATTTCGGTTCTTATATTCTAATGCGTAACGTGGGTTCGTAAATAGGCGTAAATGGTGTTCCTGGATATGGAAGTAATTCCTTAAAATTGCGATGCAACAAATCATGGAAATGAGAACTATTTCACGATATCGAGGTAATCGGCTGTTCCACTTAACATGATTTTTTATTCACGAAAAACGGAACGGATTTCTTAGCGTGTACTAAGCGCGGTGCCCCACGCCGGGCCGCCATACCTAAATATGGACGTAGCAACACTAGCCAGAAGCTTGCGCTTACTGGCGTACACCGCAGAGCTATTGGACATCATCCGGAACCCGCAATAGCTGTGGAGGCTCTTTTACAGGCATAATCGAAGGTAAGCTTATCGTCGATCATCACGCCCAAGTGTTTGACGGAGCGCTTTGACAGGATAGTGCACTCCCCTACACTGATCTCCGTCTGCTGCTCCGACTTCAGGTTGTTAACAAACGTCACCTCTGTCTTGTGATGAGACAGCTTGTAACCGTCGGTTACAAATATCAATTGTAGCTCCACCACAATTACCCAACTCCCACAGTCCTTCCCGGATTCTCCAACCATTAAGCCCTTTTAAAAGAATACCCTCATAAACATTGGAACAGCGGCACTCATTTGTGAGCTTGGCGATGAGTGAGCCTGAACTACAGTCACTATATACACAGTCTGGCGGACTGTCACTTTCGACCGGAGCCAATCGAGCATGACGTCATAGTGTCCACACCGATAAATGCTACACCTTGACGTCATGCTCGATTGGCTCCGGTCGAAAGTGACAGTCCGCCAGACTGTGTATATAGTGACTGTAGCCTGAACCACTCTCATGTTCCACTGTGTCAGAAGTGACAGGATTTATGTCGAGCAGTTTGAACCGGTAAGGCAAAATATTACCAAGCCCGATCAACAGATGGAGCGCACGTAAACTGATTAGGGTGTGCATCAAATGAACAACATAAATGTCAAATATCATGATATTGAACTTATTGTTACATATCATGATATTCGACATTTAGACCGATCACCTATAAATAACGGGTAGTGAGAATGAAAATTGCTCTTCTTCGCTTGTGACCCCAGACCGATTAGTAGTGCGCGCGGTTTTATTTAATTAATCGAAAAATTTGTTTGAAAAAACGTGTTAAAGTTGTTAGTAAAACATGCAAAAAAGTGTTAAATGTTAGTAAAATCTAAACACGATTAAAAATGTGCGACTATGTACAACCTAACCTAAAAGTGAAAACGAGTAAGAACTGAAATTAGAAACGAACAAGAAAAAGTGGGCCTTTTTCTTGTATTTGCCAGCAAAATTCGGTGCACAAGTGGTCCAATCGCCCGCCTTTGACAAGCGAGAAGAATTCTGAAACGAGCCCGGGTAGCAAATACGTTTTGCAATGCTACCGACGCTACTAGCCGCCATCTTCAGTAGCAAAGCTCCGTCGAGCGGTCCAGCGGCCGCCATTGCTACAAACTCCAGCGAGAGCATCAGCCGATGCACCAATACAGTCACCATCCCAGTTGGCGAGAACGCCGCCAACCATAGCAACCATCACTACAGTCAGCATCTCGTCTAGCGAGAATATCGCTCACCATGGCAACACCACTACAAACAAAATGCGCAAGTACCCTTGTAAACAGTGACGTCACCAATAAATATGTATGTATTAGTAGGCCTAAACACATTCGTAGCAACCATACAATTAGAAATGACCTTGAGTGTTAGTGTTTCCCCTTGTTTTGTGTTTGTCCCGTTTTGCCGGACCCATAAAGGGGTCTCCAACCCTCGTCGCTCTTGCGGTCCCTCGAAAAGTGGTGATTTTTAGATTCGAGCACCCATCGGTAACCGGTTTGATGTTTCACTTTATTTCTTTGTGCGTGTACGTCATTTGTTGATATTCGTTCCATTTCCGTATGTTCCTGTTCTGATAAATACCTTCTACTGACCAGGGGAGAGAGAACAAGCTTAAAAATCCACTTCAACGACCCTGTAGATGAAAAACCCCATTCCCTGAGCTGGCGAGTTACAAGCTCTGGTCACTATAATAATCTCAATTATAATGTCATATGAAACCATTTCACTTTTTTTTAAGTCAAATTAAATTGTTAAGGTTTCTTTTGAAGTTAAAATCAATAAATTTACTGAATTCCAGCATATGAAATATTTTTTCCAATTATTTCCAATTGACGTCGATTGACTTAATTTGTCTCACACTATCCATGATTTCCAAACTGAAGAAACAAATATATGTAAAAAACTCACCTTATACTCCATTTTCTGCCAAAGGAAAACATCGTTACTGTTTTTCTCGCAGTCCTTTGATGAAGTCCAATCTGCTATGAATATTGATTGTATTGTGGGGACATGCTATTCTTCTTGTGTTGAACCATAGAGTCTATATAGTGGGTTTCCTCTCTGATGATTGTAACATCTACGATAAGTTCATTTACTTTGGTTTTGACTTCGCTACTGTGCCTTCAACATAAAAAATAGCATACAGTTTAATCAATCAAAAGAGATTTTCAATGCATTGATCACGCTATGTACTTCGGGTTTCTACTGTTTACAATTTCACATAAAAAATTTCTCATAACACATTCTTTTATTTTTTTTTTTTGTGAAAATTAAACACAAGAAAGCCATCCCTAAAAGTACCTCTTGTGATTTTCCAATGAAAATTCTCATTGAGAATAATCCAACGGATCCTATAACCAGATTTTCAAATTTGGCATGGCGTACTTCATCCTTTTGTCTGGGTTCCATAACAACAAGGTTCCGCTTTTCATTCTACCTCAGGTAGAATTGCGTATCAGTGATAATTCAAATATTGTCAAAAGAATTTCTGTAAAACCAGTACCCAGTGGATCTCCATGGAATCATGACAGAATTTTGTTCAACAAATTTAAACTTCAAGTTAAATAACTCCAAAAATAAAAACAAAATGGAAATGCCACATTGGGGCGAAATTGATCAGTATACAATTCAGCATCGATTGCAAAGGAAAATATCCTTCTCCGCTTAATTTTGCTCTTCTAAAACCGAATAACGCGTTTAAAATCTTATAACTAGTGAGTTTAATACTTTAAATGTAAAATAAAATTAATGAAATTTCCCCTTAAACGCCTAAAGGTAGGCAATTTCATTTCATATAAGTGATTACTATCATAATAAATTACTATTTCATAACAAAATGAACTTTTTTTAAACTATTTTAGGTTCTTGTTAGCTACATAACTTCCCAACCAAGGCTCTACAAAAATGTTAAAACAGAGAAGTTACGGGAAGTCCTATTAGCAATCGATTGTTTAGTAGCAATGATTTCAGCTAAATGAGAAATACATTGCAAATTCCTAAAACAATAAGGCAAAACTAACTTTTTTCTAAAACAATAAAAGTCCACACTCATCTCTAGACATCTACGAACCAGATGACGTAAAAAGTTTAAGACCATTACTATGTTCAGGAGTTCCTAGTATGGAATTACAATATAGTACCCGAATGATCAATTTCACCCCGCTGATCAATTTAACCCCGGTTTACGGTACTCTCATCCCAATTTAATTGGGTTCCGCCGATCAGTGGATTCATCCCTCGAGGATCGCCTCTGGGTCCATATTATTTAGCGTACTATCATCCCATATCATGGGTCCCGCATAACCTGTGAGCTTCATCCCTCAAGGATCGCCTCTGGGACTCACGTTAATTCCGTTGCTCTGGGTGCACACCTTCTCGAATAGGCATCATCCCTAAGATTCCGGGTTTTATAGTTGACGGAAGTTTTCACTCAGTGAATGGACTCTCTTAACCTATAAAATGCATCCCTAAGAATCCGGGGCCCATTTTCAGAATGGTTGCAATCATCCCTGAGAGCATCCGAGATCATTTTACTTGCTCCGGGACCAGACCATTTCGTATTGGTTCCATCCCTAAGATTCTGGGATTTACTCATGGTAAACTTCATCCCTGAGAATCCGGGCCAACTTTTAGGATTACTGGCATCAACCCTAAGAGCAATCAATTTCACTTATACTTACAAACCAAGCAATTTCGCTTTGAAAAGAAAATCTTGAGTATGTTTTTCAGACCCGGGTAATCCTTTCGTCTTTTCTTCCTGCTTGCTGTTGATGCAAATTTATCCTGGTCGCCAAATGTAGACTCTTCGTGTCGGTGCTTGGAACAATAATAATTTATTACAATGAAGCATATGTCAATTACATATCTCAAGGCTACTGCGATCAAGACTAGGATCCTACACCTGGTAGAACTGGTAGTCCTGAGGGCTTCACAGTTTCAGAAAAATAACGAACTAGCCTCGTCGATCGCTTCCCCTGCTTGTAATGTGTTGCTGGCGCATCCGCAATCCTAGCATCTTGACAACAGCCACCGCATCTGAATACACAGTAAATTGTAGATCCTCGTGGTTCTGTACGGCCTCCAAGTACTGTGTTTAAACATCCTGGTTAAGGATGCTTGCTGCCCTTGTTAGCCGATAGGAATTCTGTAGTTTTGTTATTCGGTGCCTGTGGTCTAAACCTCGGAACTGCGTGACTGGTGTGGCTAGCCCCAGTTCATCTCGTAGTTGCTGTCGCTGTATATTATGAGACGGAATAGCTCGCTACCGTGTATAGTGTTTAAGTCAAGGCACAAATTGATATCCAAATTTCGGAAAGAAATCCACGTGCTCCGGTGATAATCGAACCAACAACTCCCAATTTGCTAGAAAAGCGCATCTTATTATTCCAAGTTACGGAGCCACTTGACTGTCTATATCGCCTGATGGCGTAGGTCCAAATTCTATTCTCCAATAGCACATGTGGTTCTTTTGTTTTGGTTTTCAGTATCTCAATTTCCTTCGAATGGGAATTAAATGAACATCTTACACATGGACTGATGCTTACGTCGATTTATTTTCGAGAACGCCCACATCTTCATCCAATTATCGAATCATCGCTTTTCCCACGAAGCCGCTCTTTTAATTGCACATAATCATCTCCTTGTTTCCAGCGAGCCTTTTACTCCATATTACTCACCAGTTCCAACCTCCGTTCATCGCTCAAAACCGCATCCTGTGCTCAATTCGTTTCGATTTGCAGCCTTTTAAGTATCACTTCGAATTATGTTTCGTTCCACTCGATAAAGATGCCCTTAAGGGCGTCGTTGCTTCCATTAATATTATTATTTTTATCCTACCCATTCAGCCAATTGTGTTCGAGATGGTGATAATTTCAGGCACTCCTTGGAAGGCAGCCAGCGCAGCGTCGTCGTCTTCGTAGAGAAACATGCTCAAACCCGATCAAATCAACTCTGCCTTCGGGCGGTAATTGACGTGGCTTTTTTCTCCCGTTTTCTTAATGAAAAGAAAATTAGCAATAAAAAATGAATTGGTTTCGCGACTCCCGAATGTGCAAATTCTTCCCCCGGACTGTCTGGCTAGTGCCAGCCAGTGGCTGCTGGCGCGCGAAGATGTATCGATTTCGATGTCTGACGGCGCAGTTATAGTCGTTGAATGAGTATGACTCGGGAAAGTCGCAGGGTTGAAGTTTTTTCAGCTTATTATTTCCAACAGTTTCATAAATTCATATATGTGTACTACCGGTATTTGTATTATATATTTGCATAAATTATTTTCAACAATTGATATTACACTGAAGGGATTGATACTGTTGCATGGAACGCATTGTTTCAGTCCTGTGCATTTGGGTGGTGCAGAGGGCCAAAATGAACGATCTTCTTGCTCACTTTACCGGTTAGATTAAGTTTGGAGTGTCTCCTGCTGTACGTAAGATTTTTACCGGGTTTGTTGTTCGATATCCTGGTTATCGATGCATCCCGATTTTCGTGTTGTGATTTGTGAATGATGGTTCGTTCTCATAACAACTGGTACACTGTGATTCTACTCTTGTGAAACCCTATGTACAACTATGCGTAGACGGCAGTGTTGCTCGTGATTCATTAGTGATGCTGGGTCACTAGACCGAAGCACGAAAGGCAGAAGTACGCGGCATTAGGCCGACCTCGTCATTAGGCCAAATGTGTGATTAGGCCGAATTAGTTCAAAGCCAAAGACGGACAGCCTAATTGAATGATTTTGTTATGTTATGTACATACACCTCGATAGAACATCCTATTTTTTTAAAGAAATAAAAAATCTGTTAGGAGAGCTACTAGTGTGACCGCTCACAATCATTATTCAAGATATATTAGTATGCTCTAGCTGCGAGGTATAAGAAATGCTAAGAAATGCTTAGTAAAAGTGCAACCATTTTTTTTTTTTGGGATGAGTCACTGCGACCAGTAGTATGATCTTCTGTAGCAATACCCGTATCCTTAGTATTTAGTGCATGTCGTATTACTCCATTGTCATTGAGAGGCAATGAAGCATCGGCTTCTGTACAGTTCTTGTTTTGTTACCTCAGTGGTTCAAGAAATCTAATGCGATGCAAAGGTCCCATTTTCCTAGGTATTTAAAACCAAATTAAAGAGCGCCTCCAATCAAACACAGTTAATTTGATTTCTGAGAAAATAAGACAGTACTGTGCATTGGAACTCTACCCGACCAGAAGCTCCTAACAAGATTATAACAAAATTCTTACACCCGTTGTTAGAAATAACACAATTTGATATAATTTTGTTGTAAGGATTCGTATATGTGAATAGCCATAACAAAATTGTAACAAGATTTGTTTTTATTTTTAAAACAAAACTATAACAAAACTTGTATTATTTATTCAAACAGAGATGATATAACAGAGTTTGTTACATTATGCTTATTAAAATAATTGCCTATAACAAAATTTCGTAACACATTTTTTGTAACAAAATAATTTCAAAATATGTTAGGTTTTTTGTATTGACGCAAAATAGTTGTTATCATTTCTGTAATATTGACCACAAACCATAAAACAAAACTTATTGCATTCATTTAGAACACAACGCAAAAATCGTCATGTTTTAACAACCCCTCCCCTTCCGTCACGCTTGTTTGTATGAGCGACGCGTAATTTGGGGTTGGCATCATATTTGTTTAAAAAAAAACGCATCAGGGTTATCATTTAGTTATAATCTGCCACATTCTTCCCAAACCAGCAGTGATTTGAAGCTACTATCGTTATGTGATATCATTAAGCTGGAATAGAGCTGCAAATCAAATATATCACAGCTATTCTTTTTCTTTTTTTAGTTTTTTTTATTGCACTCTTATCCAAATTCCCGGATGATGTGCCAATCGAATAAGAATCCTCACCAACAAAACAGCTGCTTTCGTTGCAGTGTTTTGTAGCGTTTTAAAGAACATTCTTTCTGCTGGAAGCTGTGGCGAAGAACCTGTTGACGCAACAGCACAGTATTTTCTAGAATCAAGATGATGTTGGGTTAGTTTTGTGACACAATTGTAATGTCTTGTTTGGTGTGAAACAAAACAAGTAAACATTGACAAACTTCCCCTTCGTCAGACCATTAGCTTTTCTTCCTTCTCCGTTTACCTTAGTTTTGTATTCTTACACGATAGATAGTCGGGTGAACAACGTGAAAAAAGGTTTGGAACTTTTTATCAGACCGTTTTCAAATTTGTGTAGGATGTCAAAGATACAGTAGACGTTCGGTAACTGCAACATGTTAACGTTTCACTTAGCGAACAAAAATCCGATAACCATCAAACCATAAACTGACGTTAAATGAACGTGAACTTCATCCGTCTGTTCATT
The DNA here is from genome assembly GCF_035046485.1 of Aedes albopictus. Lineage (NCBI taxonomy): Eukaryota > Metazoa > Arthropoda > Insecta > Diptera > Culicidae > Aedes > Aedes albopictus. The sequence continues at coordinate 201,208,907 of NC_085136.1, read as the reverse complement.
TGGGTTAACATGGCGCACCATTTTGACATTTGGCGGTGCGATAACTGTAAATTTGTTGCACTTACGGGACTTGCAGTTACAAAGCATTGCAGTTAAACCGCTTGCGCTGACCGAACGTCTACTGTAATAACGTTTCTGAAAGTAACCGTTTCCGATATATTCGGAATTTAACTCATGAGTCTTCGATGCTCAATGCTCCATCAACAACATTATGTTATTTCCAACACATTTGTATATCCTAAAAACAATCACTCACTTGATTGGACGAACAGTTTGAAAGTTATAGGAAGATTGTGAACTTCATTTTGTAGAAAAGATTGAAGTTTTCAACGTGAAATGATGATAATGGGTTGTTTTTATCGATAAACTCTTAGTAAGAACAAAGAAATTTTGGAAAAAGTAAATACTTAGTTTGTTTATTGTTTTACATAAGCGTCATATCTGCGTGAGCATCCGAATCAAACAGATTTGGATTTCCTTCATAGTGCTTTATTTGGCGATAGCGATCGCCATCGATTCAATACAAATCGACATCGAAAATCACTCACTGGTTGACCGGGATATTTCAGGAAATGTGGCCGATAAAACCCTCAAGACGAAGAGAACAAACCTGACGATAATACCCAAAAACTTAGTCTTCTTAAACGACGGATATTGCATGTACTGCAATTTGCGACCGGACGAACAATGTTTACATTACATGGAACTACGTTTTGTATGCCTTCCAATATTTTTGAGTTGGATTTTACACAAATGACGTATCTTTACACGCGAAATATTAGATCGATTACAATAAATACCAAAACAGTACTGCTGTTCTATTTTCGCCAAAAAGTATACCAAGTGATGAATGCTATTGAACATGGAGAAAGCAAAAAAGGAACTAAATCATTATAACGTAGAATTTGTTTATTCTACTATTTTGTTTCGACCTTAGGGAGCATCTATTAAGTACGTCACGCTAAAATTGGAAATTTTCAACCCTCCCTGCCTCCTTCAAACGTGACGATAAATTTAATGGATGACCCCTTATGTGATAGATTCCATTTCATTGCATAAAATTAAAAAAAAATGTGGAATATAACTAAATTATATCTACAGCTGTTATCATATCTGTATATGATATAATTGTGATAGATTAAAACAAAATCACTAACGACAAATCAAGTCTATTATACGTCAACGAGTTCAATGTGACGTCATATTACCCCGCTCGTCTGCGTCTGACAAACAAGCATTCGAATGAGGAAACTGGCAATACGTAGAACCAGTAAAGCTTCTATCACCGCCCTCTTCAAGCGTTGTGATGGCCTCATTGGCAGAGGCGTCAGGTTGCTACCGATGGTAGGTATCTTGGTTCAAATCCCGTTCGGATCTGAAAATTTTACAATGTACTGGAAACTTTTTTTTTATACCACCTACTTTTTTTAAAAATAGAATAACACTCTTAAAAATATTTACCCAAAAAATGAGTATAAAATTTAGTTTTTACCCTAAAAGGTTGCCAAGGAATTATAACACAATTTGTTATAATTTTGTTAAATTCTACCATATTTCATGGAACAGGTTTTGTAATATTTTTGTTATGATCATAACAAAAGTTATTACATTTTTGTTCTTTTCATATGGCAACTTTGTTAGAATTTCTGTTATTTTAACTACTAACGGTACATGTTTTATAACAACCCTTGTTATAAAAAATTATTGTAACAAAATAACACAGCTTGTTATAATTTTGTAATGTCCATCTAGTCGGGTAGCCTCATCCATGTCTTGCTTCTGGTTTAATCCCAGGACAACAAAGAAAATCCCGGGGTTTTGGGCTAGTTACAAAACTCTGTCAAATAGAGTATATGTTCTGCAATAAGAATACAAGTGAGTCCTTGAATTACCAATTAATATCAGTACTTAATAAATAATTACGCAATTAAATACGTAAAGCATGATTGTTTTCCTAAAAGCTAGTGTAATCTCGGGTAGGAAAAGTCCGCGTCTTGAACTATTAGCAAGGCAGATTCAATGCAATTTTAGAAACTATCACCAGTATTAAGGATTTTGTACCATGAATCCTTATTTAAAAAAAAAAATAAACATTACCCCCGCTTGACAAACCGGATGTCACTAGAGTTCAACGCGGGACGCCTGACACCTTGGTGTCAGAGGACGCCTTTGGTGTGTCCGCACCGACACAAAAAGAAAGAGGAGATGGATCCATCAGCATGGCCAAATCCTGCAACCGTTTGGTTACAAATTGTTGATTTTTGTTTTGTATTTGCTGTATGTGTCGGACCCTTCACGTTTATTGTGTAAAAACAGAAGGAAATACCACAGAAGTGATAGGGTTCAGTACCGCTGCAAATAAAGGCTGCTACCAATTTTGTAATATGGCAGAATGTAGGAACAAATTGGGAAATAGTGTAATGACGGGATAATGGAGAACGAACGAATAAGTGGCCATTGCCGAAATTAAACAGAATACTTTATCAGGCGTCCGTGTCGTGTGCTAAAGACGTGTTTCTTTAAATTGTGCAGTGGTTGAAGCAGTGAACGACCCCCCTCCCCCTTTCTAGCAGAAGCTAGGGTTTTATGTCAGGGGAAAATACCGTTCAGGTAAATTGAATACCCTGCAATAGATAATATTTTCTACAATGTATGTCCTTTAGGACCTCTTTTGTTGGACCCCGGCAACGCCCGCTGGTCCCGTCGACCGAGTACCGGCCCCGCTCGCCTTGCCATCCGGCGAGATTTTCGGTCGCACAGATGGACAGGAGTCGCTGTGTCGGCCACCGAACCCACCATCAAGCAGCAGCGGCTTGTACCGGTACCATCATTAGAATAGGCAACACTTAACAAATTTACACCAAAATTTATACACAGAACAACACGCACACGCCACAAATAGGAACTTTTAATAAATATGTTAAAAAATGTGAAAGTTCCGTGTTCTTAGTTTTTGTATCGCGAAAGTGCCTTTGATTACCCCGTAGCTAGCCGACCCTGGGATTGCCGGAGTCTCTTGTGTCCTGAGTCGGCCCGGCACTGTTCTATTGACGATTCGTTTCAATCCGGTGGAAAGGTCACTGTAATCAGCAATGCTCAGGAATAAGCAAAGGATGATCCGGCGAGGATAACGCAATCTCGGATAAGGTCTACTCCAAGAAACAAGAGCTATACTACCAAGAGTACGCCACAGCTCACTTAAAGACATGGACATGTTTAATGCTTCCATTGAGCTATTTTCTCTTTGAAGGAAGCACGAAACTAGACAACGGGCTTCCGGGATGAACCTGTTGGAAATAAAAACACAGGCGAGGCTTTGTTCTCCAAACCCAGGCACTGACTGATATCGCTACCAGCTCAGTGCCTCTCCTTTATTCAATCTAGGTATAACATATTTACAATTTATTTCCATTTACCTACCAGTTGATACCAGTTGATAGCGGCGTCGGTGGTGTAGTGGTAAGCGTGGTTGCCTCTCACCCCAGTCGGTCTAGGTTCAATCCTAGTCGACGCCGTCGGTATTTCTGAGACAAAAATATCTGATCACGCCTTCCCTCGGATAGGAAGTAAAGCCGTAGGTCCCGGCCCATGTGTTGATGGGTTCGATATGTAGGGTGTCAGGTGTGTGTGGATGTCTCCCTGACCGTCCGTGTTTAGGCTTAGTACCAGAAATAGGCGGACGTTAAACTAGAGCTGATGCCGAACGGTGTCGGCTCGCCAGAAATAAGAAGAAGAAGAAGATACCAGTTGATGAGGTGTCAAGATGCGATGAGGCCTGGTGCCAATATTCGTTGAGACACCAAGATGCGGTGAGGGGACTCGATGAGGATTGATAGCCGTGTGGGACCTGCGCTGGAACCAAGAGGCAGAGGGTGCTGGCTGATCGTTGGACGCTGGAGCTGGATGGCAGAAGGTACTTGAGGCGGAAGACGCTTCGAGCCAGGAGGAGCTTGGTAGCCTCTTAGTAGCAGACGTAGCTTGGAGCCAGGAGGAGTCTGGTAGCTCGGTTGCTAAGGAGGAGCTCGGTAGGCAGGAGGAGTACGTGGCCAGGTGAAGCTCGGGACGCGTCGGATCTGAGAGTGTGTGATGAGGAGGAGTGTTGGATGGTAGGTACATCCTTGTAGGTGCATCAAACAGCTCAGTGGAGAACTAGGTATCAACTGGTAGGTAAATGGAAATAAATTGTAAATATGTTATACCTAGATTGAATAAAGGAGAGGCACTGAGCTGGTAGCGATATCAGTCAGTGCCTGGGTTTGGAGAACAAAGCCTCGCCTGTGTTTCCAACAGAACCTGCCTACGGCAGAAAATCCCAGAATAAAAAAGATAAAAAAAACTAGACAACGGACTAGCATGCAACTCCCAGTGGCACAGCCGAAACAATTTTCTGACAGCTGCGGTGGGAATCGAAACCACGCTCCTCAGCACGATGCGACCAAGACACTAGCTGCATGACCACGAAGCCACACATTAGACTTAGAATACTGGAAGGGACTCCGCCTTCGAAATACAAACGTCCTTCGACATTTAAAGGACATCGTCGTGCACAGCAATGAAGTCGACGTCATCACGATAAGGCCCAGTGACATCCATATAGCAGGTCTTCTGGAGCTGAAACCGATGGCGAAAAAAAAACTACAAAAACCTGTTAATTCTGATGAAGACGCTCACCCAACACGTCTTCGGTCTGGAGTACCAACGCATTGAAGTAGACGCGATTTTTGATTTATTGCTGACAAGAATCATCACGACCCAACTAGACAACCAGATGCTTAAGCAAAGATGTGGATGTTTTCTGTCTTTCGGGATTCATCCTTATATTTTATGCAGCTTTTTGTAATACTAGCATTTTGTATGCAGCATTTGTGTTTCTGCCTTTTGTACATAATCTGAAAGCATCCAGGTGGCACGGAAATTGGCCTGACTTCGACCAAACAATGAAGTTCCTTCAGAGGATCAACACCCATTACGAAGGAATCAAGCTCTAAGCTGCATCATGTGAAGTCAGTAAGCCAGAAGGTGTACGCTGCAACCCCGACAATCAAGCTCCTGCATTGTCTTCTGTGTGGCTAGGATCACGGTCACTTCGAGTCGAGTGTACTTCATTCAACAAGTGGAGAACAGCGAAACGTGTCGACACGGTTGGATCTGTGTTTCAACTGTCTGAGTCCTGGACATCGATCTCGCAAGTGTTTATCAAGGAAGACTTGTTTGCCATACACAGCACCGTATGATCATCCGAAGACAATGCCAGAGAAGAACGCTCAACGAATGTAGAAGGTAAATACAACTCCAGTGAACCAACAGGCTTCGCCAGTGGGAGAACTATCACGGCCGTCGTCAAACACGGCTGTTCCGAACAACCAACCCGTTGGAGCAGATGACGATAATGCTCATGACAGGTCTGGTGCACCTGCGAGACCTTTGTAACAGAAGAATGCCGTCTGATTTTGGATTCTCGAGTTTCATTTCGATGCATGTGGCAGACCGTCTGGTGGTACAAATGGCTCTAGCGAGCACTTGTGAAAGTGGCAGTCATATCCAGGTACACTGGCTTCTCAACAATGGTCGAATACCTTGTGATCTCCGAGGTAACGATAGTTATTTCCACGACTCAGCTGAATGTTTTCAAGTGGCCGATTCCGACTTCCATATTCCTGGCTAATCCCGAGTCCAATACGCTTGCCAAATTGGCATATTGCTTGGCGTATCTCATTTTCAACTGCTTAAAATCTATATATATAAAAATGGATTTCCGTCTGTCTGTCTGTCTGTCTGTCTGTCTGTCTGTCTGTCTGTCTGTCTGTCTGTCTGTCTGTCTGTCTGTCTGTCTGACCGCTATGCATTCGGAAACTACAGAACCGATCGGTGTGAAATTTTGTATGCGGGTATGTTTGAGGCCGGGGAAGGTTCTTAGCTTGGTGTGAGACCGCTCCGGTCTCTGAAACGGGGGGCTCCCATACAGATGACTTTGCGGGGAACGTCTCTACGGAGCTGCATGTCAAAAAACACAGTAGGCAGGCAGTACCTACGACGTTTGCCGGGAAGCTGTACAATCAAAATTCCAAAAGTGTGTAAGCGAGAATATCTAATTAGGCCTATTTACTCACTGCTGCTGCAGACTACTCATTGCTTTGGCCCACACGGCTGCTCCGGCACTACCGTGTGGCCGGAATTTCGCCGCCGGGGTAGCTCGGGAATGGAATGGCACGTTTGTCGGATCAGTGCACGACGAACGAGGACCAGCGGGCGTTGCTGGATGGATTCGGGCATCAGGAGTCTATAGCTTCTTTGACGTAATTGACACGGCCCAGGACGAGACCGGAAAGACCGTGCTGAGAAGGGCCCTCCTTTACGGTTAAGGCCAATGGCATGAGGCAATCGTCTTGCAGTGAACGATGGCGGGTCTTTTACTATTAGACTCGGGAGCCATCTTGACACCCGAGCCGCCGTGTGTGACCGTTTTATAACGGATACGAGTGGATAACAATTTTCCGTCATTTTCTATGGAATTGAGGTTGTTGCAGATTTACCTAAACGGTGGTAATCCGTGGGGGTAGGGTGGTTAACACAAACACTACGGAACTACAATACACTCGGTGTGACTCACATGGACGCCTGGTTACATTTGGCTCCCTTACGTTTAGGGCCTTCGGGCCGAGCTATTAGTCCCCCTATAAAAGCTCATGGTCATTTACGGTTAGCCGCGGGAACCGTTCCCGGTTCAACAGGCAAAGCCGTCTGCTGGGCGGTGGTCCGAACAAAGAGGACGATACATTTTAAAAACTGTCCCTTTATAAGGTGTCAACGCATATCTACTATTATGGAAATGATCGCATGAATGATTTAATGTACAGAACTTTTTTTGTTTAAAAGAAACACTCATTTAAGTGGCAATATTCTTATAAATGTCCGTATGGGGTACTTTTCTTCTTAAGACTGCAACAAACGGCCTGATTTCGAAGTGGAAAAGGCTAAACTCATACACTGCGTAATTCAGCTCAAGTAAACATGTAATTTGATTATTTCTTAAAATATTTACAAAATCATCAGTTTTACAGATTTTGAGCTTATTTTTTTAAGAAGTCAAATTTTACCAATTTCCAGTCTACAAACAGCTCCCAAATTGTGATTGAAGCTTAGTTCAGGACCAAAAACATACCCAGCGTTATTGGTAATCCCACGTATGAGTGAACCAAAGAAGAATTACGATATAAGTTGTTATCGAGCAGAAAAAATAAATAAAAAGTTTAGGTGACAATATAAATACCACTGCCTTATAAAGGGATAAAACATGCACATCACACGGATACCGTTAGCAATGACTGCTGATTTAAGGCGGGGGCCGCTAAAATTCTAATTTTCTCCCTTTCACGTCACGTCATTTCTACAGCCATATTAAATAATTGGTAGCGACAAAACAGTTACAGCGATACTTTACCATTTCACTTCTATATTTTCCTACACAAGAAACGTGAAAGATCCGATACTCAACATAAAATACAAAACAAAAACAAAAAAATTGTAACCCAACGGTTACAAAGCAAAGTAAAAAAAAAACAAAGGGAACAAAATTTGGCATATGGAGGTTTTTGATCCCTTCCCTTCCATCTATGAAAAGGGAAAAGATCATAAGGCCGAACGTCTTGCCGAACAATATCCAGAAGGGACATTAGGCAGAATGGTCATTGAACCAAAATGCCACCAGGCAGAATAATCATCATTCCCGCATTATCACACAGGTTGTACTGCCTGATACTCATGCTGCTCACTCTATCTGTGATTTTTCCTTCTTTTAAAATTACACTATTATGAAAGAGTGGGCATTCTAGAAAAAAAATCGACATAAGATAATATTTATTCAGACAATTAAACACAAATTGTTTGTTTTTCAGTTAAAAAGCACATAATGATAGAAGTTTGAACTTCTTCTTAGTAAAAAATGTGAAGGTATGTAAAGACCAGAAATGTTTCTATGGTGATGGGTGAAGGTAAAGGCTCTCATACAGATAAAACATGACTCATAACTCAAAAGTTGAGCGTCTGCGACCCCTCCTTCATCTGGGCGAAACATCCCGCCACCCTAATGAAACAGAATACGGAGAATGTCTGCATAATATGTGCAAAACGAACTAAATTTGACATGTGGACATTTTTGAAGGCATGAAATGTCTACGATATTGTGAGTCCTTCCAGAGGGTAGAGGGGGTTCTCATACAAATAAAATTGAAATTTTTGCATAACTAGGAAAAAGTGTACGGCCGACGGTTATTAGGCCGAATGAAAAATAGCCCGAATGTTCATTGAATCCACAGGCAGATAAAGAGTTGGTTAGCAACCAAACCACCGAACAGCATTCTTTATCTGAGATTTTTCCTTCTTTTAAAATAGGCTGTTCTTTTGCAGTAGCATTTATGGTATTTTTGCATAATTTAACGATTGGGTTCTATGCAACAACATAAATCATTGTACTTCTGCTGATATTGGACTTAAAAAAAACAAACAACTTTAAAATGATGAAAATATCAAAAACCATACAAATTATATGGTCTGATGTAAAACTGAGCCATTCATATTTAATTAAGGTCAATTCATCTATAATTCGCAAATTTCAACATGTGTGATACCATATTCCAATAATTTACTTCTTAAAGAAAAAATTTAGAGAAAAAATATGTTTTGTTTTTAATAACATTTTAGAAGTAACTTTAAAACAAACAGAGCTTGAGAGTAAAATGAGCAGTTAATTGAAACTTTATATAATTTTTATAAGATTTCAAACTCGATATACTGGAATCTCTAACGCACGGGTTCCCAACCGGTGGTCCGCGGCCCCCTAGGGGGCCGTGCAACCAGTCCAGGGGGCCGCGATGTTACCAAAACAATTGTTAATTTTTTTCTATTTTTTTTTTCTATCTAAATTATACCAAATTTTAATTTTGTATACCACCATCCACAGAAGCCACAATTTGAGGAACAAATTTTCAGTATAAAAAGCCTTCAGAAGAAAAAAAATGTCGGCTGCGCCGCTTTTTTTCAACTACGACTGAAACTAAATGTACATTATTGTTTACGAAACGTGAGTTTCGAATAAAAAACGTATTATTGATCGCCGAAAATCCCTCTCACAGTAAGTTTCTGGCTAGGTCACTGTGCCCAAAAAACTCGGTTTCGTTCATTTAATTCATATTTTTTTTTCTAAAAATTTTCATTGGGCCGCAGATGTTTTGACAATTTTTAAGGGCCGCCACGTCAAAAAGGTTGAGAACCCCTTCTCTAACGCATATCGTTAGATAACTAGAATAAAAAGTTAAGAAATAAAAAAAAACATATTTAACTTCAACAGAATAAGATTGTTATTAGAAAATCCGCCTGTTTTAGTACTTTTTTTTCAAATAATTATTTCAATACACTGTAAACTTCATATAAGAAGTTTCACAATCGTAGCACATACAATTTACATCAAATTTACTGACAAGCAAAGCATAAATATAGAAATTACACGTTTAAATGAACTTTTAAATATGTGTTTATTTTACCCACATCAAGTGTTCATTTTACCCTCACTGTTTTCCGCTACTCGATAGTCTTGCATTGTTAACAATCGAAAGAAAAAAATAAAGAAAACTGTATAGTTTTGAGCATCTTTTTTTTCTTCTTGAATGTTTATAACATAATCCCATCTCAGATATTAAATGGTAAAAATGCAAGATTTTTACATATTTCCATTAAAAACGTCACCAAACGCTTGGGGTGTACTATTTACCCTTATTCCCCCTACAACTAATTCATGCATTTTTTAACGGTTCAGTTTGTCCTCATGGTGGCTATGATACTGTTCATATGTAGAACAAGTTAAGAAAATAAACAAAAACATTAGAAAAACTATGTCGTAGTGCAAATCCACAATAAAAATGGGCAATACAAGGTTTGCCGGGTCAGCTAGTCCACAATAAAAATGGGCAATACAAGGTTTGCCGGGTCAGCTAGTCCAGAATAAAAAGAAGAAAGAACCTTCCGCATCTACAAGAGACGCAGGTGGGCTGGATGGTTACTGGTGACACAAAGGAGTAACAGTGTTACATCGCCACAGCCAGCCCTTCGAGATCATGAAAAGGTTTCAGGAAGTTGAGAAAGTCAACGATTTTGATCAACACATGGACCCAGGAACAATGCGAGAAGTAGTTTCTGGCTACACACCAGTCCACCACACACCGTCGAGACGACACCACCAGGTACGTTGTATCACTGCCTTTCCGTGAGCATTAGGCCGTCCCTTATTTTGCAAAACTTAGAAATGTTATAAGTTCGTTAGTTGAAAATGATCGTTTTAGCTAAAAAATGATCGTGTCAAAATTTGAAATCCGTATCTCAAGGCTAAGTGGTCCCTCAAGGGGCCTAAAGTTGTCAAAAATTGTATGGGACCAAAAAAACATGAAATTTTTTTCGACAGAAAAATACGCTATTCCACTAGAACCGGTGATTTTAGGACCTTAAAGGGCCAAAAATGTGCTTAGATTTGCGATATCTCTACTCGTTTCCAAGATATTGACAAAAAACAACTGAAAAATCTGCATTTTTGACCATTTTTTTAGATTCCGAAGGAAACTTACCCTATTTTGTTCAATAACTCAAAAACGAGTAGAGATATCGCAAATCTAAGCACATTTTTGGCCCTTTAGGGTCCTAAAATCACCGGTTCTAGTGGAATAGCGTATTTTTCTGTCGAAAAAAATTTCATATTTTTTTGGTCCCATACAATTTTTGACAACTTTAGGCCCCTTGAGGGACCACTTAGCCTTGAGATACGGATTTCAAATTTTGACACGATCATTTTTTAGCTAAAACGATCATTTTCCACTAACGAACTTATAACATTTCCAATTTTTGCAAAATAAGGGACGGCCTAGTGAGCATCCTTCTCAGCTGACAGAGAATCGAGAGCTATAGCTCTGTGATGCTTTATTTTTCTGCAAAAGGCGGATGAAGAAGAATCCTCCACTCAGAAATAAAAGTATACTCATAGGCGAAACTACTGGGGGTGCCGAGGGTGCCAGGCACCCCCTAGAATTTGAATGCATTGCTGTGAGATATGAGGCGATGAATGATGAATGGATGAACTAATGAACATTTGTTTGTAGTGCACCCCCTGACAAAAATCCGTAGTTTCGCCCATGAGTATACTATAGTATAGGATTACTATTATTTATGCATTTTATATCCGCATCTCTCTCACTCTCTTTCTGTTTTCATACTATCTGCTGCTTTGCCTGAGTTGATGAATCGCTCCGCTTCAACCTAGGTTAAACGGTAGATAGTACGAAAACAGAAAGAGAGTAAGAGAGATGGGGATACACAATGAATAAATAATAATAATTCCGTAAATACGTTTATTTCTGAGTGACTTAAGCTCCAGCAAAGCAAGTTCATAGAGGATTACGAAGCCATAGGACACTGCTACGAGATCACTTTACCCCTTCGGCTATAGTACAAAGCTTCGTGTGCACAGTGTTTTATTTTGCCGATTTCGTGCGCTTTTTTAATAACGTTTCAACCGATGATTTTAGCGATATAGTTTCTTCGGAGAAATTTCTACATTAGACAAGGCGTATCTTTTGATATAAAGAGTTGAATGATCAATCTACCTATAAGTGAGATAAAAAAAAATATTAAAAAAAAAATGCAGATAGACGTTTCATGTCTTTGGCAAAGTTGTGCAAAATGCAATTTTGAACAACTTTGTCAAAGACGCCATAATGCTGAATCTCATACTTTACGAGATATATTGCGTTGTATGTGCATGACCCCCAGAAATCATATATTTCATCATAACTTTTTAACGGGATTTTTTAGATTTTTTGCGTCTTCTACAAAGTTGTTTGAAATGTTAAAATACATGTTTTTGCTGAACATCAAAAAACGATAGCTCTGACACGCACACTATTACACAAATTGCCTGTAATTTTCGTTTGTATCATTTAGCAACAAGTACACTGGCAAACAACAAATGATCGCGCAAATCAAATGAAATTTGAATTGATCGTTAAATGCATGTGCCAAACCGTTTTGAAGAGTGTTACGTCTGTTTGTCTGTGGTAGTTTGTTCGTATACCCGAGGCAGAATCACTACGCAATTTGGTGGTTGAAAGTCAAAAAGCTGCAGCTTTTTGCAGACCATGGTCGTCTGCAGCGGTATGTTTTGTTGAATCTAGAATCAAATGATCCGTTTTTCGAAATGGTCGTTTTTTGCTTAGCGGGTCAATAAAGCTCCCAAATTGTTCGGTGATTCGGAATCCGCATATATATAAACCCGCTTATTGAGAATGAAGGCCACTTCTACTTAATTTTGGTCCCAGTGCTCGTTTGCAAAATTTGTGGTGGACATAATGGAACATCTATTTATTACGTAACGCTAAATTTGACATTTTTGAACTCGGTGGTTGGTTCATTAGGACTAGCGGCCTCCATAATGTACTTTTGTATGCTAAATCCAACTTTTTTGTATGGGTCGTAACGCTAGGCTGTACTCCCTGTTCCCTCGAAGCGTTACGTAATTTATTAAACCTCTATCTCCTGAAGCGTTACGTTATTTGGGGACGGCGGATAATGAAAGTTGAAAACTTAAAATAGTTTTCTTGCGCAATGTTGGGAAATTTCGACATTTATACAGCGGGTTGCACAAGGCTTTCCAAAGATCAAATTAAGTACTAATTTTGAAATCATATCACGATGAGATATTGAGCAGATATTTGGCAAATTTTTGAATATCTCATCAATATCATATCAACATATGACATCAAAATTTGATCGTTTTAAGATATGATTATGATATTCACATCTACCCGGGTAACACTCCTGTCTCGCTGGGGCGTCATAGTGTCAGTTCTGTTTGGCGTCCCAACTGACACTGGGACGATGATGAAATGGATGCCAGGGCAACTGTGCCTAGACTGTACTGCCAGTTAAGCACACAACTCTTAGCTGGCGGTCTTTGTCATCGACCCGTGCAACCATTAGGTAGGAACGTGTGAGAACCAAAACTATGATGGCCGCTTATTCCAAGTTTTCGACTCCCTTTACCAGCCTTCAAATAAATTCATCCATATTTGGTCCAACTCCACGAAGATCGATAACACGATTACACTTTTTTTTCGATAGCTTTATTTAGAATGCCTATGTAATTGAAATTTTAATAGACACATTTAGAAAAATGACTCAACTTAAACCCTGTAGCCAAACCACATAATTCTTCATTGATGCCATTCACTTTAGTGTGCAGTCAATAATGAGTACAGGAGCAATTCACAGCAATAATGGCCAAGCAGCAGTCATGAAAATGACTCAATCGGCTCAGTTCGATGCCTTTAAGAGCTCATAACTCTTTCGAACCACTCAGTCACAGTAGTGTGCCTTACCTACCTACCATACCAACCTACCTACTTGACTTGACTGCCAAAAGCCACAAGAACCACAATAATAATATCTCATTTCGCTCGTAAAACATCAAAACAATTTTTCATGCTTTGGCCAGATTTGAGTACTCAAATGTCCGGACGTCTCCACCCACTGACTACAACTTCTCGCGCTTCCCTCTTATTGTTTCATTTCGCCTTCGCTTGAACTCTCACGTTAATTATTTTCGATCGTTAAAAACGTCGACTGCTGGTGACTGCAGCAGCACGGCACGGTCTCTTTGGCCGGCCACGGACTGCACTTCGCAGCTCTGCCTAGAGGGTTGAGTGATGATGTTTTCCAGGAAATTTTCCTCCAACAGGAAGATGTCTTCATTTCTTGCCGCGCACGTAATGGCTTAAATACTCGTGCACCCGCAAATATCTTAATTAGGAAATTGCGCTCGGTTTGAATTGGAAAATTTCCGTTTTTACGATTTTGGAAATGTGCGTTTGGTTTATGAACGGGCATAACAATTGTGCTCTAAATGAGCTGGGCAGTAAAAAAGTAAAATGGGAGAGAACAGAGTGTTTAATATTTGTTTGTTCGGTAATTATATTGTAATCGGCAATATGTCGGTATTAATAATGCGTACGCATGGGAAGTGGGTACTTCGTTTGAACTGAAGATGGAACACTTAACGACATGGAACATGAAGAACCGAAAGTGGTTTTGCCGCAATCAAATCGTTTACGTATGACGGACGGTAAACAACTTAACGAGGATTACAGACTGGTTTTGGACTGAATTCGAGTTGGCCAGTGAGGTGATCGTTGGTTATTTCAATAGGGGTACTCACTAAACAGATTAAATTGCTACGTAAGCCATGATTTTCTGCTTATTTGAAATGTTTCATGATTTTGCGAATGAAATAATCAAAGATTGCCTTGGTGATCGCGACGTTTAATCAGTTTAATCAGTTTACGCTGTTAAGTGAATCCCCCTAATATGTAATGAAGTTTGTGGTTTACAGCAGTGTTGAGAATACTCACTTGCAAAGAGTCATACTCACTTGCTACTACATCAATTCAGAGACTTTTGTCGCGAATATACCTGAGACCTAGTATTCGCGGCATTTTTGGAGAATTTGCCGCATGATGAAGATATGATCCCTTGTCGAGCGGCCGTCGGCGAAGCCAGTTTGATAACTTCCCAAAAACTCATTCACTTGAAAGAACCTGAAAGACGATGGAAGGTGATCTGGGATACTTATTTGTGGCCGGTATTCAAAATAGTGATCGCTCGAAAGTTCTCACATTTTAAATGGTCACCTTTCTTGTGAATGGGGCAGATTACCCCTTCCTTTCACTCCTCTGGGAGCAGTTCGGTTTCCCAGATCCTGACTATCAACCGTTGCAGACAGCTGGCCAACTTTTCTGGGCCCATCTTGATGAGTTCATTTGCGATACCAACCTTACCGCTGCTTTGTTGTTATTGAGCTGGTGAATGGCATCCTTAACTTTTCTCAGCGTGGGAGTTTGCTCATTTCCGTCCTCTGCTGCATGGGCGTAGTCGTTCTCTCAGTTGTCGGGGTCTCCTGTGCCTACGTCCTCCACGCCATTTAGGTGCTCATCGAAGTGCTGCTTCCACCTTTCGATCACCTCACGTCCGTCCGTCGAGGGACCTTCGTCCATATCCCTGCATATTTCGGCTTGCGGCATTAAGCCGTTGCGGGTTGCGTTGAGCTTCTCGAACAGCCGTGTTCCATGGGAGCGACAAAGCAGTTCCATTTCCTTGCACTTCGCTTTTTCCAGGCGGCAATTTTGCCTCCGAAATAGATGGGTCTGCTGCTTCCGCTTCTGTTTGTAACGTTCCACGTTCTGCCGGATTCCTTGCTGCAGCATTACCGCCCGTGCTGCGCTCTTCTCCTCCAAAATCGCTCTACACTCCTGGTCGAACCATACGTTTCGTTGACTCCTTTCCACGTCCCCGATGTTGCTCTTAGCTACGTCTTTGGTGGTTGCTTTTACTGTTCTCCAACAGTCCTCTAAAGGGGCCACATCGAGCTCGTCCTGGTCTGGCAACGCTACTTCGAGATTATGTGCGTATGTTGAGGCGACATCCGGTTGCTACAGCCGCTCAAGGTCGCCTGTATCGTACATTTCCACTAAGGGCCAGAATCGCAATCTAGCGGAACTAAATTAATTACTTCTAAACGAAACATTTCTGACACGTGGTGTCTTCGACAAAGTTGTTTGACATCAGCAGGGGCATCTATTTCTTAGAACGTAGTAGTTCGCAACTCGTCCGCATAAGTGGCGCCACCATCTAACTTTTTTGTTTTACTTCTTAGAGACTAGGCGTCTTTGGCAAAGTTGTTTATTTTGGCAAAATAAGCAACTCTTTCTCAAACGTCAAAATTCCACAGCCTACTGTTTTCGAGTTATTTAAAAAATAAAAACTAATCAATGAAAAAACAGTTTTTTTAAGAAATTCAAATAACTCAACGTACATATGTACAGATGGGTAAATTATTGGTTAAATTGGGAAAAAATCCACAGCTCAGGTGAGGTTTGAAGATTTGAATTTCATGATTTGACCACACGGATTGGTATTACCGAAAATCTGCACTTCAAGTGAGTCGTTTTCGAGCATCTACCTCTACGTAGTTACCCGTCGTATCAAATAGAATGCGAACGACGCGTTTGATCGCCTTCCAGGTAGCATTGTTCTTCATCTACAAGTGGTTGAGGAAGCGTTGCCTGTACGATAGGCAAACAGTTTCAAACAATAAACAAATCTCTTTCGCTCTTCGTACATATGTACAACAGAGATGGTTATATTTGCGGTTTAGGGGAAGATGATATAGATCGATGAGATTAGAATTGAACCTTATGACAACTAAATTGCCGGGTCATTAATTGGCTCGGTAGCTTAGTTGGTAAAGCACTTGTCTAGCGAATAAGGGTCGTGAGTTCAAATCTCACCTGAGCTGTGGATTTTTTTCCCAATTTAACCAATAATTTACCCATCTGTACATATGTACGTTGAGTTATTTGAATTTCATAATTTGACCACACGGATTGGTATTACCGAAAATCTGCACTTCAAGTGAGTCAGTTTTTTAAGCTAATTTTGACATTTTTAAAAGAAACCATGTGAGTTTAATTTTTTTCCTAATGCATATGTGTCAAGCCAATCACATTGTACGGGAATATATTGAATATTATCATTAAAAATTTAAAATAAAAATACAAATTCGAAAAAATAGTGTGGATTTCAACCCTTAATATCTCACAAAGCGCAAAAAATCGCAATATCAAATTTTCAGAAAATACGAAGCAATACTAGGTTAACATACTGCCAAAAATTTGGAGAGGTATTTTTTGGCGTATTTGAGATAGTAGCTTTTAAGTAACAGTATAAATATAAGTAGTGCCAGCATGTAACTTTTTACTGTTACACATTAGAGAGTTTATGTCTTCGAAAAAGTTGTTCATTTTGACTACATGAACAACTCTTTCTTAGACGTCAAAATCCCACGGCCTACTGTTTTCGAATTATGTATATAAACTAGATGTTTTTGATAAAAACTGATAATAAAACACATTTTGATGCAATACTATGAACTATTTTTTATTGTTTATACTTTTACGATACATAGAAGTTCAAGCAAATGTCAGTTTACTATTGTCAGCATGGGTCAAGATATCTTTTAATTTTTTGCATGTTAATTTCAAAGTGTTTTAAGCTTAACCTATTTTGTCAATCATTTTAAATTTTAGAGCGCGAAATATCTTATCGAAAGCTTGTGGATCTGTTCCTGGGTGGAAAAGACGTTGATCGAAGATTGTGAAACAGAAGCTCCACGAAACTGACATTCATGACCTACTATGTATCGTAAAAGCAGTCCTGTTATTGGTCGTGACCATCCCATGACTATGAACAAGTAGGCCTTTTCATCGTCACAAAATGAAACGAGCACTCGCGCTCTTCGTCATGTCATTTCGCAATAATCAAGCGTCATGACGAAAACTTCCATATTGTTTTGAAATTAAAATTTTCCCGTAGTCCAAGCAAATTTAGGCTAGTCGTTGTATTTAATAGATAGAGGAGGCATGTATTTATGATTTGAAGGATTTAAACAATAACAAAATCCATCTATGTGCTGGTAATTGCCCTGTTAACAACCTTGTCACGCTCCGTCATGACCAACAAATGAGCGAATATTGTTAGACTCTTTTGGTCATCGTCTCCCGATTCAATGACATTGAAAGAGGCATTTCTGTAAAAATCACGTGACGAATCGTGTTGAAATTGACGCTTTCCAAGCCTGCGTAAAAGTAAAAACAATAAAAATAGTTCATAGTATTGTATCAAAATGTGTTTTATTGTCATTTTTTATCAATATAATCTAGTTTATATGGAATAATTCGAATACAGTAGGCCGTGGAATTTTGACGTCTAGGAAAGAGTTTGTTTATTTAGTCAAAATGAACAACTTTTTCGAAGACATAAACTCTCTAATGTGTAACAGTAAAAGTTGCATGCTGACATTACTTATATTAGTTAGCTTCTGTCACTCGATGTGAACAGACGCATTTTGATAGAAAGCCGTTCATTAAAATATTTTGAAACGGTTAGTTCAAAGTCAGCTTGGCGGTTTAACCGCTGCAGTCGTTCGTAGTAGTTTCGGTCCGCGCGAAATTCGTGTGACAATGAGCTCGTCACGCCGACGCGAAAACACATTCCGAATAGAATTTGCCAATCTACCGAAGAAACCAAGCTTCGAGAACATTCATTGTTTCATCGCTGAATCTCTCGGCCTATCCAAAACTCAAGTAGTGAGAGTGCAAATCAACCACTATCTTTGGTGTGCTTTCGTAAAGTGCGTTGATCTAGCTACGGCACAATCAATTGTTCAACAGCACGACAATCGTCATGAGATCGACATCTCTGGTAAAAAATTCAAACTCCGGATCCTGATGGAGGACGGCGCCGTAGACGTGCGGCTACATCTGCCACGTGCAGCATAGTTGTCCCATGTTAATAGGGATTCCCATAGAACATGGGACAACTATGCTGCAAACGGCAGACATGACCTCTCGGAAGATATCTCTGATGAATCCATAGTAGAGCATATGTCCGCATATGGCCAAGTGTTGTCGATTGAGGAGCTTGCATGGCCTCAAAAATATGCTTTTGACGATATTCCTTCAGGAATACGCTCGGTGAAAATGATACTGAAAAACCCAATCAAGTCATACATCACCGTAGAAGGCGAGACTACATACGTTACATACTTCGGTCAGAAGCACACTTGTAAGCACTGTAACAAATACACCCATACCGGCATTCCCTGTACTCAGAAAAAAAGGCTTCTGGTGCAAAAGGCGAGTGTCAACCATCGTATTGGCACTGCTCGGAATGCCCCGAAAACGACCTCCTATGCAAATGCAGTAAAAATGAAAGCTGGACCTACCTTCGTCTCCCCTACGACCTCTACATCGACGCCACCGCCTCCTCTTCCGCCGCTGCAGCCTGTTATTCCTGTGGTCAATATAGTGGACGACGATCCAACTGTAGATGAAGATGCTCCGGTCGGTATGGACTGCAGCACGGGAGAAATAGCATCAGGGCCGCCTCCAGGATTGCGAATCGGCTCTGAACAAAATTCACATTCAACGGTTGAAGGGCTCATCGACGTTAATCCTTTCAAAATTCCAGCCGCTGCCACCACGAAGACTAGCACCGATTTCGACGAAGAAGCCAACGATAGTTCCACGGCATCCACGAGCAGCCTAAGCCGCATTACATGGTCAAAAAAGTGTAAGTTGGACAATCTTCCACCGAAAAAAGGTAACACAACCGACGATCTCCAAAACAACCGTAAACACCGTTAATCAATGGAGTTCCATAGCTACAATATTGGAACGATTAATATAAACAACATAACCAACGAAACAAAACTCAACGCACTTCGACACTTCGTGAGATCACAAGACCTCGACATAGTTTTTCTTCAAGAAATTGAAAACGAAACTCTCTCTATCCCTAGGTATAACCCTGTTTGCAATGTCGACCATACTCGACGGGGTACTGCTATTCTTCTGAAAAACTACATAAGATACACACACGTTGAAAAAAGCTTAGACTCAAGACTAATCTCGTTACGTATAAATGATACTATAACTCTGTGTAATATCTACGCTCAATCGGGAAGTCAACATCGAGCAAGCAGAGAAGCCTTTTTCAACAATACTGTGGCATATTACCTACGTAATCAAGGAGAATATACTATCATGAGCGGGGATTTCAATGCTGTAACACACCCGAAAGACAGTAACAACAGTATGGCTCTCAAGAATACCATACAACAACTACGCTTAGCTGATGTTTGGGAGGTACTTCATGGTAACAGAGTAGAACACACCTACATCTGTCACAATTCAGCATCCCGTATAGATAGAATCTATACTAGCTCAAATTTGCGTCCCCACATACGAATAGCGATTACACATGCGTGTTCATGCACGGATCATTTAGCGGTTACAGCAAGACTTTGTTTACCTACTATTTTTTTTTTTTTTTTTGGCTGGATTGGTGGATATCTTTCGTAAAGCCAAGGCTTCAGTCGTTTTTCCGGAAAAAAATCTAGAGAAATGTCCGCAGAATTCTACAACCAGTATCAACATCTATACTCTCAACTTCGTGCTGCTTACAACAACTACCATGGAAACCCAGTGACACTAGCTGAGATCAACAAAATCAAGGCGAAAATGTTAATATTACAACGGAAGAATACCCAGATGTTCCAAAGAATCAATGAATCGTGTCTCGCTGGGGAACCTCTATCAGTATTTCAGTTAGGAGACAGAATACGAAAACGCACAATTACACGAGAAATTGAAGAGAGTGACGGCAATGTCATCGAAGATCCAGCTGCTGTCCAAGAGCACATAGTCAACTACTTCAAAGACCTATACGCTGAAACAAACATGGTAAGAGAGCATGAACCCTTTCTGTGTGAACGACGAATCCCTCCAGATAGCCTCAAAAATAACACATCGATGGACCCTATCACCACCAACGAAATCTTCTCGGCGATCAAAGGCAGTGCAGCTCGTAAATCGCCCGGCCCCGATGGGATTCCGAGAGAATTCTATCTGTGGGCCTTCGATGTAATACACAAGGAACTCAATTTGATGTTGAACGAGGGTCTAAGGGGGAATATCTCTCCAGAATTTGTAAATGGAGTAATAGTACTGGTACACAAAAAGAACGCAGGCAACACCATCAAATCGTACCGCCCGATTTCATTGCTGAATTACGATTATAATCTGCTAGCACGTATACTCAAGTCAAGACTTGATTGTATTATGACCGAACACAATATCATCAGCAGGGCCGGATCTAAGGGGGGGGGGGCGGGGGGGCCCGGGCCCCGGGCCCCCACATTTTAGGGGCCCCCACAAAAACATTTTTTGGTTGCTAACATTAACTTTATTTTTCATATTGCTCAAGTACTGTTCGAAAATAAGGAAAAACATTTTTGGTCATCTCTCCGAAGGGCCTCCACATCCGCTCGGGCCCCGGGCCCCCACAATCCTTAATCCGGGCCTGATCATCAGTAACGTGCAGAAATGTCCCAACGGGAAACGAACAATCTTCGGAGCGACTCTCGCGATAAAGGATAAGATTGCTCAGCTTCGAAAATATCGGCGTGCTGGAAAGCTTTTATCGTTCGACCTAGACCACGCTTTCGATCGGGTCAACCGACGTTTTCGCTTCGATACGATGGATTCTCTCGGCTTCAATACCGATTTGGTACATCTACTATCAGCAATCGCAGAGCACTCGACATCACGGCTACTACTAAATGGTCATCTATCTGCGCCTTTTCCAATACAGCGATCTGTACGTCAGGGCGACCCCTTATCGATGCACCTTTTTGTCATTTATTTCCATCCACTTCTCCAACGTATTCAAGAAGTTTGTAGTGGTCAATTCGATTTGGTAGTTGCCTATGCAGATGATGTAACGATTATATCGATGTGTCAAGAGAAAATTGAGCGAGTGAAACAACTCTTTCTGGACTTCGAGAGATGTGCAGGAGCCCTACTAAACCTAGGAAAAACTGCGGCTATGGATGTGGGCTACACTACACCCCATAACAAAGTGGATGTGCGCTGGGCACAGACATACGATAGTGTGAAAATCTTAGGAGTTCTGTTTACAAATTCAATCCGACGGATGATCATGTTGAATTGGAACACACTAATAGCTAAGATGGCCCAACAAATCTGGTTACACAAAATGAGAGTTCTAACGCTCCATCAAAAAGTGCTTTTGATGAATACCTTTATATCATCAAAAATGTGGTATATCGCATCGATTTTGCCAATGTACAAACTCCATATAGCGAAGGTCACGTCGCTCATCGGTAGCTTCTTGTGGCAAGGGCAAGTGACATCAGTTAGCGCTTCCTTTGGATAAAGGTGGGCTAAACCTTCATTTGCCGATCTTCAAATGCAGCTCACTTCTTATCAACAGACATCTATGCGAAATTGATTCTCTGCCATTTTATCGAAGTTTTATGGATGCAATACAAAACCCACCAAACCTGTCCACGATCCCGACCGATTGCCCGTGCTTATAACTAATCTGCCAAGAACTTGCTTACATTCCTCCGAATGTGCTGGAAACTGCGACATCTGCAACGCTTCATCGTCGGCTCGTGAGTCGAATAGAACATCCGAAGGTAATGCAAGAATCACCCAACTACAACTGGAGACAGATTTGGCTCAACGTCAATTCACGTCAATTGAGTTCGTCAGAAAGGAGCACCTTCTATATTCTGGTTAACAGAAAGGCTGTACACGCTAAGCTGTTGCACCGTATAAATTTGCTTCAGCCATCATCATGTTAACACTGTGGAGTTGCAGAAGAAGACCTGCAGCATAAATATTCATCCTGCGAAGGACGGCCAACGCATGGGCCGTATATCAACAAACAGTTAATAGCTTTGTACCTAATCGGAACTTCAGTTTTGAAGACATGATGACACCCACATTACAAAGGTTAGGACCAGAGAAAATAGGTAGAGAAGCGAAGAGTGTGAAGCCAAAAATACCTTATCGAACCGTCAAACTGGTATCCTATCGAGCAAAATCAACAAACCTTGACGATTACCGCATAAGTGATGATAAGTATTGCAATCATTTGAAACGTATTTTTACCAAAGTTTTTAAATATCATGTATAACAGTATAAATTACATTGATTCCTTGAATTAATGAAAATTGTTCCATTTTGAAACATCAGTTTGATAATGCCTAGTTAATAAAACAACAGTATAAATAGTTTTCAAATGCGGTATGCGAGATAGGCACTACCTTCGATGGGTGGATTAATCTGCTTTGCTGCAGTTGCCAGCATCCGAGCGATGAAATCAAAACAGAAAAAGTGTTGCCGTTCTGGCGGCTGTTCACTCTTCGCTTCTCTACCTATTTTCTCTGGTTAGGACGAACAATAAAAATCAAAATAATGAAATTATTTATTTGTTATGTTAACTTCATAAACTCATCAGAAAATGTAATTCAATTGGATTCTCTGAAATTTCATCTAGAAATAATTTGTAATGAATAACTTTATATATAGCAAAAACTTGACAAAATAAACAATTTCATAAAAAAATATTTATACTGTTACTAAAAAGCTGTTATCTCAAATACACTAAAAAATACCTCTCCAAATTTTTTACAGTATGTTCACATAGTATTGCTTCGTATTTGCTGAAAATTAGAAGTTGCGATTTTTTGCGCTTTGTGAGATATTAAGGCTTGAAATTCACACTATTTTTACGAATTTGTATTTTTATTTTGAGTTTTTAATGATAATATTCAACATATTCACATACAATGTGTTTGTTTTGACATACATGCACTAGGAAAAAAAATTAACTCACATGGTTTCTAGTAAAAATGTCAAAATTAGCTTAAAAAAACTGTTTTTTCATTGATTAGTTTTTATTTTTTAAATAACTCGAAAACAGTAGGCTGTGGAATTTTGACGTCTGAGAAAGAGTTGTTTATTTTGCCAAATCTCTAGGACGTAAATCAAAGAAGTTCTAAGAAATAGATGCCCCTGCTGATGTCAAACAACTTTGTCGAAGACACCATGTGTCGGAAATGCTTCGTTTGGGAGTAATTAATTAAGTTCCGCTAGATTGCGATTCTGGTCCTTAGTGCATTGTTGATGACGGAATTTTTTGGGCGCAGTTTTAGTGCTACCAGATAGTGGTCAGAGTCGATGTTAGCGCCACCATAGGCCTTCCTGACGTCGATAAATGTCGGAGAAGTGCCGTCCATCAATCAGAACGTGGTCGATTTGCGATTCCGTCTGCTGTAGTGATCTTCTGGTGTAACGATAAGGGGGGCTGTGTTGAAAAAAGGTGCTACGTACGGCCATGTTTTTGGAGGCGGTGAAATCAATGCAATGTATCGTAGGCCGTTTTCGTTTGCCAATCGTTGGTCTGATTTCCTCCTCCCCTTGGCCTACCTTAGCGTTAAGGTCACCTATGATGATCTTGACGTCGCGACATGGGCAGCGGCCGTACTCGCATTTGAACTGTGCGTAAAATGAGTCTTTGTCATCATCAGTGCTTCCGGAGTGAGCGCTGTGCTCGTTTCGTTAATCGGCCACCAACCGATCATGCACTTCTGCATGTCACTCACAAGTTCACATCTCCTGCAGCGTTACGATTCCGAACCCGTGGTCTTTCAGTAAATTGGCAAGCATACGGGTGCTCCTACTGAAGTTGAAAGATCGACAGTTCCACGTTCCGAATTCTTCTACGGATTATTGTAGATGTACTTAAAATACCCACAGGTGGATCTACGGTTTTTTTCCAGGAATTATTTATGGGATTCTTATGGGGATTTCTCCAGGTATTTCTTAAAGTTTCCTCCGGAATTTTCTGTTGATATTCCACCAGAAGTGCATGCAGAAGTCATGCAGAAATTTCTCCTACGATTCTTTCGAGAATTTCTCCAGATATTTTTCTTCATTATTTTCTACAGGATTTATTGCATGGATTTCTTCAGAAATTCTTCCGGATATTCCTCAAAATTCTTTTAGAGATTTCTCCAGGAAGTTTCAAATTAGGCATGTCCACTTTTTCAAAAATGTTCTCAAGTTCACTCCCATTTTTTTGATTAGCATCCAAAAAGAAGTAATTGGTCAAAACTTCAGCTAAATCCATTGAAATTAAGAGGCCCAAAGCATGATTGCCTCCGAAAAGCTAGTTTTCAGGATACATTAGGCTTTGACGAATTATTATAATTTTCGCTCAACTCCTACATCATGGATGTCAGTCAAAATATGGGAGTGGACTTGAGAATCAGGGAACATTTTTTTTTAATTAGGCAGGCGAATTCTACCTATATTTCAGGAGTTTGATCAAAATGTTTTTTGGGTTAGCATCATTGCTCCCAGTATCGTGTGTATTATAGACACACGGAAAAGGCTGTTTTAGATTAGAACACTCTGAAAATTAACGCTGAATTCATCATACAACAGCTCCATTCACTTCAAAAGATTTTTTTTCCCGTCCCTCAACATTTTCTCCAATTTTCACAAATCACACCCGTTTTCCTCAACCATACCTTCTTTAAGGTACATCCATTAAGTACGTTACGCCAAATTGGAAATTTTTCTACGGATTTTTCCGTGACGTACTTAATGGATGGCCCCTGTTTTGTTTCACGAACCCATAACCTTTTTATTTAATTCAAAATTGACAGAAAAGTGCCCCGATCTTATCAACCTAAAACACTATTATGATCTACTGAATACAGCATACTAAGGGAATGTCCATAAATTACGTCACAGCGGGGCGGGCGGGAAGATGCAGCAAATTGTGATGACCCATAAATCTGAAGAAAACTTGTAAAAAAAGTGTGACTAGTGAAGGCAGCAAAAAAAGTATTTTTTGACGCAATTTATGGACGATCCCTTATTCGAATTTCTTGCTACGTCACTGCTTCATGAAAATAAAATAACAAAAACATATATATTCATACGTTTTTGAATTTTGATTTATTTTGATATGTGATTCGATTATCCGGAAAATTCGATTATCCGGAGTGAAATAGAAATCGATAATCCGGATAATCGAGTCCGACCTGTATTTTGTTCCTAATTTTCTGTTGCAATGGTTTTTTACGGCAGGCTCATAGGGTGTGACATCAACCCCCTCCTTTCCGGAGAACCATAGTGCACTGTTGAGCTTAGAGTCCTTCCCTGGCACTGCGACGTTGATCAGCCGCCCCTAACATGGGGATCAGACGCTGTTGTGAGCCGCTTCTCCTGGAGAACAGACGCTCAGGTTTGCAGAAGCAAATGGTATTCCGGGATATGCTTGGTGAACGCTCAGCTGAAATAAATCAGCAATCTACCTATGATTATTTGCGATGCAATCATGACAAAGAAAGAAATGCTTTCTTTCGGGTAAACGAATATCAACTTTACATAAAACGGATAACAATAGGCACGCACCTTCACACACCCAAAAGCAGTTTTTCCTCTCTGTCGCAGGTCTATACCGCAGCGAAGTTGCTCCTCCACGTAATGTCTAATCCCTGGCAAATCCAATTTGAGTTTCCGTTGTTATCTCGTTACGGGATCTGTTATTTTTAATGCTTCGGTTTTCTCCCGTCTTTAACGCGGTATACATAGCTGGCCTGGTGTCCCTTACATGCTCAAAAGGCTCATAAGGCGAAGTAGAATTGAAGCGAAATTTGTAAGCTGCTTAAATGTTTTTTTTTTTTTTACTCTCTGAACTCGGTGACGATTTACCTTCGGTTGAATGGCACGCTTTGCAGATTGTTCGCGGGTTAAATGTTGAAGTAAACAAATAGAGGTCCCAGTGGGATGAAGAATTTTAAAGTCAGCTAGGATTAGGAAATAGATTAAAGAGTCACTTGAAAGAAGATGAGCAAAGATAGAAAAGGCAAAATAATATACTGACAGTGAGGGATTTGGCTTTTGGTGATTGATTTATAGACGAGATTGTAGCAAAAAAGAGTTTTAATTATGTTTGTTTGCTTACGGTGTGCAGTACAAATACATAGTATGTATTTCGTTTTGCTCCTGACAATCGTGCTCAAAAACTCGACTGGGTGTTCATCCTTTTCAGCAGTTTTGCTGTTCTTCGGATCTAGTGTCAGAAGCTCCACAGCATGTCTGTCGCAAACACGCCATCATTCTCTCCATTCATCAAAAAGTATTTCCACCTGGCAGCTGTAGTTTTATCGGTCACAAAATTCACGGAGAATTGATCTCAATTAACCCTTATGTGGCCAGCAGGGTACCCGGGTACGTTTTTCGATTGAAAATCTCGATATTTCTATGATTATTGCGAGTAGGAATTTGAAACTGTGCTAGATCTTAGAACTCGTGAATATATATCTTTAAATGGGGTTGACCGAATTCCCAAGTGAGGAGGGGCAGGGGGGAGGTCTCTGATTTTTTTTATTACGTGGAATGCCAGCAGGGTACCCAGGTACCCATGAAACTGAAATAATCATATTTCCGTCAATTTTTCACCTATTTTAAAAATTTTTGGCTCGTTTAACTCAGAAACTCATTATCAATCTAGAAAATATGTAGTTGTGCCGATCTGATGAGTGTAGTTTTCGGAAAATTCGGATTTGCGGAAGCATGTCGTTATACCATATTGAATCCCACGTTGTTGAGCCTAGGATACCGTATAGTGGCCATTGCCAGCCATGGCCCGCGGGAAGCCTGATCCGAAATCGCAGCTACAAAGTCAACACGTTTTATTGCTGAAGCAATTTTAGGATGATTGATACCGATATTGCCACTAACCTACCGAAAATTCCAAGCATTGTTTTGTATAAAAACATAAGCCCGGAAATCCGGGTTTCCCGGCACCCACGGTGATCGGACCGGTCTTACCAAATATTATATCTATAGATGATGAGCTTGTGAGTTGAATGGGCCAAAAAAAAAAATCAAATCGGTGGAAAATTGACGGAGATATGATCATTTCAGTTTCGTGGGTACCCGGGTACCCTGCCGGCATTCTACGGATGTTTTTCTTTTTGCTGGCCACACTACGGTTAAACAAAGTTTGGAGGCGCTTGTGGAGTAAAAACGGTATCTTTTTCCACACTACTGAGTATGTTGTAAGTTCTTCAGAATTTCGCCAATGTATTTGATATTTACTCTATACAACCAACAGAAAATCCTTTCTACGACAATCATGCAAATTCGGAGATTTTTAGATGACCATGAAAACAAGGCCGAGATTGTTGTTAACCTTACTAAAGCTGTGAATCTTCGATCTGTGCACACTGGCAATGTTTAAATAGTCCAAAGCCCTATTCATAGTTTTTTGCGCTATATGTATTGATTTTTGCGATCAATCACGGAACAGTTACTACGATCATACCAATGCTAATTGAAGATTGATATCTCAAGTTCTCAAGTTGTGTTTATGTAGAAATTGACACCGCACAACACTTCCAACAAAAAAGACTCAATTATCATCATCATTCATGTACAATGAAATAATGTCAGCCTGAGCATTCATCAGCGCTAAATAATCAGCATCCAAATCAAAATCTCTTGCGCACGCGAACATATCAAGAAGAGTGTCCAATTTACTCACCATTTGTGTGAGTATTACCGCTCTCGGTACTTGCACGTCTTTCCTGATGGCGTTCAGCCGCAGCTCTAGTCTATGAGAGCAAAAGCAGAATGAGACAACAGAAGCGCATGCCGTTGTCGTCGCGCCGCCGCTGCTGCCGTATGCACGCGAAGCGCAGACACGTAGGCGAGAAAGCAATAAAACCACATAGCATGGCAGCTACCCCATCCGTCCGCCACAACGACGGTGTGTATCGATCTCACTTTGCTCGTTCCAGCGTCAACGGTCCACGCCTCGGTGGAACCAGTGCGGTTTGAATTAAGTCGTAAAGCATTTGCCACTTACGCCCCGCGGCATCCCGAGGAGCAAAAGAGAAAGAATGAAGCATAAACATGCGCGCGTGACTCCCCTTTGCGCGCAAAGCATGGCACTCCGCGACCTTATGGCAATACATAAGTCTGTCATAAAACTTCAGCAGCGGTAACACTGGGCCCAGCGAATCGCCCCACTCTTAACGACGCGATTTCAGTATTGGTGAAATCATCTTGGAGAAAAATAAGTACATACTTCTGCGGCACACACATGCGGATCGCACGAGCATATAGCATATAAGCACGTGACTCCACCTCATGCGCACAGTAGGATGGGTTTACAAGCATGCAGTGATGCACGAGAGATGCAGAACAAAAAGCAAAAAAGAAAGCGTGAAATGCGACATGGCAACAAATTGCAGCATAAGTAGGTGCAAAACGTTGCAGTGCAAATTCCATTCTTCGCCTGTGACACCTGGCAATTAATGGACGATTAAGACATGGTGGAAAAAGCGCTCGTAATGTGTGGTGCTTTTGCGATGTGTTAGTAGTTGATGGTGCGACGATGAAAAGCATGCCCAAATCGATTTGCAAGTTTTGATACAAATCGATTTGTAAGTTGATACAGAAGGACTATGAAAGCGGAAAGATATTCGACAACTCCAACACTGGAGGAAGCATCCTGGCAAAGCTGAACTTGAAATTGGGTGCCGGATGGGAGCCATTTTTTTGCCAGGTTTGACACGGGAGCCCACACCAGTTTGATCGGGCACAAGGTGTACCGGATCCACATCGCAGGAAATCGACAGGAAATTCGTTCTCGTTTTGCAAGTGGTTTATGTCGATCATCAAGCACCTAGTGTCGAATTTATCAAAAGAACTTGGGCTCGTCAATTTTGATACCGTCGTGCGGGGCTTCTTTTGACACTTTTTCGAGATTTTTCAACTTTATGACATAATAACTCCCAGAGTACTGAATGGATTTCCACATTTTTCACACATAATAATCGTGAGTATGTATGTAAAATGTATGCAAAATTTGAACTAAATCCATCAATAAACAAATAAGTTGTTCATACACCAATTGGACACATCTCATATAGATCTGGATGAAGGTACTTTGAACACTTCAACAAACAAAAACCGCATTTAAAATTCCAGTGTTATTTGGAAAACCACTGTGTACCAGTACAGTAGTAACTTTAAAATATATGATTTCATACAATAATATGCGTTTTAAGTGGTTCTGTGCTACCTTTGGTGTTATGAACAGCGTGATATTGTAATAGATAACCTTAAAGAAGGGACCATACATACATTTATTTGTTCAACATCAATAAGACAAGACATAATAAACAATAGTACGCCACAATACTCGGTTTGTGGCTGCCGCTCTCCATCCTTGGTCGCGCCCAATGCTCGCCAAGTCACGCTCCACCTGGTCCGCCCATCGTGCTCTTTGCGCTCCACACCTTCTTGTGCCAACCGGATCAGTTGCAAACACCAGCTTTGCAGGGTTGTTGCCCTGCCCACCGTATCCTTCCGGATTTGGCCACCTTCTGGATGCTGGGTTCGCCGTAAAGTGCAGCGAACTCGTGGTTCATCCTTCTCCGCCACACACCGTTCTCCTGCACACCGCCGAAGATCGTTCTTAGCACGCGTCGCTCGAAAACTCCGAGTGCTTGTAGGTCCTCCTCGGGCATGGTCCATGTCCCGTGCCCGTAGAGGACCACCAGTCTTATTAGCGTTTTGTACATGGTGCATTTGGTGCGTGAGTGAATCTTTTTCGACCGCAGTTTCTTCTGGAGCCCGTAGTAGGCCCGACTTCCGCTGATGATGCGCCTCCGAATTTCACGGCTCACGTTGTTGTCAGCCGTCAGTAAGGATCCGAGGTAGACGAATTCCTCCACCACCTCGAAAGTATCGCTGTCTATCGTAACATTACTACCCAGACGGACCCGGTCGTGTTCGGTTCTGCCTACCAGCATGTACTTTGTTTTTGAGGCATTCACCACCAGTCCGACCTTTGCTGCTTCGCGTTTCAGACGGGTGTACAGCTCTGCCACCGTTCAAAATGTTCTAGCGATAATGTCCATGTCGTCCGCAAAGCACACAAATTGACCAGATTTTGTGAAAATCGTTCCCCGGCTGTTTAGCCCGACTCGTCGCATCACACCTTCCAGAGCGATGTTGAAGAGTAGGCATAAGAGTCCGTCACCTTGTCGCAGTCCCCGGCGAGATTCGAATGAACTGGATAGTTCACCCGAAACCCTTACGCAGTTTTGCACACCGTCCATCGTTGCTTTAATCAGTCTAGTCAGCTTCCCAGGAAAGCCGTTTTCGTCCATGATTCTCCATAGCTCTGTGCGGTCGATACTGTCGTATGCCGCTTTGAAGTCGATGAACAGGTGATGCGTTGGGACCTGGTATTCACGGCATTTCTGGAGGATTTGCCGTACGGTAAAGATCTGGTGCGTTGACGACCGGCCGTCGATGAAGCCAGCCTGATAACTTCCCACGAACTCATTCGTTTTAGGTGACAGACGACGGAAGATAATCTGGGATAGCATTTTGTAGGCAGCATTCAAAATAGTGATCGGCCTAAATTTCTCACATTCCAAATGGTCGCCTTTCTTGTGAATGGGGCAGATTACCCCTTCCTTCCACTCCTCCGGTAGCTGTTCGGTTTCCCAGATCCTGACTATCAGCCGATGCAGACAGGTGGCCAACTTTTCTGGGCCCATCTTGATGAGTTCAGCTGCGATACCATCCTTACCAGCTGCTTTGTTGGTTTTGAGCTGGTGAATGGCATCCTTAACTTCCCTCAGCGTGGGAGTTGGTTCATTTCCGTCCTCCGCTGCACTGGCGACGTCGTTTCTTCCGTTGCCGTGGGCTCCCGTGCCTACGTTCTCCACGCCGTTCAGGTGCTGATCGAAGTGCTGCTTCCACCTTTCGATCACCTCACGTCCGTCCGTCAAAAGGCCTCCGTCTTTATCCCTGTATATTTCGGCTCGCGGCACGAAGCCGTTGCGGGATGCGTTGAGCTTCTGGTAGAACCTCTGTGTTTCTTGGGAACGGCACAGCAGTACCATTTCTTCACACTCCACTTCTTCCAGGCGGTGCTTTTTCTCCCGAAAGAGGCGGGTCTGCTGTTTCCGCTTCTGTTTGTAACGTTCCACGTTCTGTCGAGTCCCTTGCTGCAGCATTACCGCCCTCGCTGCGTTCTTCTCCTCCAAAACCGTTCTGCACTCTTCGTCGAACCATTCGTTCCGTCGATTCCGTTCCACGTACCCGATGGTGCTCTCTGCTGCGTCGTTGATGGCTGCTTTCACTGTACTCCAGCAATCCTCTAGAGGGGCCTAATCGAGCTCGCCCTCGTCTGGCAACGCGGCTTCAAGATTCTGCGCGTGGCGGTCGCCGTTACCGTACATTGTTGATGACGGAGAGTTTTGGGCGCAGTTTGACCATCACCAGATAGTGGTCACATAGTGACGTCGATAATGTCGGAGAAGTGCCGTCCATCAATCAGAACGTGGTCGATTTGAGATTCCGTCTGCTGTGGTGATCTGCAGGTGTAACGATCAGGAAAAGGTAAAAGGTGCTACATATGGCCATATTTTTGGAGGCGGCGAAATCAATGAATCGTAGGCCGTTTTCGTTCGTCTGCTGGTGGGCGCTGAACTTACCAATCGCCGGTCTGAATTCCTCCTCCTGGCCTACCTGAGCGTTCAAATTACCTATGATGATCTTGACGTCGTGGCTTGGGCAGCGATCGTACTCGCGTTCGAGCTGCGCGTAAACTGCGTCCTTGTCATCATCAGTACTTCCGGAGTGTAGGCTGTGCACGTTTATTATGCTGAAGTTGATATATTTTCAAACTCCGAATACAATTGCTCATTACTAGTTACAAAATGTAAGCGTCAAACAAAAAAGGTATCATTTACCGTTAAAAACCCCTCCCAGAGACAATTTCTGGCTACGCCACTGCCGGGACCTACGGCTTTACTTCCTATCCGAGGGAAGACGTGATCACGGATTTTATGTCTCTGAAAATCCCATTGGCGTCGACGGGAATTGAACCCCGACCGACTGGGGTGAGAGGCAACCACACTTACCACTACACCACCGACGCCGACACACAGAACAATTAAAAACAGCGCGCACAGTAAAAGTCAAATTTGACTTTTACTGTGCGCGCTGTTTTCAATATTTTCTGTAGGAGTGAGCAGTTGGCCAGATTCGTGCGGAGGCTCATATCTTGTTAGTCAAATGGCGGCCGATGGCGACACCAAGATCGACATAGAAGGCTAGGGCTGCTTTTACTAGTTTAAGAAATGTATGGAAAAACAACCAGATCAGTCGACGCTCCAAAATCCGAATTTTTAACTCGAACGTGAAATCTGTGCTGCTATATATGCCAGTGAAACCTGGTGTGTATCAGTGGAGAACACGCAGCGGCTGCAGGTCTTTATCAATAGATGTCTGCGGTATATAATACGTGCATGGTGGCCTCACGATTGGATCTCCAACGTGGAGCTCCATCGTCGATGTCATTAAAAGCCGATAGCGACAGAAATTCGGGAGCGAAATCAAGCAAGTCGACAGAAATTTTACCTGGCCACAGGTCAAGGCGATGGCTGGAAATCGCCCAGGATGGAAATCTTTCAATTCGGCCCTCTGCACCACCGTGGGTGCCTAGGACTGAAAGTAAGTAAGTCTCGGGGGACGGGAGGTGTACGGCCCAGCGTTACGGCCTATAATTTTTTTTTCAGGATTTTCATACAAAAAAGCGTTACGGTGTGGGAGGGGGGTCGAAAATGTCGAAATGGATGCTGCCATAGCTGTTTACTCCATAAGGGCCTATCCATAAGCTACGTAGACTCTGGGAGGAAAGAGGGACTGGCCTAAGTCTACGCTTCACACAAATTTTCAAAGTTTTGTATGGACAAAAGTCTACAGAGGTAGCGGGCGATGTTGTTTATGGACAGCACCTAATCCAAACCAGTGTAAAAGTTAGATGAATGCCCATCAGGAACGGTAAACCCGTCCGGTAGATCAGATGAAATCTTAAAACACTG
This sequence comes from Aedes albopictus, assembly GCF_035046485.1. Lineage (NCBI taxonomy): Eukaryota > Metazoa > Arthropoda > Insecta > Diptera > Culicidae > Aedes > Aedes albopictus. Next base: position 201,175,453 of record NC_085136.1, on the reverse strand, counting down.
TCAACACTCACCATACCACCTATATCAAAACTGTTTCCTATGCTACATCTTACCGCCTCTCAAACTCGATAGAGCGATCCAGATTCAAGCGATTTCTAGTGAATTGTATTAAGATGTTATCAATAAATTAGTGATGCAAGCATTTCATCCAACAGCCGCACATGTCGCTCTATGTTCGACGACGGATGTAAGCAGTAGATGTTTGACTGCACGTCGCCTTGCTGTTGTAGGCTGGATTTTACAAAATTCCCTCTGAACACATATTGCTTGCTTCGGACCGATCACCTCACCGCATGCATTAAGTGGCGGCCATTTGTAATTGTAATTTCTTCATTTTTCTCATCTGCTACTTTCCCGTCGCAGACTGGTGTGCCCTGGCTAGTGGTTTTATGCTACTGTTGCAAAACCGGCCCTGTGAGCCGAGTTTAACCTGTTGTTCGATTTATGCTCTTGGTCGGTCCGACGCGATGAAGCAACATCGTGGGGCCAATTCCCTTTCAATTGCGTTGGGCGACCGGATGGTCTGCTTCCTAAAAAGGATGCCCGTTCAGGAAATCTCACCTGGCTTCAGCCGGCCAGCGAACGTGAGGGAATTATTAACCACGCTGAAACCGGGCCACTTGGCACGTTTCATAACGGCCGGTGGCCACGGTGAGGCATTTTGTTGCGAACCGAACGCTAGCTAATTACTCTCGGTAGCAAAATTTAAATTCAATAAACAATTAATTGCAGATGCCGGGCTGTATTGCGGGCCCTTCCAGAGATCCTATCCCGCGGCGAATATGGACCGAATGACCTTTTACGGTACCCCTAGGGTTCCAACGGGTAATTAGGAGTGCCGTTTTTCGAAGAACTTTTTCTTAAATCGCACCAAGTGAACGGTAGGAATGTGGCAGTAATTACAGCCGAGAGTTTAACAATGCTCCTTTATTGGGTGTTAAGAAATTTATGGCCATTATTCGAACAGAACGGATTATGTGAAACCGTTTATTGAAAACAATTTATTGGAAGAGTAAGGTAGGATAATTCTCCGATATATTGATCGAAAAGTTTGTTTTGGATTTGGAAGTTTGCTAGTTTCACAGTTTCGCTCCACCCCTGTAGGGTTACTTTTAGCTAACCACTTGGGCAATGGCCGGTATTTTGGGCACTTTTCGCTATAATTCAGTCAATTCAAAACCAACTGACTTAACAATTTTGTTCAGGCCTCGATACTATACGTATCTCACCGTGTTCCAAAAATTCTGTCAATTGGTTCAAAATTGTCTGAGTTATGACAGAAAAGGGTCCATAATAAGTGCCCTGCCGAGATGGTTCCACTTCCCTATATACAATATATGCCGTATTCCTGCCGGCTTAGAACAGCACTACGGATCACCTGTTTCAGTAAGAGTCCTCCCCAATTTAAGGTGGTGAGCAATTTGTGCCGAAGAATGAATGATCGAGAGGGTGGAAAAGATACTCTCGTTAACGTTGCTTGCAGTTGATGCGATGCTGAATGTCAATAATCTAGACGACATTAAGTAAGCGGAAGAGTTTGTCACGGCACTGCGGCAACAGTGCGAACTGTAGATGGCCACCGCAGCCGCTTGCATAATTAAGGTTGAAGGATTCGCCATTGACATAATCGTCATCATTGAAAATACAAAAGCAGTTTTCTCATTCAAAACTGGAATTTCGGCAGTAAAAATGTATTCACTGTATTGTGGGTGCAGAATGGAGTACAGTGAATAAATTTTCAATTTGAACATTCATGTTTTGAACGAGAAAACTGTTTTCGTATTTTCAATGATGACGATTATGCCAATGACGAATCCTTCAACCACAGACAAACAGACATACTACTTAGAAGAAATTTGTTTCAAAATCATCGTTTGGCATCTCACTAGCACCCTCTATAATGCTCAATCCGAAGCATTCATTTGCAGGTGTTGTTTCCCTCGGTTCGATGTAACAATTTAGCAGGTGACGACTCCCTCGTGGCGTTACCCATTCATAAAACATGAATGAAGGTTCATGATTGAGTCATTTTATGTAAACAATGATCGGCGTCGCGTTCATTTTTCTCGAAAATTGAGAGGTGGTGTAGGCACAGCAGCGCCACCATGACACATGCGAGCACAGTCCGAACCACACTGCATTTTCAAAATGACCGTTAAATCGTGCGACGATTTCGATTTGAGTGGTATGTCTGTTTGTCTGTGCTTCAACCTTAAACGCTCGGCTGGGACACAGGTGGCCTTGATATACAGTTTGTCAAACAATTGTCCGTACAGCAATTTTTTGGTCAAAATAGTTTTTCATTCAAATGTTCATAACTTTTTTATACGTGAATCAAAAACGCTGAAATTTTGACCAATCGTGAATAAAATATTGAAGCTCCATTGGTAAAATTTTGAGCGATATCGAATAAGTTTTTTGAAAGTAATAGAACTTTTAGAAAAACTTCTAAGATTTTTGAACACATTTTTAAAACATTATATCTCAGTTTATGTACTCGATGACAAGACCTATGGAGAATGCCCAAACACGGTTTTCAGCAGACGGTACGGTTGCTGACTATCACCAGAAGCTGGACGAGCGGATAAGTGAGATCAACGAGAGCGATAATCTCAACTCTCTGTGGGAGTCGTCTATCCACGGAGCGATGAATACAGCAGCGCGGGAGGTGATAGGTACTGCTCAAAGACGACCTAGAAACGGGTGGTTCGACGACAAGGCTGCTGGGAAGGACGAACTCCCGGCCGAGCTTCTCAAGCACGGTAGTGAGCAGCTGTATCAACTCTTACACCGTATTATATTGAAGATATTGGAGGAAGAAGAACTGCCTGGTAGTTGGTTGGATGGTCTCATTTGCCCTCTTTTCAAAAAAGGGCATCGACTGAAGTGCGTAAATTACAGAGGAATAACACTCCTCAATTCAGCGTACAAAATTTTGTCCGGAGTTCTGTTCCACAGGCTGAGGCCGATTGAGGAGTCCTTCGTCGGCGAATATCAGGCAGGATTTCGTGAGGGTCGATCAACGACGGACCAGATGTTCACCCTGCGGCAGATTCTCGATAAATTTCGGGAGCACAACTTGCAGACCCATCATCTGTTTATTGATTTCAAGGAGGCGTACGATTCAGTGAAGAGAAACGAGTTATGGCAGATTATGATCGAACATGGATATCCGGCGAAGCTGATTAGACTGATTCGTGCGACGGATCGAAATCAAGTGTACGGGTTGTGGATGAAATTTCGTCATCGTTCGTAACCTTTGACGGACTGAAGCAGGGCGATGCTTTTTCGAGCTTACTGTTCAACATAGCACTGGAATGAGCGATAAGGAGAGCTGGTGTGCACAGGACCGGAACCATTGTCACGAAGTCGCATATGCTCCTGGGCCTCGCGGACGATATTGACATCATCGGAATCGACCATCGGGCCGTGGAAAAGGCGTTCGTACCTTTTAAGAGGGAGACTGCGAGGATTGGACTTAAGATCAACACCACAAAGACTAAGTACATGATTGCTGGTGTTCAACGTCGGTCCGGCCGTCGTAGTGGTAACGATAGGTTGTGAGTGTCTGTAGAATGCAGTGCACATAAGCTACGTTTGATCAAAACTGATCAAAATTATTTTGACGCATTTTCACAACCCAAATGCAACCCAAATTAGTAATGAAACGTATTTCATAGTTTTCGTATTTTTTTATTTCGTCATTAGGGTGACCAATTTTATGATTGTAAAAGTCAAGATTTTTCGAAACTAATTGTTTTCAAAAAATCACAACTTTTAAACCAGTTGACCGATTTTAAACTTCTTTTTTTTTTGCTTGAAAGCTGTTGAGTTCTAGTTTTCAGCAAAAATACGTTCAGAGGGCCAAATAGTGTTTTAAGGCAAATAATATCATATAATAATATAATTATCACGATTTTTTCAAAGTGTTGCAACTTTTGAAATCGGAAACATCCGGAAGGTTTTCTTTCTGCATTTGAAAGAGGAACAATAGTTTTATCATACACTAAACGCAGATTTTCCGGAAACAGCCGGAAAATCAACTTATTTCATTTTGAATGTACGGTAAAGGATTCCATCAAATATTTTTTTCAATATTTTCATATATTGTATGTAAATTCAGCGTCAATTTGTTTGGGTTTCAAATTAACAGAATAACAACATTAACCTTCTTTAACAAACTGCAACTGAATTGATTGACTATCAATTTCATTCACTTTGTACGGTCAAAACTAGCACGCGCTGTGAGTTATATCAAAGAAAACGGCTAAACTTCAGCTTCATTTAACCTCTTCTGATAAGCGTAAACAAAACATTTGTACACTGCTTAGCTGTCAAACGATTACACGATAACTACACTTGGCAAAAATACAACGGAAAACCCAATTACTTCATTTTGAGTTTTTCCACTTATGATCAGGTTTTGATGTGATTTACTCCAATGTGCAACGCTCTGGGAGAGAAATTATCATCAGAAATGAAACAGCTCAGAGAAGAACTCACGGTGGATATCGATCAGCTTCGACAGGAGAGCAAACGAACCTATGATGAGCTAGCATCGTCCATTCGGAGTGTTGAAACTGGAACCACTCATGCTCTCGAGGTAACAACGAGAACCAATGATCTCATCGTTAGTGGAGTACCATATGTACAAGGAGAGAATCTTCCTTCGTATTTCAATGCTTGGTGTTCTGCTTTGGGATATACTGAGGACTGTTTACCTATGGTTGATATTCGTCGTCTGATTGGGAGAAATGCTGCAGCCGGCAAATCTGTCGTAATCATGATCCAATTTGCCTTGGCTGTGCAGAGAAACGATTTTTATTCTCGTTATCTGCGCTCACGTTCGCTGAACCTATCCGACATTGGATTTTCTATCAACAAACGGATCTATGTGAACGAGAACCTTGGACCGGCCGCCAGACAAGTCAGATCGAAAGCCCTGCAGCTGAAGAAGGATGGAAAGTTCCATCTGTTTATACGAGGAATGGAACAATCTTCGTGAAAAAAACTGGGACAGATGAGGGAGCTGCTGTAGGAACCACGGATGATTTGGAGAAAATGCTGAATTCGTCGTAAACCTATCCTTGTAAAACCCTCAGTTTTCCCATGAATCCACTCCCAGTTTTTCCTTTGATTCCAGCCTGAAAGTTTAAAACTATAATTACCTTTCCATTATAGATCTTGTCTTCCTTCCAATCCAATCCCTAGACATCCTTTGTAATCCTTCCTAAAAGTCAACACTATTGCTGCTGTTGCTGGTGGAGAAATTACGTTGCAATGCTGCTGTTGCTGTTGGTCACTGTTGCTGCTTAGATACTACGGAAACGTCAATGGGTTCCTGCTGTCGTTGTTGCCCAGTTCAATTGTATTAATGGTTTTTTGTTTTGTTACGAACGGTTATTTTTGCATTTTGTGTCACTATCAATGAATTGTTGTTTGTTTTTTTTCCTATCAATGAATGAATATGAAGATGAACATAGTTTTTTTATTTTGTTGGTATGGTAAACAAAGTGCTCAAATCATTTTCCGCTCTGATCTCATCTGTACATATTTTTGATCATGGATAATGTTCCTATTAGCAACACCTCTGCAAATTGGTGCATTCTGGGAGTAGTAATGAAATCGGCCTTAATTCCAGGGAAACTGTCAGTGTGTTGTGTAAATAGCCAAAGTTTGTGTGCTCGTAAATTGTCGAAATTCCATGAATTCAAACAAATTATTCTTATGACCAATGTTGATATTGTTTGCATAAGTGACACTTGGTTGAATATCACATTGATGATAATATCATAGCAATAGATGGATATAAAATAATTAGGAATGATCGAGTAGGTAGAACAGGTGGTGGAGTTTTAATGTACGTTAAACAAAATCTAAATTTTAATGTTATTGAATTTTCAAAATGTGAGATAGGTGAAACAAATTCTGAATTTATTATTTGCGAAATTAGTATGCCACATTTTCGTACGAAGCTTTTTGGAGCTTTCTATAACCCTCCCGAACTTGATTGCTCTGAGGTTGTGAATACAATGCTTTGTCGTTATGGTTTATTTTATGATGGAATTTATCTTCTAGGTGATTTCAAAACTAATTTATTGAATACAAATGCTAGCAAAACTGTGAGATTACAGGAAGTGCTAACTGCTCATGGCTTCATGAGTATAGGAAATGAGCCAACCTTTTATCACAGAAATGGGTCATCTGAACTGGATTTGTTACTGTGCAATGATCCCTCGCATGTTTTGAAATTTCACCAAACGGACATTCCTGTACTTTCGAATCACGATATGATATTCGCCTCTTTAAATTTTGAAACAACACAGTTGCAAGACAGTTTTCAATATCGAAACTACGATCGGGTGAATGTAGGCATGCTTCGTGATGCGTTAGAATCAGTTGATTGGAAAAGTTTTTACAGTAATACAAACATTGACTTGCTAGCAGAATTGTTCAATTCCACCATTCGTTATCTTCATGACCAATGTGTACCGTTTGCAACAATAGTTAAAAACAAGAAAGCAAATCCTTGGTTCAATAAGGACATCGCAAGAGCTATTGTTGATCGCGATCTTACTTTTAAACAATGGAAATTAACCTCAGATGAAAATAATCATGCTTTGTACAAGAGGCTTCCGAATAGAGTAAATCTACTAATTAGGAAAGCAAAGCAACAATTTTACACTGCAAGAATTCACACTGATCTACCACCAAAAATATTATGGAAACGTCTTAAAACTATAGGGATCAATACTTCGTCATCCACGTCCTGCAATAGTTTTGAACCAGATGTAATAAATCAGTTTTTCTCAGAAAGTTTTAGTGAAGGTAATGACGGTTTCATACCGCAGCCACATGTACAAGAGTGGCCAGCATTCAATTTCAGACAAATAAATGAGTTCCAAGTTATCAATGCGATATGTGATATTAAATCTGACGCTGTAGGGTTAGATAACATACCGCTTAAATTCATAAAAATGTGTATGCCTTACATAGTTTCACAAATAACTCATATTTTTAACGCAATAACAAATAGTTGTTAAATCCAAAATGTTGGAAGCAATCTAAAATAATTCCTATAAAAAAGAAAAACAATTTGGATTCTGTTCAAAAACTTCGTCCGATTAGTATTCTTTGTGTACTTTCCAAAGCATTTGAATCTTTGTTAAAAAAGCAAATATGTGAGTACATAAATATTAATAATCTTTTAACTGATTTTCAATCAGGCTATCGACCAAAACATAGCACAAAGACCGCGATGATGAAAGTGTTCGATGACATTGGTATAGTCTTAGATAAAGGAAAACCCACTGTTTTGGTATTACTGGATTTTTCAAAAGCTTTTGATACGATTAACCATTCAAGGCTTTGCAAAAAACTGCAAAGAAATTTCGGGTTTTCTCCTAACGCAGCTCTATTAGTATATTCATATCTCACTGAAAGATTTCAAAGTGTATTCAACAAAGGCAGTTTCTCTAGTTTTGCATCCATCAAATCAGGCGTTCCACAGGGATCTATTTTAGGGCCGATCTTCTTCGCTTTGTATATAAATGACCTACCAAATGTTTTAAAATTTTATAAAATGCATATATACGCAGATGATGTGCAAATTTACCTGGATTGTTCAACCATATCTAATGAATCTATTTCTAGATGCGTTAATGAGGATTTATCTAGCATTTTTGAGTGGTCATCAAATATGCTATCGATTAACATTGCTAAAACTTACGCTTTATTTATTACGTCTTAAAACTATAGGGATCAATACTTCGTCATCCACGTCCTGCAATAGTTTTGAACCAGATGTAATAAATCAGTTTTTCTCAGAAAGTTTTAGTGAAGGTAATGACGGTTTCATACCGCAGCCACATGTACAAGAGTGGCCAGCATTCAATTTCAGACAAATAAATGAGTTCCAAGTTATCAATGCGATATGTGATATTAAATCTGACGCTGTAGGGTTAGATAACATACCGCTTAAATTCATAAAAATGTGTATGCCTTACATAGTTTCACAAATAACTCATATTTTTAACGCAATAACAAATAGTTGTTAAATCCAAAATGTTGGAAGCAATCTAAAATAATTCCTATAAAAAAGAAAAACAATTTGGATTCTGTTCAAAAACTTCGTCCGATTAGTATTCTTTGTGTACTTTCCAAAGCATTTGAATCTTTGTTAAAAAAGCAAATATGTGAGTACATAAATATTAATAATCTTTTAACTGATTTTCAATCAGGCTATCGACCAAAACATAGCACAAAGACCGCGATGATGAAAGTGTTCGATGACATTGGTATAGTCTTAGATAAAGGAAAACCCACTGTTTTGGTATTACTGGATTTTTCAAAAGCTTTTGATACGATTAACCATTCAAGGCTTTGCAAAAAACTGCAAAGAAATTTCGGGTTTTCTCCTAACGCAGCTCTATTAGTATATTCATATCTCACTGAAAGATTTCAAAGTGTATTCAACAAAGGCAGTTTCTCTAGTTTTGCATCCATCAAATCAGGCGTTCCACAGGGATCTATTTTAGGGCCGATCTTCTTCGCTTTGTATATAAATGACCTACCAAATGTTTTAAAATTTTATAAAATGCATATATACGCAGATGATGTGCAAATTTACCTGGATTGTTCAACCATATCTAATGAATCTATTTCTAGATGCGTTAATGAGGATTTATCTAGCATTTTTGAGTGGTCATCAAATATGCTATCGATTAACATTGCTAAAACTTACGCTTTATTTATTACTTCAAGCCCTTATCACGAAGAGCTGCCATTGCTCACGATTAGGGGCTGTCCATTTATTACGTAAGGCAATTTTTACGATTTTTCGACATACACTGTGGTGCATAATTGATCGGACAAACGCCGATTTTCATACAAAGTGACCAAGTTTGAGATGCTGTAACTATGGTTTGCTTTGATGGATTGAGCTCAATTTTTGACACGGAACTACAAATATGCTGAATTTTGTGTATACAAAGTATAAAATGTTTTCGTTCACAGGTATGGGCGTGGCAAGGCGTTGAAAATATTGCAAAAGTGATCGGACAGCGGTACCCCTTTGATTTACACGCGTGCCGCTGTCCGATCACTTTTGCAATTTTTTCAACGCCTTGTCACACCCAGACCTGTGAACGAAAACATTTTATACTTTGTATACACAAAATTCAGCATATTTGTAGTTCCGTGTCAAAAATTGAGCTCAATCCATCAAAGCAAACCATAGTTACAGCATCTCAAACTTGGTCATTTTGTATGAAAATCGGCGTTTGTCCGATCAATTATGCACCACAGTGTATATAAATATAAATATAAAGAGATGGATATAGTGAAGCAAATACAACACGGCAGGCTGCGGTGGGCTGAACACGTAGCTCGTATGCCGGAGGAACGACAAGCTAAAATTATATTCAGCAGAGAACCAGGAAGGGGCCGTCGGCTTCGTGGAAGGCCGCGCACACGTTGGCGCAACGTTTGCAGTTGAGGAGGACCTAAGGACTCTAAACGTTCAGGGCGACTGGAAGCGATTGGCCCAGGACCGAGGCCAGTGGAGGCGGATACTTCATTCGGCGTAGATTCACCGCTACGAGTTGTAGCCCATCAAGTATCAAGTATGTACTCGATGAAAGTTTTTCAATTTTTTGTGCGTTACAGCTTATACCTAAGGTTTTCATATGCAGCTTTTTTTGAGATTTTATATTCACTACAAAAAATATGAAAAATGTGCCTATGTAGTTGACAATGTTCAAATAAATTAAATTATTGCATATAATCTGCCAAACGTTTTCCATTAATAAAAGTGCATTAACTGAACAAAAAATACATAGAACCTACTCTTCATATGTAGTTTAGTAGGTCCTGTATAAAAATATTACATTAAGAGAACTATTAATTAAAAGAAGAATTAAGAATATTAAAACCGTTTAAAACACTTAGCACTTTATTGATCAAAATATGATAAATTTCCAAATGACACTCTGAACATATCGGCACCAACATTTCAAAAGGGCGTAACTGCATTTTGAAACAAACCACTCTTTCACATCTGTGGATCGTATTTCAATGCCGCCATGCAAATCACCGCCAGTATAGGAAAGAAGAGCAATTTCTCTGTCTAGTAATGTTTGTGAATTTCGTGGGAAACTTAAAATATGACCCACAGATGTGAAAAAGTGGTTTGTTTCAAAAGGCAGTTACGCCCTTTTGAAATGTTGGTGCCGATATACGGATTTTTCATATTTTTTGTAGTGAATTTAAAACCTGAAACGAAGCTAAAAGCCTTGGATATAACCTGTATCACAAACAAAATGGAAAAAGTTTCATCGAGTATGTACATATTGAGATACAATGTTTAAAAATGTGTTCAAAAATCTTAGAAGTCTAACTAAAAGTTCTGTAACTTTCAGAAAACTTATTCGATATTGCTCAAAATTTTACCAATGGAGCTTTAATATATGGTTTATGATTGATCAAAATTTCAGCGTGTTTGATTGATGTATAGAAAAGTTATGATCATCTGAATGAAAAATTATGTTGATCGAAAAATTGCTGTACGGACAATTGTTTGATACAGTGTAGCTACCTGTGGCGGACACTAAAAAACTTGTTTCAGTAGATAAACTCAATGTGGGCTGGCCGGTACGCCAACTGACTATACCCAAGCCACCAGAGACTTGCTACAGATCTCTGAAACCAAGACAAGGTCGCGGATGGGTCCGGAAAAAAAGGCAGCGATATGGACGACGGGTGAATACCCCGTCCAAGAGTTGATGTCTACTACATATGAGAGCTTCTATGCACCTCCTGTGGATGACCGACAGGAACGGTGGGTGGTGTTCGTGGGATGATGCCTACAGGATCGTGATGGCCAAGACGAAAGGTGTAATGGCTCCTGCAGAGCAGTCTCCAGAGATGTTGGAGGGGATCATCGAGTGGCTTTTCCCGCGTCATGATCCTAGTCCTTTGCCTCCTTTCGTAGGACAACCAGGAACTGGGGCTGACGATGAGGAGAGGGTCACCGATGTGGAACTTGCGGGGATAGCAAAGTTCCTTAGCGTAGGTAAGGCCCTAGGTCCGGACGGAGTTCCGAACCTGGCCTTAAAAGAAGCGATTGCATAGGCTTCCGAGGTGTTCAAGTTTGCTATGCAGAAATGCCTGGATGAGGGAGGTTTTCCAGAAGTATGGAAGAGGCAGAGCCATGTTCTAGTACCAAAGGCGGGGAAACCCCCCGGAGACCCGTTGGCATATAGACCAATATGCTTGATCGACACGGCGGAGAAGGTGCTCGAAAACATCATCCTCAATAGAATGTTGAGGTTCACCGAAGGTGTAAATGGTTTCTCGAGTAGCCCTAGTAGCCATACTAGGGTATGGCGGCCCGGCGTGGGGCACTGCGCTTCGTACCGAAAGCTACCGTGGTAAGCTGGGAAGTACTTACTGGTTGATGTGCCTGAGGGTTGCGAGCGCATACCGGCATCCTTATCAGGGAGGACATGGAGTGCTTCGAAATCCGTGGCACAACAGGCATACGCAGAACTGTCAGGATGGCCTCCATGGTCAAATGGACAGTTCCACCAAAGGAGGGTGGACCCATAGGTCGATTCCGAGGGTAAATAGTTGGATTAATAAGCGCCATGGGGAAGTAACATGAGACCTGACACAGGACCTTTCAGGCCATGGTTGCTTCCGACAGTATCTACACCGATTCAGTGGCCACGGAAAGGAAGTCCTGGTAGTGTTGCTGTCGTGGCGTCGGTCTACTGGGTTGGATCCGAGCCTGTAGTTGGAAAGGGGCCCCCGGTAAAGGCTGAGCAGGTGGAGGCCCGACTGTCAGCAACCCTCTGGTGCAGCTGATAGGGCTTGAGGGGTCTTGCATTCAGCAGATCAGATCTGGTTGCACGTAGGCATCAATTCTTGATGTCTACAAAACAGTTGGGCGCGGGCGTGGGGTCGACCCCGCCCGCCTTCCGAGGACAAAGGGTGTGGTGAGTACCACTCGAGAAACTGGCTAAGTGCCAGTATTCTATCGTGATGGACTCTCCAAAGCGAGTCATCGATCTCCGTTGCTGCAGGCTACGCAGCTAACCTTGAGGGTGCGATGTGGACTAGCCTCTCTTTGAAGCAATGCCTTCTTGGTGGTTGCGGAGAAACGATGGGTTTGGCGACCATAGGAATGCGTTTAGAGGGTCGAGGTGAGAGGGGTCTTGGCTTTCACTTTTGTTGTAGAAGACGGCCTTAACCCCACACTACCCGGACCTTCCTGTTCGGGTGTCTGTTGAGCAGATTTTTCTCCTATGGTTTAGAAGGGGCTGCAAAACGGTGAGTCGAAAAGGAGAGCGTCGAACATAGCTCTGGTCCTCACAAATTCCTACCTCATGCTTCCACGGGTCAAGCGATGACAAAGACCGACATCTAAAAGTTGTGTGCTTAGCTGATAGTGGAGCTTGGGCACTGTTGTCCTTGTGGCTTCAGCTAGATTGAGGAGATACGTCTCGAGCGTCTGTTCACCAAGGAGGTGCGGCTCAAACAGCGTTTGTTTCTGGCATCCAGCGGCTGATCATGAAATGCTCCTCTACCGGAAGCTATACCTAAGGTGGCAGCCCCACCATAGTGGATAGAAGACCTTAGGCCAACAACCTACTGTTTCCGAAACCCAAAAATCGTTACAGAAACCGAAAATGAAACATCACGAACTGATTCAACGGCAACGACTTTTAGCGCAAAACAACGGTCAAGAATTGGAACTTGAAATGTATTAACACTAGCCCTTTAGGATAAACTGGCACAACTAGCCAATGAGGCATGCTGTATGAAGCTTGAGATACTAGGACTGAGCTAAGTCCGTTGGTCGAACTTTGGAGAACACAGATTGGCGTCGGGTCAAATTCGGCTATATTATAGCCTACGAGATGAACACACTCTTCCCCACCGTGGAGTTGGTTTCCTGCTCAGTGCTCACGCCCACGCTGCGCTCATGAAGTTGAAATTTATTAATGAGAGGATAATTGTACCCGGTTCAGAACAGGCTCAACATCGATATAAGGACATTCGAGAATTTCGAGGGTTCTCACGAGGTTTTAGGGGATTCCAGAGGGTCTTTGTACTCCTTAAATCTCCGTAATCCCTTTATAATACTCCTGAACGCGCTTACGACCGCTCCTAAAAAAAACTTGGAACGCCCCTGACATGCCTTGAAACGCTCCTGAAAATTCTATAATCCCATATGAACGGCCTTGAAATTCCAGTAATTAATTTGAAACCCTTTGGAATGTCTTAAAAGGCTCCACAAGCCTCCTGAAACGCACAAGGAAACCTCTTGAAGCGCCCCTAAAATGCTATCAAATGCCCATAAAACCTCTCGGAATGCCCTTAAAATGTTGCTTAATTTCCTCTAGATCCTGGTGTGTCCACAATAGGATAACTTTGACTAGATTTGATTTGGTCTTAAATGATTTTGAGCAAATAAATGTATGTATGTATCCTACATAATGCTAAACGAACGCTTTTGGGATTTTTGCAATGTACAGTTGTTGCAATTCAATGTTCAAAGTACTAATTTATCTTGAATTTCATTAAAATTACTCTCAGATCCTGTTTTGAATTCATGATTTTGAATTCCAATTTGCTTGACTGAAAGATGAAACCATAGCTATGTAGTATAGCATGAAAAATACAATATCACCTCATTATAAACTGGTACAGGGTTCCTATCATTGGCAAACGCTGTAATAAATACTAAAAGTTGATTTGGCTCCGTTTCTATATTATAGAAATAGTTTTCCTGTAAAGTGTGGAAACTAATCTATCTTTCAATATATTGAAGACGTTCGTTATTTTTGTACAAATAGTTTTTCTTAGATAGTACCATAATTGGTACAGACACCCTATGTAATTGTGTGAAGAATTAGCAATAAGTTAAAATTCACAAATACAAAGAAACTAAAAAAAAAACCCTATGTAATTAGTGAAGTTGTGAGGTAAATATCAATTAATAGAGTTGAGTGCAGAATTAGCTTAAGTTAAAATACACATAAAAACCCTAATTAATCCACCTAGCGGTGATGGTGCCTTTCTCGTGCTTTAAAATATCCTTTCAACAAAACTCGAGCGGCATGTTGATGACATTGACATAAATACAAAATGAAAACTGCTTGCTAAATCTACTCAATATGGATACATTTTATATTAGCATAACATCCAATATTCAGAAAATATAAGACAACGATCCAAAACTCAAACCAAACAAGTGTCATGAAGCCGCAAAATTTTGAAACGTCATTTTAGATTTTCCGGTCATCATTTTATGACTCCGGATATCTACCCCAACTAAACTAACCGCCATCTTGAACATTGAGATACCATCTTGGATGTTCTGGTATTAATTTTTGGACTCTGCACCTAAAATTACATAAAATAGTCGCCATATTGCATTTTGGCATGTCGTTTATGATTTTCTGGTTACCAGTTTTGGACGAAGACCGGCATTCTTCCCCATTCAAACTATAGTCATATTGCAGACCTTGTGAAACAGCGCACAGCTTGGGTTTTCTGATTACAAATTTTGAATTCTGGACATATTTTCATACAAAATATGCCCATAATGCAAGAATTAAAAATCCTATAAAATAGGCACTAACTTGAATACTGGGCCATTATCTTGGACTTTGGACCGCTATCTTGGATACTCTGGTGGACTCCGTACATATTTCCCATACCAAATACACTTATTTTACATAGTTTTAGAGTTCAAAATTCCTTAAAACAGCCACCATCTTCTGTTAACGCGATCAAATTCTTATTTTTCCATTCAACGTTGACCCATCCTGCTATAAATTTACACCTTAGGAATCTGAAATGGTACGATTTGATGAGATCGCTTTAGTTTTGTCTATATTTTGTTCTCATATATGAGAACTTAGACCTATTCGTCACTGTTGTTCATACCTAATGTTTATCAGGCCATTGAACAAAGCCACGATTTATTTTTTCACATGAACGTTGGTTCTGCTACACAACAGCTAGTCTGTAATGTGATCTAAGGCTATTTTCTTGCTAACCGTTCATTAGATTATCAAAGAATCTGCGATCTGATGTGTCGTATGTATGGGTTTGGACGTTTGGTTCATTTTTATATTTGGTAACTTCCGGTGGGATAGCCGGATCTGATTCCATTAGTCATGGACCATGACACTACCGGTTGTTCCAATTACGGTCTGAGAATATTTTATTGCTATTTATTCACCTTTACCTAATCACCGCGATTTGATATATCGCATGAATTGGTTTGCTTCTCTTATACTTCTAACCACTTTCGAAGCCACAGCTGAACCCGCAACACTACCGGGAATCTAATGTGGTCTGACCCTATTTTTCCATCAGGTTGTCGATAAGTCGTGATCAGTCTTGTTAGAGATCACAGTCATTTGAACCTTTTCGTCGATATTCGGCCTCCTTTGTCTCCGACATTCGCAACACAAGCAATCAAACTACTGTTCGAAACAAAAATGTCAAACGAATGCACTTCACCACGATAGCGGCTTTCGGAGACGGTTCGGCTTTTGTTATTTCTGTCTTCTTCCATAATAAGAGCTATGTTGCCCATCTGTGTGTCGTATTCAATGCAACATGTAATAATAAACTAATATTAACATTCATAATCGGAATTGGCTGAAAATCTATGCGTAAAGCTAGAATTAGACGCATGTCATCGTGTCAGATGACATTGATTTGACCCTTTCTTATGTTTATTGATCTTCGTTCTACTGCTCGTATTGGGTAAGAGGTAACGATAGCGCATGAATGTAACAAAGCCGACTGACACCCGACTGCGGTAACGAAATGAAGGTAGTAAAAAGTGTCGAATGTTTACAAGACTGGTCGTGATTTGATGTACCGCATCCATGGGTTTGGTTAAATTTTACATTTAACTACCCGGATCTGATTCCGGGTAACTACCGGCTGAACCAAATATGGTCTAAAATTATTGTCTTGTTAACTGCTCATGGGTTAACCAAAAACGCTGCAAATTGAAGGTGTCACATGCAGGGTTTGACAATTTCGACGGGACTCTCGGAACCAATACCGGAACACTACCAGTTGTCTTTAGTGTGACGTAAGGCTATTTTCTAGCTAACTGTTCATCAGGTTATCGCAAAAGCCACGATTTGATGTGTCACATGCCTGGATTTGGTTTACTTTTACATTTGGCCTCTTCCAGCCACTCAAAACCGATTCCGAAATACTTGCTGGCCGATCATTAGGTAGTAATCTAAAAAGCCGCTATTTGATGTGACGTTTGTTTCTCTTTCAGATTCAACCACTTCGGCGGGACCCCCGGAACGGGTTCCGGAACACTACTGGTTTAGATATGGTCTGAGATGGTTTTCCTGCTCATTATCCATCAGGTCATCGAAAATGCCGTGGTTTGATGTGCCGCATGCATGGGTTTGGTTCAATTGTATATTTGGACACTTCCAGCGGGACGCCTAGAACCGGTTCCGGAACACTACCGGTTCAGATATGGACTGAGATGGTTTTCCTGCTCATTGTTCATCAGGTCATCGAAAATGCCGTGGTTTGATGTGTCGCATGCATGGGTTTGGTTCAATTGTATTTTTGACCACTTCCAGTGGAACGCCTTGAACCGGTTCCGGAACACTATCGGTTCAGATATGGTCTGAGACTATTTTCCTACTAACCGTTCATCAGCTTATCGAAAAAGCCGCAATTTGATGTGTCGCATGCATGAGTGTGGTACACTTTTATATTTGACCACTTCCGGCGGGACACCCGGAACCGGTTCTGGGACACTACCGGTTCAGATATGGTCTGAGACTATTTTCCTACGAACCGTTCATCAGGTTAATGAAAAGGCCGCTATTTGATATGTCGCATGCATGGGATTGTAGCATTTTAATATTTGACCACTTCCGGCGGGACACTCGGAGCCGGTTCCGGGACACTACCGGTTCAGATATGGTCTGAGACTATTTTTTTGCTTACCGTTGATCAGATTATCGAAAAAGCCGCGGTTTGATATGTCGCATGCATGGGTTTGTAGCATTTTCATATCTAGCCCCTTCCTGGGGTACCGGTCCGGAACACCTAAATGGCCATAACTCCGGAACGGCTGGACCGATTCGAACCATTTTCAATAGGAAACAATGGGACCAGATTCCGCGTCGAATGAACCATCGGTCTTTCAAATCGGTTGAGGTTTACTGCCAAAAAGTGATGTGAGTTTTTTTGTACACACACATACACACACACACATACATACACACACACACACACATACATACACACACACAGACATCACCTCAATTCGTCGAGCTGAGTTGATTGGTATATGTGACTCGACCCTCCGGACCTTCTATCAAAAAGTCGTTTTTGGAGTGAACATATAGCCTTTCCAGTACACTTAGTGTACGAGAAAGGCAAAACATTAAAAAATAGAGTATAGAGTTGTTTTTACTAATTTATTTATTAAACACATTTGCTAAAGATAAACATTATGGTCCTAATCCTCATACATGAAATTAAAAAGCTTATTATATATGCATCGTAGCAATTTGTATGGTCGCTTCATGCATAGATGTAGAAATCCGCACCTAGGCATTTAATTGCACATTTTTCCACATGATAAAAACAAAACGACGCCAACAAACATGTTACGTAAACCTATCTCTACCTTCCCAAGCATTCACCGTTTTTCTTTTCGAAGAAAACTTTCAATCACGTGCCACTCAAACTTCATTTAATCGCCTTAACAATGTCCCAGATCTTTCGCAGCTTCGCGTGTCCCACTAAATACGTACGTGTGTATTCTTGACTTATTGTTTTCCTTTCAATTTTTGCAATCTCTGCTCCCGGGGTTCGTTGCTGTATTTTTTTTTCTCCGCTGTCTTGCTTCCAGCTTACACTGACTGACTGTTTGCAGTTTTCATGCCACTTTTACACACTTGAACAATTCGTTTTGGATCTCCCCCCGCAGGACCCTCCCGCCATCTGCCCAACAATAATGGCTGTCCTGTCTGGTGAATATCACTCCCTTTGCACCGAGAGCATCGTTACGTTCGCATTCGAGATCAACCTTCTCGTTTAAAAAGATGACAATTTCCCTATCTTCCGATCGAATGATTTATTTTATTTTATTATAAAGTATTATTATTTTTACTAATTGGCATATTTATATTGCTTTATAATGATCGTTATTCAATGGACTTGTGTTCGCTCACGCCATCACCGGTTTTACGCCCTTCGCTGTCCCGGCCGGGAGCTTGACGAGCTTGGACGGATGCACGGACGGATTCGCTCGCGCAAAGGGAGCAACAGCGAAGAGATTGAGGTTATATGATACCAATAATGGCGTAGCACACCGTGTGTATCCATTGAAGCAGGAGGCGATTCAAAACTCTATTGTTCGCCTTGCTGGACACAGTGGATGGTAAGGCAGATAGTTTCCAACCAGAAGCCATTTAAGTGAGACTTCGTTAGAATATCGCTGATGTTTCTTGAATGCTCTGAACGAGTGGGTCCATAGTTGTTTTGAATAATTTATTCTTCCCGATGCTTATTATTTTTATTGTTATGAACAGGGCTGGGCCAAATTGTGTTCTTTTTGGTTTGCTGCTTCAATCGTTCGTGCACGGTTGATTGACTTTTCTGCGAATTTTGTTTTAAGATACATAGCTATAAAGGGTGCATTAAGAGGGAGTAAACTTTTCAAGAAACGAAATTTATGTCAGATTATGAGAGAATCTAAGGGCATTTGCCTTAAGGTGACCCACAAATTTTAATTAGGGAAGAGTTTGTATTGCTGATTTTAAGTTATGCTAGTAATGTCTTCACATCAAAATTATTACATATTTCGGTGGAGCGGACCTGATGTGATGGTTAGAGCACGTGACTATCACGCCGAGGACCTGGTATCGAATCCCTCTCCCGACAAACTCACTAAAATGTGAGTTCTTCCTTCGGAAGGGAAGTAAAGCGTGGCTCCCGAGAGAACATGCAATGGGATAAAAATCTCGTTAATACAGATAAAAAATACATATTCCAAATATTGTTAACATATCAACTCCCTGGTTTTATCGTGATATGGTTTTCTACAAAGTTGTTCCATTCCCATATATCCTGGGCTGCAAACCGATGAGTTGATAAGGGAGGGGAGCGTCCAACATAGATCTGGTCCATACAAATCCCTATCTCATCCGCTTCCACGGGTCAATCGATGACAAAGACTGCCAGCTAAAAGATGTGTTTTTAGCTGGTAATGCAGCCTGGGCACTCTCGTTCTTCTTACGCGTCCCGAGCGTCTGTTCACCAAGGAGGTTCGGCTCAAACAGTAGGGTGGGGCTAATTTAAAAAAATCTCTCCGGGATATGATTTCCCAAGACGCCACCTCTAAATATTAACCGAAATCGCTCATTTTTGTACAGTTCACTTATTTCGACTAGTAGATTACTTTCCATATCATATCCCGGATATATATTTTTTAAATTATCCCCACCCTATTTAAACAGGAACTATTCCTAAGATGGCAGCACCATCACCTGGCCTATTGTCACCGAATCTCTACAAACCGTTCAAGAAACCAACAGAGAAAGATCACGAACTGATTTAACGGTATCAAGTTTTAGCATGAAACAACGGACAAGAATTGGATCACAGACAAACAGACGTAACACTTGCGAAATTTCCATTGACCACGCTTTTTACGATCATTTTAAATTTTCTTAGTTGTGGCTTTCACAACCAGAGGCGCGCGCATCGTTTTTCTATGCGTTTGACGTTTCACACTAGCACCTTCTGTTGACGATATTGCACATCATAGTGATTCATGCAACTTTTCCACCAGGTGATGGTAGTGTGAACTGGGCGATGGATTTCCATGATAATCGTTCCAGGTGATACATCTGTTTGTCTGTGATTGGATCATGGAATATTTAATGCTAGTTCAGCAATCCTACAAACAGTATTGCTGCACAACGGCTGAAAAATCCGCTAAAAAGCTTGATTTTAAAAATTTTGGCTGAATAAGCTGTTATTCAGCTATCATTGTTGCTTGGGAAGCCAAGCTGACACAAGTCGCCAGCGAGGCCCAGTGCTTACTTACTTACCGATCAGGCTAACGCCGGGGTGGCCTCTGCTGTACAAAGTAGTCGTCTCCATTCCACTCGGTCCATGACTGTTTGTCTCCAGTTCCGCACTCTGCGTAGGGTCCGCAGATCGTCCTCCACTTGGTCGACCCACCTAGCTCGCTGCGCTCCACGTCTTCTTGTACCGGTCGGATGACTCTCGAGAACCATTTTAGTGACGTGACCCGCCCACCGTAGCCTCCCGATTTTCGCGGTATGGACGATGGTTGGTTCTCTCAGCAGCTGATGCAGCTCGTGGTACATTCGCCTTCTCCAAGTCCCGTCTTCCATCTGCACTCCGCCGTAGATGGTACGCAACACCTTCCGTTCGAAAACTCCAAGGGCGCGTTGGTCCTCTGCACGTAGGGTCCATGTTTCGTGCCCATAGAGGACGACCGGTCTAATCAGCGTTTTGTAGATAGTTAACTTCGTGTTACGGCGAACTTTATTATATCGTAGAGTTCTGCGGAGTCCAAAGTAAGCACGATTTTATGCCACAATGCGCCTCTGAATTTCTCTGCTGGTGTCGTTGTCGGCGGTCACCGGTGAGCCCAAGTACACGAATTCTTCAACCGCCTCGATTCCATCACCGTCGATATAAATTCGGGGTGGCGGGCGCGGAGATTCCTCCCTGGAGCCCTTTGCCATCATGTACTTTGTCTTCGACACATTAATGACTAATCCGATTCGCCAGGCTGCACTCTTTAGTCGGATGTACGTTTCCGCCATCGTCTCAAATTTGCGAGCTATAATATCAATATCATCAGCGAAACCAAGCAGCTAAACGGACTTCGTAAAAATCGTGCCATTCGTGTTTATCTCTGCTCTCCTTATTACCAGTGTTGAAAAACTCATTTCGTCATATCTAAATTCAATCACCTACAGCTCATTTTAGAAGCTGAACCTGAGAATTTGGTATATGAAAAACTTGTGCAGCTAGATCAGTTCTGTAAGAAAGTCACGGAAAAATTTATAATTTTCGAATATTTAAGGTAAATGTCACGGACTACCTTCGAAAAATCCCAATGATATTCACGGTGAATATCATTTGGCATTTTTCGAAGGTAGTCCGTGACATTTACCTTAAATATTTGAAAAATTGCAATTTTTCCGTGACTTTCTTACAGAATTGGTCTAGCCACACAAGTTTTTCATATACCATATTCTCAGGTTCAGCTTCTAAAATGAGCTGTTGGTGGTTGAATTTAGATATGATGAAATGAATTTTTCAGCACTGCTTATTACACCTTCTAACGCAATATTGAACAGCAAGCACGAAAGACCATCACCTTGCCGAAACTCTCTGCGAGATTCGAAGGGACTCGAGAGTGTCCCTGATATTCGAACTACGCACATCACTCGATCAGTTATCAGTTTATCCAGGAGTCCGTATTCGTGCATAATCTGCCATAGCTCGATCGATGGTATCATACGCCGATTTGATATCGATGAACAAGTGATGTGTGGGCACGTTGTATTCGCGGCATTTCTGCAACACCTGGCTGTTGGCGAACATCTGGTCCGTTGTAGCGCGTTCACCCATAAATCCAGCCTGATGTTGCCCCACGAACTCTCTTGCAATCGGTGATAGACAGCGGCATAAAATTTGAGAGAGTATCTTGTAGGCAGCGCTCAGTACTGTGATCGCGCGGTAGTTCCCGCAATCCAACTTGTCGCCCTTTTTGTAGATGGGACACACGATACCTTCCATCCATTCCTCCGGTAATACTTCCTCCTCTCAAATCTTGGTAATGCCCCAGTGCTTCTCCACCGTATTTTAGAAGCTCGCTTGGTAGTTCATCTGCTCCAGCGGTTTTGTTGTTTTTCAACCGGCCGACCTCCTCCTCAATCTCTTGGAGATTAGGGGCCGGAAGTATTTCGTCCTGTGCACATACTCCTAGGTCCTAGATTTGTTACTACGCCACCTTCGAGGCCCACCGCATTAAGCTCGAAAATGGGACTAAGTGAATTACGTTGGCCTAAATTTGGAGAACACAATCTACCGTCAAGACAGATATTGTTATATTCCGGTATTCGAGACGATAACGCTCCCCGTCACCGAGGAGTTGGTTTCCTACTTAGCGCACACCCTCAGACGGCGCTTATCAAGTGGGAGCCAATTAATGGAAGAATCATTACTGCAAGATGCAGATCATGGGTTCGTAAACCTCATAATAATCCAAAGTTATGCACTGACCGATACTGCCGAACTACAAAACAAGGAGAATTTATACAGTGAATTGAATGCCGTGCGTGCCCGTAGTGGATAAAATTCCAAAAGGCGACAACAGGATCTGCATAGGCGACTTCAACGCGAAGATTGGCTCCGACAACACGGACTATGAGCGTGTCATGGAACGTCAAGGTCATGGAGAAATGAGCGAAAACGACTAGCTGCTTGCGAAGCGTTGTGGCAACTACAACCTGGTGACTGAGGGCTCGTTCTTCCCCCATCGACCAGTGAATAAAGTCACATGGTTCTCTCGTGATGGACATACTGAAAACCAAATCGACTACATCTGCATCAGCCGAAATTGAAGACGGAAGCTTTTCGATGTCCGGAATAAACGCAGTGCTGGTATCGCAGTTGACAACCGCCCTTCGTGCGCGACACACGGCTTTTCGCATAATACCGTTTACTCGTTAATCAAGTTTTTGTTGCCCCTGTTGCGAAAGACTTTTGTACTCGCCGCAAAATGTCTTCGTACAGGAAGAACACCCTGGTCGTGGATTTCTCTGGTCTTCCAAAGCGTCCGTTTTTGGATCAGATCGAGAAATTCCTAAAGCAATACATCGAGCTCAACATGGCCGACGTAAAGAGCATTCAATTGCACAACCTAAAAAATTGTGTTTATATTGAAATGATCAACGCCGGAATAGCCCAGCGACTGCAAAATCTGCATCATCTTCAACACTGTTTCACACACGAAGGGGTATCACACTATGTCCCTGTGTACGTAGATGGTCCCACTACGACAGTGAGAATCCTCGGTCTTCCACCACATGTATCGAACGCCGCGATCACCAAGCACATGCAGCAGTACGGGAAGGTGATCTCCATCCAAAACGAAGTTTGGAAGGAATTTTTTCCTGGAGTACCGAATGGAGTTGGAATTGTCAGAATGCGGATGGAGAAATCGTTGCCGTCAACAATAGTAATCGAGAACCACAGCACACTCATCAACTATCCGCCTGACCGGTCGGCTCCGTCGGCGCGTGCTGATAGAAAGAAACCAAATCGAGCACCATCAAACGATACCAATGAGCAAAACAGCTGCGACAACAATCAACACTCTCAACCCGTTCAATGCAATGCAATCAAACCACTATCAACGCGGATAGACGAACCAGACACCAGCGAATCAGAATTGGAAGACGAACACGAAAGAACCAATAGCAACGACGACGACGATCATGACGACGACGACCATCACGAGCTCGAACATGGGAAGCGGCGGTTGTCAACAGAAACGGACGGAGAAAGAGCCGAAAATGAATCAAAGCGTACTTGTAGTCAGGGTGGCCCTGATTCGGAATGGAGAATCTACAACACCAGATCAAGAAAAAATAAACAAATTGTATAACATTGAAATACGCTGCAAAATGTAAAAATGTAATTGAAATGCAAATACCGACACGAATGCACCCCTTGGTGTAAAGTGTCGTAAATAAAAGAAAAAAAAAAGTGCTGGTATCGCGTCTGACCATCATCTTCTAATCGGCGAGATCCGGCTACGCATTTCTCGGATCCAGCGTCAGGATGAAATACTTGGACGACGATTCAACACACGTCGACTGGAAGATCCAGCTGTGTATAGATCGTTCGATGACGATCTTGGAACCCAAGCAGCGGATGTTCCGGAAGGTGACAGCGTAGAAGAACAGTGGACGGCCATCAAGAATACCTTTATTGAAATCAGCAAGAATAACCTGGGCGAGCAGTGCACTCAGCAAAAATAGTGTATTACTGATGAAACCTGGCGGATGATGGAAGAAGAAGAGAAGCAAAGGCCGTTTAAGTTGCAAGAAATGGAGCAAACAACAACACGGTTGCCCAAAGTTTTGCTCAACCAGCTTTAAATTACGCAAGAAATCATAATACCCACTCTTTCTGTAGCATTTCGTTGCAGAAACGGAGAATTGTCCTTCTCACAACACTAAAATGCATATCATTACTACAAATCAAAATAATAGTGGAGATACCCTGCCGGGTAACAGCGAGAAAGGGCTAAAACCTTAACCTTAAATACAATATCATCATGAAGACACTATGGCGAATATTTTTCTTGTGTGATAACGAATACAATAAAGCCGCTGGAGCAGATCAACTACTAAGCGAGCTTTTAAAATACGACAGAGAAGCACTGGTGAGAGCACTACACTGGGTCATTACCATGATTTGGAAGGAGAAAGTATTAAGGAGGAATGAATGGAAGGTTTCGTGAGTACCATCTACAAAAAGGGCGACAATTGGAGTTGCGGAAACTATCGAGCAGGGCAGCAGGGACGGATGTCCTGGGGCCTGACGCACCCCCCCGCTTGCGAGTCAGCCGCGTAGTTGCCGGCTAAGAATAGGACTACTAACCCCAATTCAAGGTGTCAAGCGACCCGTGCCGAGGAATGAGTGATCGAGGGGGTGAAAAAGATGCTCGATCTTTAACGGAGCCTGTGGGGCACCTGGGCACCCCCCACTGTAAGCTGTCCCTTACCGCGTTAATGCAGAGCTCTGGCGTGGTGGACATTCTTTTTCGTGCGACTCGTGGGAACAAAATATGAGTAATAAACAATCTTCAAAAACAAGTGTAACAGGTAGTAGTGGTGCGATCAACCCCTTCGCAAGAAGCGGGTTGATGCGGTCTCCAACAAGGAGAGGCGAGGAGTCAGGTGCTGGAAGCTGCTTACGCAGCTCAAGCGTGGGAGCTCCTGTCCACTCCACGGCAAGCCAGCCGGCGGAGGTCATGGACGGAGCATGGTTGCTGAGGGCCATCAGCCAAGTAGCAGGAAAAGGACGGCCCGCATTGGAGGTAGCTGAGCGGCAGCTTGGCAAAATTATCGACTTTGCGACAACTAAGTCGAATATAAGCAAGGACCTGAAAACGGCCTTGCTTCGGCTTAGAGCGTCAGTTGATGAGGCCAAGCAGGAGCACGCGGTCGCGTTGCGGGCTGCGGCAGCGGCGGAACCCGCAAAGGAGAAAGCGTCTAAGCTTACGCAAACGGAGGCCTTCTCCTTCGCGGGTAGTCCTAAGAGTGTGGAAGCGAATGCTCGTGACAAACGTGACAAGCATTCGCAGAAGCGGGCGAGGCAGCCGTCAGGTGAGGAGCTGTCTGGCGGTGCCCGCAAGGCCAGGCGTATAATAACCCCTAAAGTCGGTATTATGGCCGGAAAGTCGGACCCCAGCCAGGGTTCCCGGAAAGCTGGGAAGGGTGGGCCTGAAAAGGCCGGCCCGTCCCGGAATGATGGGAACAAGGGGTTGCGACCAATGGTGGGCCCTCAGCAGCCACAGAGCAGGGCGATCCAAGGAGATGACCCTCCTTGGACAAAGGTAGAGCGGAAGAGGAAGAAGAAGGTGAATCCGCAGGCAGAAGTGCAGGTCGCCAAGCCAAGGCGTAGGAAGGCAGGTGCCAGGCGCGAAAAAGGTGACGCTATCGTCATCAAGACCGAACAGTCGAAATTTCGGACGTCTTGAAGGCGATGAGGTGCGACGCCAAGCTCGAGGGTCTTGGAGCCGACGTACGCAGTATCAGACGTACTCGTACGGGCGAAATGATCCTGGAGCTTAAGCGCGAGAAGGATCACAAGGGCGCCGCCTACAAGAGGCTGGCAGAAGAGGTCCTTGGTGATGGAGTGGAGGTGAGGGCTCTTACGCATGAGGCGACTCTGAAGGTCAAAGACCTAGACGAGATCACCGAAGCGGAAGAGCTCGTCACGGCACTGCGGCAACAGTGCGATGTTCAGGTGGCCGCCACAGCCGTCAGGCTGCGGAAGGGGCCAGCAGGGACACAGATAGCTCTGGTTCAGCTACCTGTGGCGGACGTTAAAAAGTCCGTTAAAGTAGGGCGGATAAAGGTGGGCTGGTGCGTATGTCCTTTGACATTTCACGAGCCACCAGAGGTTTGCTTTAGGTGTCTGGAACCAGGACACAAGTCGTGGGACTGCAAAGGCCCCGACAGGCGCAAACTGTGCAGGCGATGCGGCGCTGAAGGTCATAAGGCCCAAAGCTGCACGAGTCCGCCCATCTGCATGATCTGTACCGGGAAATCCTCGAACAACAGACATCCGATGGGTGGTCCAAGGTGCCCGGCCTTCAAGAAAGCCGCAGTGAACAACAAATCACAGTGCAGGTAACGCAGCTGAACCTGAACCACTGTGATGCGGCTCAGCAACTGCTTTGTCAGGCAGTTTCTGAGTGGGAGACGGATATCGCCATCATATCGGACCCATACCGAGTACCCGCCGGCAACGGCAACTGGGTCGCGGATGGGACCAGAAAAATGGCGGCGATATGGACGACGGGTAAATACCCCGTTCAGGAGTTGGTGTCTACTACCTATGAGGGCTTCGTGGTCGCCAAAGTAAACGGGGTCTTCTTCTGTAGCTGTTATGCGCCTCCGCGGTGGCCGATCGAGCAGTTCACGCAAATGCTGGACCGCTTAACGACCGTGCTAACAGGGCGAAGGCCGGTGGTAATAGCGGGCGACTTTAATGCCTGGGCCGTGGAATGGGGAAGCCGTTTCACGAACCAGCGGGGTCAGATCCTGCTAGAAACACTGGCCATCTTAGATGTCGACTTGGCTAATGTCGGTACCAGGAGTACCTTTAGTCGAAACGGAGCGGAGTCAATTATTGACGTGACCTTTTGTAGTCCTGGCCTAACAAGTAGTTCGAACTGGAGAGTAGATGATGGCTACACTCACAGCGACCACCTGGCGGTTCGCTACAGTATCGACTACAATAACAGCAGACAGCGGATAGAAGAAGAGGCGGCTAGGCCAAGGCCAAGCCCTCGCAGGTGGAAGACATCATACTTCGACGAAGGGGTATTTAGGGAGGCGCTCCGCCGTGAGCGAAACTTAATAGGTTTAGACGGCGACGAGCTGGTAGCGGTGCTCTCACGTGCGTGTGATGCGACCATGCCTAGGCGAGTCCACCCTAGAAATGGGAGGCCACCGGCTTACTGGTGGACCGACGCGATTGCGGACCTGCGCCGCGCCTGCCTACGGGCTAGGCGGCGGATGCAGCGAGCACGATCAGAGGAAGAGCGAAACGAACGGCGGGTGGTGTTCGCCGCTGCAAAAGCCGCGCTTAAGACCGAGATAAGAGCAAGCAAAAAGGCCTGCTTTGAGGGTCTCTGTCAGAGTGCCAATACGAACCCGTGGGGTGACGCCTACAGAATCGTTATGGCCAAGACGAGAGGTGTGATGGCTCCTACAGAGCAATCTCCAGAGATGTTGGAGGGGATCATTGGAGGACTTTTTCCGCGTCATGATCCTAGTCCTTGGCCTCCTTTTGTAGGACAGCCGGGGACTGGGGCTGGCGATGAGGAGAGGGTCACCGATATGGAACTTGCGGGGATAGCTAAGTCCCTTAGCGTAGGTAAGGCCCCAGGTCCGGACGGAGTTCCGAACCTGGCCTTAAAAGTAGCTATTGCAGATGCTCCCGAGATGTTCAGGTCTGCTATGCAGAAATGCCTGGACGAGGGAGTTTTCCCAGAAGCTTGGAAGAGGCAGAGCCTGGTACTATTGCCAAAGGCGGGGAAACCACCCGGAGACCCGTCGGCATATAGACCAATATGCTTGATTGACACGGCGGGGAAGGTGCTCGAAAAGATCATCCTCAATAGAATGTTGCGGTTCACCGAGGGCGAAAATGGTCTTTCGAGTAACCAGTACGGCTTCCGGAAGGGGAGGTCCACCGTAGACGCTATCTTGTCGGTTACAGAAACCGCCGAGAAAGCACTCGAGCCTAAGAGGAGGGGAATTCGTTTTTGCGCGGTAGTGACTCTGGATGTAAGGAATGCGTTTAATAGCGCCAGCTGGTCTGCTATTGCCGATGCGCTCTTGCGTCTGGGGATACCGGAGTACCTGTACAAGATTCTCGGAAGTTACTTTCAGAATCGTGTACTAGTCTACGACACGGAGGTGGGTCGGAAGTGCTTTCACATAACCTCAGGAGTCCCGCAAGGTTCCATCCTGGGTCCGGTGTTATGGAATGTCATGTACGACGAGGTGCTGAGGTTAGAGTATCCAGTGGGAGTGGTGATTGTCGGATTTGCCGACGACATTACGCTCGAAGTCTACGGTGAAACGATCGAGGAGGTAAAGTTGACTACCAACCACTCGATCAAGGTTGTGGAGGCGTGGATGCGGTCCAGGAAACTGGAGCTGGCTCACCACAAGACAGAGGTGACGGTTGTTAACAACCTGAAGTCGGAGCAGCAGACGGAGATCAGTGTAGGAGACTGTACTATCCTGTCAAAGCGCTCCGTCAAACACTTGGGCGTGATGATCGACGATAAGCTTACCTTCGGTAGCCACGTCGATTATGCCTGTAAAAGAGCCTCCACAGCTATTGCGGCACTGTCCCGGATGATGTCCAATAGCTCTGCGGTGTACGCCAGTAAGCGCAAGCTTCTGGCTAGTGTTGCTACATCCATACTTAGGTATGGCGGCCCGGCGTGGGGCCCCGCGCTAAGAACTAAATGCTACCGACGGAAGCTGGAAAGTACTTACAGGCTTATGTGCCTGAGGGTTGCGAGCGCGTACCGTACCGTGTCACACGACGCTCTCTGCGTCATTACTGGTATGGTGCCTATCAGCATTCTTATCAGTGAGGACATGGAGTGCTTCGAAATGCGCGGCACAAGAGGCATACGCAGGACTGTCAGGATGGCCTCTTTGGTCAAATGGCAGCGCGCGTGGGACAGTTCCACCAAAGGAAGGTGGACCCATAGGTTGATACCGAGGGTAGATAGTTGGATTAATAGGCGCCATGGGGAAGTCACATTCCACTTGACACAGGTCCTTACAGGTCATGGTTGCTTCCGACAGTATCTACACCGTTTCGGGCATGCGGATTCTCCCGAATGCCCAGTGTGCAATGGTTTAGAGGAAACGGCGGAACACGTTTTGTTCGTGTGCCCGCGTTTTCGCACAATGCGTGACCGCATGCTTGCCACATGCGGGGAGGACACAACTCCGGACAACTTGGTCCAGAGGATGTGTAGGGATGAGTTTGGCTGGAACGCCGTTTCAACGGCTATTACCCACATCGTCTGGGAGCTACAGAGGAGGTGGCGCGTGGACTCGGAGAATGGCTAGTCCAGATGCAGTACAAGAGGTGGTCCAGGGGTTCGGAGTCGGCTTCGTAGGTCATACCGGTGCCCTGCGGTCGAGATCGACCCTTACAACGATTAAGTGGCCGCGGAGAGGAAGTCCCGGTAGCGGTGCTGTCGTGGCGTCGGTCTACTGGGTTGGATCCGAGCCCGCGGTTGGAAAGGGGTCCCCGGCAAGGGTCGGGGTAGGTGAGATCCTGCTGTCTGCAACCTACGGATGCATCTGATAGGGCCTGAAGGGTAGTGATACCCTTCCTTTGCGGGCAGGTCAGATCGGGTTGCATGTGGGCATCAGTTCTTGATGTCCGCTCAGCAGTAGGGCGCGGGCGGGGTTGACCCTGCCCGCCTTCCGAGGACAAAGGGAGTGGCGAGGACCACTCGGGAAACTGGCTAAGCGCCAGCATGCTACCGTGATGGACTCTCCAAAGCGAGTCATCGATGTTCGTTGCTGCAGGCTACGCAGCTAACCTTGTGGGTGCGATGTGCACTAGCCCCTCTCTGAAGCAATACCTTCTTGGTGGTTCCGGAGAGACGTAGGGTTTGGCGACCATAGGAATGGTTTAGTGGGTACGAGGAGAGAGTAGTCCTGGATTTTACTTTTGTTGTAGAAGACGGCCTGTCAGACCTACACTACCCTAACCTTCTGTTAGGGTGTCTGTTGAGCAGATTATCCCCCTATCGCGCGATCACACTACTGAGCGATGTCTCTCTTAAATTTTATGTCGCCGTCTATCACCGATTGCAAGAGAGTTCGTGAGGCAATATCAGGCTGGATTCATGGGTGAACGCGCAACAATGCACCAGATGTTCGCCGTCCGCCAGGTGTTGCAGAAATGCCGCGAATACAACGTGCCCACACATTACTTGTTCATCGATTTTAAACGACGTATAATTGCCCGTGTTATCACCGATGCTCCATCAATGCAGAAGATAGAAACAGCCATCCGTAGCATGAAATCGAACAGGATCCCGGGGTTGATCGCTTATCAGCCGAGATGCTCAAAGCTGACCTAGTAGTATTTGCACAACTGCTGCATCAATTATTCTGCAACATATGGATACAAGGCATTTAAGTAAAAGTGCCCAAAAAGGGTAACCTGACTATATGCGTTAATTGGCGGGGTATCATGTTGCTGTTCATCGATCGACTAAAATATTAACGCGCACTGAAACGGCAAAAATTAGCAATAGCCAATATCTCACAGAAATATTATTTCTATCTTTCTATCAAAGTCTTTGATAACAGAGAGATGTTCCTTCTTTTTATCATCTGCACAAAAAACTACTGAAAAATATCCATAGAATTGCCAGTTATTCAACAAAAACCGAAATTTTTATTGCTCCACCCATACAAAGTGATAGGCGATTTTGATCAAGTTTATTGCTAATTTCTAATTTTTAATTGAGCGATAATATAGCTGCCTTCATCGATTTTAAAGCCCTCTACAAAATGACCCTTAACCCGACACAGGAGAAGATTGATGCAACTCTCCGACGGCAGTAAGCAGGATTCCGTGCCGGACGATACTGTGTAGACCATATTATCACGCTCCGTACCACTTCTCTGGTGTTCATTGATTACAAAAAGGCTTTCGACCGTGTCAATCACGAAAACATGTGGGAAGCCCTCAGGCGCAAGGGTATTCCTGAGAAAATCATCGGCCTCATTGAAGCACAGTACATGGCATTTTCGTACAGAGTACTGCACAACGGTGTCTCGTTTGATCGCATCCGGGTCGTTCCTGGAGTGAGGCAAGGATGTATCCTATCACCACTACTGTTCGTCATCGCAATGGACGAGATCCTGGTAAGTACGTTTGATCGTGAACCATATCGTGGGTTACTATGGTAGCCCATTACCATGGAGTACCTAAATGATTTCGAACTGGCTGATGAGGTTGCTTTCTTAGCTGAACGATGCTCTGATATGCAGAGTAAGCTAGATGACCTTGCCGATGGCTCCTCAGTGACAGGTCTTACCATCAACGTCAAAAAGACTGTGATTACACTGCTCGACAAAATTTTACAAAATTTGGTGTTATGGGATGAGAAAAAAAGACCCTAGGCCCGATCCAATGTTTTCAAAAATTCTTTCACTATAACACATCTTGGGTCCCAAACCTCTGTTCTTTTTTTTCTCATCCCAGAAGAAGAAGTATGCGGCAATACTATTCACCACTATGTCCTAATTTGTAAAAGTTCCAATCTTGGTTACAGTGCAATGTCTCAATATTGGAAATTTAAAGAAATTAGCGCTATTCCAAAAAGCCACGTGTAAGCAGAAACAGTAAACAGAAACAACGCCGTCAAACCTATTTGTTTCAATGGAGCAGCATCAATTGAACATGATGTGTCACTTCCATGAATTCTTCGTATTTGGGCAATTGCAGTCTCTTCACCTTTCTCTGCTATGTTTCTAAAGCTTCCGATGCATACAAGAGAAAAATGGACCGGGCTCCAAAACGTCCGTCGAAAGCGTAAGGGTGCAAAGCAAAAACCCCGATATCAATTAGACGCCCCACGGGTTTGGTTTTTCTTCGCGGTTATGTAAAAGCACCATGCCTGTATGTGTACGCTGCACACTAGGGTGACCCAATCTCAAATCTTTTTTTTACCTAAATTGATCGTCAATCAGTTCGGACGCGTTTTTCAATCG
This sequence comes from Aedes albopictus, assembly GCF_035046485.1. Taxonomy (NCBI): domain Eukaryota; kingdom Metazoa; phylum Arthropoda; class Insecta; order Diptera; family Culicidae; genus Aedes; species Aedes albopictus. Next base: position 201,143,315 of record NC_085136.1, on the reverse strand, counting down.
CTCCCGGTCGCGCACCTTTTTTAATTATAGCATACGTTTCATTTTCGTTTTCGGTCGTACGTGCCAAGTATCGATATAGTGTAATTAAAATGAGCTGTGAAATTTGCTTGTCGGATACTGCTGCTGAATCAACTATGTGGTCATGTATAGGGTGTTCGCGTAACTTTCATCCCGCGTGCATTGGCATAAATGTGCAAAGATGTTCGCTCCGTAAGAAGGACAAAAGGATGGATACATCATCGTTCGTGTTGCCGTGCTGCAGCTCCTGCCAAAGCATGGTGGCTACTAGTTTGGATTTCAAGTTACTTGTTGATCAGCAGGAAATACTTACAGAGCAGATCAATAAAAACACGGAGGTGATTCATCGCACCTCAATTCAACAAAGTAATATGGGCGTAATCGATGAAGCCATTGATCGCCTGGAACTGCTACTGACCGATGTAAAAAATCAGCTTGCGACGGCAAAAAGTAGCTGTTTTACTGGTAACGTTAAAGCCGTAAAGAGCCATATTACCGCACTATTTGATAATGCGCTTGAATCGTCAAAATTAAACATATCTACGGCTGTTAAATTGATGGCATCAAGTTTATCTGATGAGGTCAAGACTCTGAGCAAAGATATAAGAGAGTTGTCGTCTTTGACCTTGGACATCACTTCTTTGGAGCCTATGCGGAGTAACCCGATGCTTGAACTCGATATTTTAAGCGAGTTGAAAACAATATCTGCGAACATGATGCCTACAACAAGCGCTGACATTGAAACTTTGAACTCCTCTCTCAATCAATCCACCAGTCTACACGCTGAATTAAATGCAGTTACACACGACAAGTCCGGTTACTCATCAAATACCGTCAAAGAAGACAAGTCCGGCTGGCGCTTACTTGGTTCAAAAAATATATGGAAAGCTGATTGGACCGACTACGACAAGCGTCAGTCGAATCGTCTAAATCAGCAAAAGCAAGCTGACAAGGCCAGGAAGCGTAAAAAGCGAACAAGCCATAACAATATACGTAATGCACAAAATCAAAAAAATCGCTCCGTACCTGCCAGCCGAAACAACGACAGACATCGGAACGCGAATTTGCTGCCACCAGATAGAATTCTTCTGGCGGAAGCAAAGCAGAGGTTTTCCAAACCACCGTGTTGTTCGGCTCGCGATGCAATGCACTCTAGAAGGCCCGTACAATATGAAAGTGGAGAAACTCGAACCCCGGCTTACGATAGAAACCAGAGGGGCATCCAATTTCAGCGTGGCGAAACATTGAACCCCTACCCAGCTGATCGGGATATTGTACAACGAATCCGTGAATCATCTTGTAATTGGACGATCGGACCGCCGCCAAGGCCATCCGTCAAAAACCACTGTGCGTCGTGCTCCTGTCAGCAGCCGGGTTTTTAGCTGAATCGACGCAATCTGAGGATGTAGGATGCAATTCTTGTTTACCCAATTTGACACAATCTACGGAGGAAGAAGCAGACGACCCAGAAGCGCCTGGTAATAAATTATTAATTTTAAGTGATATTGCACAAACGAACGAATTACCAAAAATTACTTCAAAAACAAGTGCCATTGAAATTTTAGTTTATTGCCAGAATTTCAATCGCATGAAAAGCGCAAAAAAAGTAAATGAAATTCACAAACAAATTTTGAGTTCATCCTTCTCGGTTGTTTTGGGTACTGAAACCAGTTGGAATGATAGCGTTAAAAGTGAAGAAGTTTTTGGTAATGATTTTAATGTTTATAGAGACGATCGAGATTTAACTCTTACCCATAGAATGTCTGGTGGCGGTGTTCTCGTAGCAATTTCCTCAAAATTCAATTCAGAGCTTGTTACTTCTACTAAGTTTAAAGAATTTGAACAAGTTTGGGCTAAAACACAAATCGCCGGCGAAACTCATATTTTTGCATCGGTATATTTCCCACCTGATCAAGCTTGTAAATCAACATATGAAATGTTCTTCCTAGCTGCTGAAGAAATTATTTCACAATTTCCTCCGGAATTCAAAGTGCATATTTATGGCGATTTCAATCAACGTGACGTAGATTTCATATCAGATTCTGAAAATGAATGTATTTTATTACCAGTTGTAGGTGAAAATGAAACGTTACAGTTGATTTTTGAAAAAACTGCTTGTTTAGGTTTAAACCAAATTAATCATGTAAAAAATCAGCAAAATCGATATCTAGACTTTTTATTAACTAACATCCTTGAGGACTTCTGTGTGGAAGAAGCTCCCTTTCCATTATGGAAAAACGAGGTGTTCCATACCGCTATCGAGTATTCCGTTTTTATCCATATGAACGTTAACTCAAATAATTGTGACTATGAGGATGTATATGATTATAGTAAAGCCAATTATGAAAATATTAGACTTCAACTTAATAGAACTAATTGGCAATCTGTTTTAAGAAATCCAGATGTAGAATATGCTGTTGAGGCCTTTTATAGCATTTTGTCGGAAATAATTAATTCGGAAGTTCCACTAAGGAGAAAACGACGAAATAATGGTTCTAAAAATCCAGTCTGGTTCAACAGGCAAATTATTAACTTGAAAAATCGGAAACAAAAAGCTCACAAAGTATACCGACGACACAAAAGTCAAGAAAACATTGAAAAATATTTAAGCATTTGCAATCAACTTAATCTAGCCATATCCACTGCTCTTGAAGAGTACAACAGAAAAACCGAGAATGAAATAAAATCCTGTCCCAGGAACTTCTTCAATTATGCTAAAACTAAGTTGAAGTCGAGCAATTTTCCATCAAAAATGTCGTTAGATGATAAATTGGCAGAAAATTCCGATGAAATTTGCAATCTTTTTGCAACCTATTTCCAAGAAACTTATAGTACATTTTCTGATGCCGATCGCGACTATGAATATTTCTCCCACTTTCCTGACTTTACCAGCAACATCGGAATCAATCAAATCATGTTACAAGATATTTTAACCGGTCTAAAAGACTTAGATCCGAACAAAGGTCCAGGGCCGGATGGAATTCCGCCGGTTCTTCTGAAAAACCTGGCAACTGAATTTGCGGCTCCATTATTTTGGCTTTACAACATGTCACTTGAAACTGGAAAGTTTCCGAAAGGATGGAAAAAATCTTTCCTTATACCCATCTACAAATCTGGTAAAAAATCCGATGTTCGTAATTATCGTGGGATTGCCATTATCTCATGCATACCAAAACTATTTGAATCTATTATAAACAGATGTGTGTTTAATCAAATCAAACTAAGAATTACAAATGCACAACATGGATTTTTCAAAGGTCGGTCGACTACAACAAACTTGTTAGAATTTGTTAATTACACCTTATGTGCAATGGACAGAGGTAACTATGTTGAATCACTTTACACCGATTTCAGTAAGGCGTTCGACAGACTTGACATTCCAATGTTGATTTTTAAGCTTGATAAAATGGGAATCGAGTCTAGACTACTTAAATGGATCGAATCGTACTTAACTGACCGATTACAGATAGTAAGATTTGAGGGGAAGAAGTCAGAACCTATCAACGTATCATCAGGAGTTCCCCAAGGCTCACATTTAGGACCTTTGCTTTTCATATTGTTTGTAAATGATATCACGTATATTCTAAAGCATCTCAAAATCCTTATATACGCTGATGATATGAAACTCTTTATTGAAATAAAAAATGAAGAAGACAGAGAATGTTTTTTGAGAGAAATACGGATATTTGACCAATGGTGTAGTAAAAGCCTGCTGCAGTTAAACGTGAAAAAATGTAATTCAATTACGTACAGCAGAAAACATAGTACACCACCAATAATTGTATCTTTAGGAAACCAAGAAGTTGAAAAGTGCAATAGAATTAGAGATTTAGGTGTTATCTTAGATTCTAAATTAACTTTCACCGATCATTATAACGCTATCACTCATAAAGCAACTAATATGTTAAGCTTCATTAAGCGTTTTAGCTACAACTTTCAGGACCCATACACGATAAAAACATTGTACGTCGCTTATGTAAGATCAGTTCTAGAATACTGTAGCATAGTATGGTCTCCCTACATGGTAACACATGAGGATCGAATCGAATCAATACAAAAGCAGTTCCTCCTATATGCCTTACGCAAGTTAGGTTGGTCAACATTTCCACTGCCTTCATATGAAGCTAGATGCATGCTTATAGATATTCAAACTTTGAAGGAGCGTCGCGAATTTGCCATGGTTTCGTTTATAAATGATTTAATATCTCAACGCATCGACTCCGCCAACTTACTATCATGTATAAATTTCTATGCTCCTGCTAGACTATTGAGAGGTCGTAATATATTTGCTCTAAACAAACATAGAACAGATTATGCAAAATTTGGTCCTTTGAATCGAATGATGAACCTTTATAATCAGCACTGTGCATCTATTAGTTTGACCATGTCTAGAACAAATTTGAGAAAATATTTTAGATCTTTGAGATATAATAGAATATAGTTATTAAGTGATATAGTTAAGTGAAAATGTAGTCTACGGTATGTTTGACAAAATAAATAAATAAACAAATGAAACCAAATTTTCGGGGTATCATGTTTATCACTAGAATCTTGCCGGTTATATGGTTAAAAACGTAAAATTTCTCACTTTTTCTCTATTAGTTGTGGACAATTGGACACCCTGATATGGCCACACACACAAATCAAATCGTGCGCTTGTGTTTGTGCAAAAGAGTGGGTGTGATGCCGTTTACAGTGACTTGCGTTCTGCTGCCTTGTTGGTAATTGCATTTAATGGAATTTAATTGCTATTAAGCAAACATAAATAAACATGCACACAATGTGACTCCGCATGTGCCTTCTACTGCACCGAACCTCTCCACCCAGTTCAACCCACGGTCTGACCATTATTGGTGCCGAGCCGAGGTTAGGGCGACCCTATTAGCCGCCGGCATGGAGACGCTTGCGGTTGTAAAGTGTTATGTCAGCAAAGGTGCTGGTTTTAGCAACGAGTCTTTAACCGATGCCAAAGTGGATGAGGATAACGTGTGGTCTTGGACACCGCGGTGGTAGCTTCTGATGGAGCTGGTGGGCGGGTGGAAGCGAGAGTTCTGTTTTTGCTTTGCAGACTCTTTCAGTGTTTCAGCCAGCCTGCCAGCCTACCTACTGTCTTGTTGTTGAGGTTGAAGAAGAATTATTGACTGTCGCTGTGGTGAGGTCGGTCGGTGTGCCTACGGGTAACACTGGAAGCCGGTAGCCATAACTTCGATAATGGCCCCCTGGCAGTCACTAGAAGGGTACTTGAGAACTATTGATTTTTCTATTTACGGTGTGTCAAAGATCGAGTCATTACACACTTACGCTTTGATGTGTGTAGTTCCCATTGTAATCTTGTCTGGAGATGTGTTAGAAGTTTGCTAGAAGAATGTGATTTTCACACTAAACCCATACTAAACCCACTACCCATAAAAAATGCGACATTCCATTTTTTGCGGTATTTGATGAGTTTAATGAAATAATCCTAATAAATTAAACTTTTTTGGATTAGGATACAATAAGGAGGTCATTGTCATACAGGATCTCTATTTTTTTGTCAAAATATTCATTGGTTACGTACACTCCCGTTCAAAAGTTTGGGGTCACCCCCTCAAAAACATGTCATTTTTTTAGGCCCATATCTCCACCAAATTGCGTCCGATTTCAAAACCCTAGGTTTCATTCAAAAGATAATAAGTCAAAGAAACTTTGAACATGATTTAAAAGAAACTTTTTCAAAAAATTTTGTATGTAAACTTAACCCAAAGTTGCCAAATTTTCTAAAAAAATGAATATAAACTTACGGCAGTGTCGCTGGAAATTGGGTCGACCAAACTTTAAGATGAGAGTGGTAATATAACCCATTCTCTATTAGCTTTCAGCTGCTTTTTACAGAACTTAGCTAAAAATCTAGAAAAAAAGTTATTAAGTAAATTAATCCTTGATGTCATCGACCAAGGGCTACCAAACACCTACCAAGGGCTACCAAACGTCTCGATAGTGAGATGACCGCAGAATACGTGAGATAAACAGGGTGATACAGAACGGCAAAACGGTGAGTCGATAAGGAGAGCGTCCAATATAGCTCTGGTCCTCACAAGTGCCTACCTCATGCTTCCACGGGTCAAGCGATGACAAAGACCGCCAGCTAAGAGTTGTGTGCTTAGCTGGTAGTGCAGCCTGGGCACTGTTGTCCTTCTGACTTCAGCTAGATTGAGGAGGTACGATCCGAGTGTCTGTTCACCAAGGAGGTGCGGCTCAAACAGCGTCTGTTCTGGCATCCAGCGGCTGAGTAAGAAACGCTGCACCACGCCCAGCTAGATCCAAGGTGGTAGCCCCATCAGCGTGGTCGTCCCAGTGTTGGTTGGGACGTTAAACAGAACTGGCACGATGGCCCTCCGGCGAGACAGGAGTGTTGGCGTAGGCCCAATAAGCCACCCGTAAAAAACCCCATTGCGAATAACATAGGAGAAAATACGACTCGATACAATCGGCAAAGACCCACGCGACGAAATAAGGACTACGATTGGAAACTTGGAACATGGAATTGCAAGTCACTAGGTTTCGCAGGATGTGACAGGATAATCTACGACGAACTACATCCCCGCAACTTCGACATCGTGGCGTTGCAGGAACTTTGTTGGACTGGACAGAAAGTGTGGAAAAGCGGGCATCGAGCGGCTACCTTCTACCAAAGCTGTGGCACCACCAATGAACTGGGAACAGGATTTATAGTGTTGGGCAAGATGCGACAACGTGTGATCGGGTGGCAGCCGATCAACGCAAGGATGTGCATGTTGAGAGTTAAGGGCCGTTTCTTCAACTACAGCATCATTAACGTCCACTGCCCACACGAAGGGAGACCCGATGACGAGAAAGAAGCGTTCTACGCGCAGTTAGAGCAAACATACGATGGTTGCTCGCCGCGTGACGTGAAAATCGTTGTCGGCGACATGAACGCGCAGGTAGGAAGGGAGGAAATGTACAGACCGGTAATCGGGCGAAACAGCCTGCCCGCCGTATCGAATGATAACGGCCAGCGATGCGTAAACTTTGCAGCCTCCCGTGGTATGGTAGTCCGAAGCACCTTCTTCCCCCGCAAAGATATCCACAAAGCCACCTGGAGATCACCCGACCACCAAACAGAAAACCAAATCGACCACGTTCTAATCGACGGTAAATTCTTCTCGGATATAACCAACGTCCGCACATACCGCAGTGCGAATATAGATTCGGATCACTACTTAGTCGCTGTATGCATGCGCTCAAAACTTTCGACAGTTATCACCACGCGTCGAAGTCGAACGCCGCGGCTCAACATCGAGCAACTTCGTAACGTAGAAGTGGCTCAAGACTACGCGCAGCAGTTAGCAGTGGCCCTACCAACGGAAGAGCAGCTTGGCGCAGCTACACTTGAAGATGGCTGGAGGGACATCCGATCCGCCATAGGTAGTACCTCGGCTACAGCACTAGGCTTCGCGACTCCGAATCACAGAAACGACTGGTACGACGGCGAATGTGAACATTTGAAAAACGAGAAGAATGCAGCATGGGCGAGAATGCTGCAACACCGTACGAGAGCGAATGAGGCACGTTACAAACAGGCGCGGAACAGGCAGAACTCAGTCTTCCGGATGAAGAAGCGCCAGCAGGAAGAACGAGATCGCGAAGCGATGGAAGAGCTGTACCGCGCTAAGGACACACGAAAGTTCTACGAGAAGCTGAACCTCTCGCGCAGAGGCTTTGTGCCACAAGCCGACATGTGCCGAGATAATCACGGGAATATTCTCACGAGCGAGCGTGAGGTGGTCGAGAGGTGGCGGCAGCATTACGATGAGCACCTCAATGGCGACGTTGCAAGTACTGAAGGTGGCGTGGTAACCGATCTAGGAGTATGTGCACAGGACGAAAGACTTCCGGCCCCTGACCTCCAAGAGATTGAGGAGGAGGTTGGCCGGTTGAAAAACAACAAAGCCGCTGGAGCAGATCAACTACCAAGCGAGCTTCTAAAATACGGTGGAGAAGCACTGGTGAGAGCACTACACTGGGTCATTACCAAGATTTGGGAGGAGGAAGTATTACCGGAGGAATGGATGGAAGGTATCGTGTGTCCCATCTACAAAAAGGGCGACAAGTTGGATTGCGGGAACTACCGCGCGATCACACTACTGAGCGCTGCCTACAAGATACTCTCTCAAATTTTATGCCGCCGACTATCACCGATTGCAAGAGAGTTCGTGGGGCAATATCAGGCTGGATTTATGGGTGAACGCGCTGCAACGGACCAGATGTTCGCCATCCGCCAGGTGTTGCAAAAATGCCGCGAATACAACGTGCCCACACACCACTTGTTCATCGATTTCAAATCGGCGTATGATACAATCGATCGAGAACAGCTATGGCAGATTATGCACGAATACGGATTCCCGGATAAACTGATACGATTGATCAAGGCGACGATGGATCGAGTGATGTGCGTAGTTCGAGTATCAGGGACACTCTCGAGTCCCTTCGAATCTCGCAGAGGGTTACGGCAAGGTGATGGTCTTTCGTGCTTGTTGTTCAACATTGCTTTGGAGGGTGTAATAAGAAGAGCGGGGATAAACACGAGTGGGACGATTTTCACGAAGTCCGTTCAGCTGCTTGGTTTCGCCGATGATATTGATATTATTGCTCGTAAATTTGAGACGATGGCGGAAACGTACATCCGACTAAAGAGTGAAGCCAGGCGAACCGGATTAGTCATTAATGTGTCGAAGACAAAGTACATGATGGCAAAGGGCTCCAGGGAGGAATCACCGCGCCCGCCACCCCGAATTCATATCGACGGTGATGAAATCGAGGCGGTTGAAGAATTCGTGTACTTGGGCTCACTGGTGACCGACGACAACGACACCAGCAGAGAAATTCAGAGGCGCATTGTGGCAGGAAATCGTGCCTACTTTGGACTCCGCAGAACTCTACGATCGAATAAAGTTCGCCGTAACACGAAGTTAACCATCTACAAAACGTTGATTAGACCGGTCGTCCTCTATGGGCACGAAACATGGACCCTACGTGCAGAGGACCAACGCGCCCTTGGAGTTTTCGAACGGAAGGTGTTGCGTACCATCTACGGCGGAGTGCAGATGGAAGACGGGACTTGGAGAAGGCGAATGTACCACGAGCTGCATCAGCTGCTGGGAGAACCAACCATCGTCCATACCGCGAAAATCGGGAGGCTACGGTGGGCGGGTCACGTCATCAGGATGTCGGATAGCAACCCGACTAAAATGGTTCTCGAGAGTCATCCGACCGGTACAAGAAGACGTGGAGCGCAGCGAGCTAGGTGGGTCGACCAAGTGGAGGACGATCTGCGGACCCTACGCAGAGTGCGGAACTGGAGGCAAACAACCATGGATCGAGTGGAATGGAGGCGGCTACTATGTACAGCAGAGGCCACCCCGGCCTTAGCCTGACTGGTAAGGTAAGTACAGAACGGCAGGCATTAATTGGCGCGTGGAGTACCTGAATTTCACAGATGCTCCATTTTAAAATTGTTAGATATCTCCAAGAATTTTCAATCTATGTACGGCCACCGAATCGTTAGGATCAACCATAATCCAATTCTCTTTAATGTGTAGTAATTAGTTCCATAAATGTATAGTCTGTATAGTATAGTGTCAATAAAAGTGTTATGTAAAGTGTAATAAATATAGTTAGTGTCAGTAAAATAAAGTGTATTTGGAGTGTGAAACGTCTTCTTACTGCACTGGCACCCTGGAACAAGCCCGTCTATCTACCGGAACACTTACGTAACAAACGGGACACTGCAGACTCTCGGAATCACTGGAAAACCTAGACGATCACAGGAATCTCTGGTGGAACACTCGGTAAAGGTCACAACATTGGTGTCGTGACCAGGATCAGTGTTCCAAAGAACGGCGTCGGCTCGACCTTCTTTGAGTCAACGGACAAAGGACTTACGCCATTACGACATCATTGCAATTCTGTGCATTGATTCGAGGTACAAAGGACTTACGCCATTGCAACACTTGGTGGTTTCAAGTAGGCTTGAGGGCGCCATTGGGACTTTTTGGAGTAGCCGGTAGAGAATCAGCAATCAAGGCATGTTGATTAGGCTCACAAGGTGAGTACCTGTCCAACAAATCTCAATAAGCTTTCGTCTCTACCTGGTCATTTTCTGCCCCTCTCGGTACTACTTCGGACGAGGACTTGGTGGCTGAGAACGGATCAACGGGATCTGGAACCTTCCGGATCGGAATCCAGGACAATCGGATGGGAATCTAATCGTTGACGACTCGACGATTCTTTGGAGTCATTTTGGCCAATTTGATGGTGCGACACGGACTTCTACCGTGCATTTGGACCAATCGGCCTTGGAACAACTTGGGACGGATCCTAGTCGTCAACCGGAAATCAACGTTTCTGTGAAAGCTGCGGTGTACACAAAAAAAAATACAAGGCCTATCAAGACAGGCTCACAAGGTAAGTAACTATCCTATTTCATTACTGGTGTGTCGAAGCGTGCTCCGCTTGTGCCGTATTTGCAGAATCGGCTCTGGTCAACGTGCTCGTGGCGATTTTGGTGCTTCAACGGCAGCTTACACTTTTGTATTGGTGATTGGCATTTCGGATTTGTTCGAAGGAGTAGTAGCAGGTTCCAGAGAGATAATTTGTACAAGGCCTAATTGACAGGCTCACCAGGTGAGTACCTGTCCAAATTCATAAATCTCTCTTGGAAAGGTTCCACGCTTTGCCCCGTACATTCACAGGCCATTTCCTGATACTTCGACGCTCTGCCATCATCGAAAACGCTGTCCGTCATGGGGAAGAAGCAGCCAGGCAGTGGACGAGAGTCAAATACGGTTTCGTTTGGAGAAATTGGAGGCCAAATGGGACGAGTTCGAGGAAGCACAAGCAGACATCGGGGAAACAGACGATCACGAGGAAAACATGGAGGCGCATCGAGAGGTCAGGGAAAATTTCGCGGAAATTTATTTAGAGGTTAGTTGGCAAATTACCACATAATACGCAAACGCATTCGACACAAGGGCCTTCTCTATCAGTATCCCAGTCGGAGTCGACAAATGTTCATACCTACAGTATCGGACAATAAAAATGCACCAAAGCGGTTTTCCCATACAAACTAGTCAACTTTAGATTGCCATATCTCAGTTACTTCTCAACCGATTGTTTTCAGTTTTTCTGTGACGAACTACAAATCATTTCAATTTTCGAAAATTATTAAACAAGTTAGGTGACAAGAGCTTCCTTCCAAGAGCGTTTGCTTCATAAGCTTTTATGCAGCTACTTTTGTTACTAGGGTGGTCACGTCATATCATTGTGGTATCTTCGGCAAATATGTTTCTTGTTTCTTGACGAGTAAATTTGCTAGAGAGACCAACATGATTTGACTTCAGCATTTTTTGCTAAAAAATATTTTGTCTTGGTGCATTTTTATTGTCAAAATTCAACCTATCTGTAACTTTTGTATCAATAGTTATCACCAAATTTTTTCAATAGTTTTCAAAAATTGAAATGTTTTGTAGTTCGTCACAGAAAGGCCGAAAACAATCGGTTGAGAAATAACTGATATATGGCAATCTAAAATTGACTAGTTTGTATGAAAAAACTGCTTTGGTGCATTTTTGTTGTCCGATACTGTACGTACGACTTCCCCAAATCAATCTTCCCGAGTTTGATGGAAGTTTTGATAAATGGCTACCCTTTCACGATACATTCAAGGCCTTGATCGATCCTTCCCCTGATCTGAGTGGTATCCAAAAATTCCACTATTGAGAGCGTCTCTAAGAGGTGATGCGTTGAAACTGGTAGATTCTTATCCCATGAGCGAGGCTAATTGCGATGTTGCTTGGAATGGTTTGTTCGCTCGATTCTCCAACGGGTATCTTCTAAAGAAACACCATCTGAACGACATGTTCTAGCTTCCGAAAATTAAGAAGGAGTCGGCCATAGGTATCCATGACGTCATCGACTGTTTCGAGCGCAACACCAAAATTCTGGACCAGTTAGGAGAGCGTACCAGCAGCTGGGGTGCAATGCTGACTCATCTGATGGTGTACAAGCTGGATGACGTCACGCATAAACGCTGGGAGGAGCATGCATCTGATGAAGCTGAGCCGTCTTTCGCCGTCCTATTGGAGTTCCTAAAAAAACAGACAAGGGTACTTGATGCAGTCTCGGTGGATCAAAAGGTTTCTACTAGGTACAAGGTCAACCTACGTTGGGTGGAATCAAATCTCGTCCTCCCAAAATCTCGGTCAACTCGGCCACTGAGCGGAAGGTCCAAAATTGCGTCTCTTGCGGTGAGCAACATTCGATCGTACAATGTCCGTCTTTCAATCAACTTCCGGTCGATAAGCGTCTACAATTGTCTAACTCGAAACGGTTTTGCAGCAACTGTCTAGGTCGGAATCATTTGGCTCGTGACTGTGCTTCCAAATATCGATGCAGAACCTGTGGCAAGAAGCACCATTCGTTGCTCCATCCTGGATTTCCTGGTTCCGGTTCTACGTCTAGCTTCGACGGCACAAGGGGTGCATATCGCAGGAACAACGACGTCGGACGACGCTTCGGGCTCTGGTGGTACTGTTACTAGTTCGTTTGCATCTATCGCATCCAACATGGCGGTTGAGCATCCTGGAAAACACGTCTTCTTGCTCACTGTGCTAAATCAAGGACAACTGGGGCAGGACACATCTGGCACGAGGCCTGCTGGATTCCGGATCACAAGCAAATTTGATGTCGGAAGGCTTTGTCAGTTGCTCAAACTTCCACGGCGAGCGAAACGGGTGGAGATTAGTGGCATCGGTCAAACTCGGAGAAATACAGCGCACGAAGTGTCTGCATCCAACCCGTCACGAATTCTGAACTTTTCTTTGTCGATGGATTCTTTTGGTCACAGCTGATCAACCGTCTTCTTCTCTTCCATTGGCAAAATGGGTACTGACAACCGGCATGCAACTCGCGGATCCAGAACTCTACATTTCCGGTCCGATAGATCTGGTACTTCGTTCTCAATTTTACTACAATTTTCATTTGCTCGATGGTGGCCGGGTTCAAGTTCGTAGGCTCGATAGTACGCTTCCGATTTTTGTCAATACCGTTTTTGGTTGGGTAGCTGCTGGTGAATCTGAACGATCTGGCACAAGCTCAACGGTTTCTTGTCATATGGCGACTGTGGAACCAATGGATACGGCAATCGAAAAATTTTGGACCATTGAGGAGATGACGGACAAACCACTACGTTCCCAGGAAGAAGAAGATTGCGAGCAACATTTTCAAGCGACAATCACGCGAGACTTACTGGTCGTTACGTTGCGCGCTATCCGAAGAGATTGGATTTGACGAAAAAATAGGCGATTCAATCAGCACTGCCTTGCGTCGCTTTAGTCAACTGGAGAGACGTTTGAATCGAAATGCAAATCTACACCGACAGTACAGCGATTTCCTACATGAGTACCTGGATTTGAACCACATGCACCTGGTTGGCACGGTGAAAGATGTACAAGACGACGGACGAACAATTTGCTACTGAATCGATGAAAATTGGTCAAAAATTAACTGAGAACTCTTTGATGTATGTTTATTATTTGTGTAAAATTTCATGAAAATCGATGCATTACTTTTAACTCTGGATGAGAAACAAACAGACGTGGTTTCTAACATTTTGTACAATCATGACCAATTTTCATTCGCATAACAGATGGATCTTTTCCGCTACAATTCAAAGTGCTGTGATGATAATTATGAAATTTCGTAAGCAGTTATGATACTTATTGATACACTTTCTTGCAAAATTTCATCAACTTTTATCAATTGGATTGAAAGTTACTGGTATTGATAGGGGTTAGTGGTAGTGAAAATGTTCCATGTTTTTTATGTGCAATGTTGGCCCATTCATAACTTTTGAATGTATTTGCCAATTTTCATGTAATTTTTACAGAAAGTAGTTGATTATGTGTATATTATGCCTGTACAATTTTGTTACTTGGCGGGTCGGAAGGACCACGCCTAGCGAGCGAGACTCTTAGGGTCGGCACGTTTCGCTGGTCAAGAACCCAAGTAAAACACTATTTTACTTTTCACTATTTCTTTAATTTTTTCAAACTTACTGTGTGTGTGGAGTGTCGGTGTGTAGTGTGGAACGTTGCGGCCGGCCGGAAGTGGAGCACTGGGGTGGTTTCCTGCGGGTATCCTGGGCGTTCGGTGGACCAACGGGCTTGGACGGGATGACGGGGTGCGCGGCACAACCTTCGCGCTTGATCTGACCACCGGGGTGGCGTGGTGGCTGATATCCTGGGGTCTCAACGGGGAATGCTGAGGACTTCGGGCGTTCACGGGGCTTTCTGGGCGTCGGAGGGTCCTCAACGCCAGACGGAACTTCGGGCTGTCCGGGAGGGCCACTAACCGAACGGAAGGGCGTTGTTCGGGCCTCCTAGATGGCGGACGGGATGCCTCACAGGCGGTCACGGACCACGGGTGGCCACTACCAGGCTGAATAGGCCTATAATAATGGGTCCTGATTCGATAATTCCTGATTCACAGATCACTTTCTCTTTCGACTAAATATTCATCTGTAACTTTAACTTTAACTCGATAGATCAACGGTTAAATTGATTTTGGCGGGCGGATATCTCTACTAACGAACTAGTTGCCTCGAGATGTCAGAGTCGAAAGACTTTGCTCTTGGCTATCTTCGACCCAGTAGCCTGTCCCCTTTGCCTTTTCCCAATTTCCCTTTTTCTTTCTTCTTCTGACGTGGATGTGTCATGGCGTCCACTTCTCCCCTTTTTGGCTCATTTTGTGTATGTGCTGTCTTAGATCTGTTCAGTGTTGGGTGCATGTGTGTTAACAAATTTTGTTCTGATTATTATTAATTATCTTTAACAATTTACTAACTTATAACAAATAACAAAATAACAATTTTATCTAAATTCTACTAACAAATACTAAACAATTAACAAATTTATTCTCAAAAACAACGTAATAAACAAAGTTAGCGTTTCTCAACGGTAACAATTTGATGATCATCGGTATAACACTTTCAACAATACAATCGAAACAATAAGGGGTGCTGACTAATTGTTTTCTGAGGGGCTAAAATCACGGTCAGCCCCAATATATGTTTCGACTATAAAATTGTTGATAGTGCATCAATTTTTTTGATATTTTGCCTATGCAAGTAAGGTATATTGAGAGGTTTGTTTTCAAAATTTCAACCTTTTCCTTTATCAAATTCAAAAGTTACAGCGCTAATAAGCTAAACCAGGGTCTGTACAAAATTCAATTGCGCGCGTTCTACTGTTTCATTGCTACAGCAAAAAGTACTGCACCAATTCACATGAAATTTTGCAGGTGATATCAGTACATTTTAGGATATTATCAGGCCAAATTTGAGCAATTTCAATGTATTTATTGCAGAGTTATAGTCATATTTCTGTGTCCCGATTATTGTGGATACAAGCTTTACTGAGAGACGAAGTCCAATCTCTTATGGCCGAAGGAGGATTTGACTACGAAAGTGGAGCTCGAACTCGCACGAGGCATTATGCGACCTACCCCCGGATACTCTGGAAGAACAACTGACGGTACACTTTGATGGAGAGCAGAAGGTGTAGACACTTGGAGTAGCGTGGGAGACGAGGTCGGATTGTCTGTCCATCGACATACCTGCAATAAACGTGGAGCAGCAGTGGACGAAGAGAAAAATATTCTTAGCGATCGCTCAACTCTACGATACGCTCGGCTTGGTTTCTCCTGTTGTAGCATGGGCAAAAATAAAAATGCAATAACTTTGGCTGGTACCAATCGACTGGGATGACCTAGTCCCGGACGAGAGCGTCGAAAAATGGTTGGAGTTTTTGTATACAGCTTCCCCTTTCACAAGACTTTAAGGTTCCTTGGAGCATCCTAATTCAAAGTCCCACCACTACTCAATTCCATACCTTCTGCGATGCATCAGAGGTTGGTTACGGAACATGCATTTACATGCGATCCATCAACGCCGAAGGTAGAATCGAGGTTCAGCTTGTTGCAGCAAAATCTCGGGTCGCCCCGATTAAACGGCTTAGTCTGCCACGTCTCGAGCTATCCGCGGCATTGTTGGGAGCGCAGAACTCATCAAGATGGGCCCGGAAAAGTTGGCCACCTGTCTGCACCAGTTAGTAGTCAAGATCTGGGAAACCGAACAGCTACCGGAGGAGTGGAAGGAAGGGAAAATCTGTCCCATCTACAAGAAAGGTGACAAGTTAATGTGTGAGAACTTTCGAACGATCACCATTTTGAATGCCGCCTACAAAGTGCTATCCCAGATCATCTTCCGTCGTCTTTCACCTAAACTAAATGCTTTCGTGGGAAGTTACCAAGCCGGTTTCATCGACGGCCGGTCGACAACGAACCAGATCTTCACCGTACGGCAAATCCTCCAGAAATGCCGTAAATACTAGGTCCCAACGCACCTGTTCATCGTCTTCGGCAAACGACAGTATCGACCGCACAGAGCTATGGAAAATTATGGACGTGAACAGCTTTCCCGGGAAGCTTACCAGACTGATGAGGGCAACGATAGACGGGGTGCAGAGCAGCGTAAGGATTTCGGGTGAACTATCCAGTTCATTCGAATCTCGACGGGGACTACGACAAGGTGATGGACTTTCCTGTATACTATTCAACATCGCCCTGGAAGGTGTTATGCGACGAGCCGGGCTCAACAGCCGAGGAACGATTTTCACGAAATCCGGACAATTTGTCTGTTTTGCGGATGATATGGATGTTTTTTCTAGAACATTTGGAACGGTGGCAGAACTGTACACCCGCCTGATACGCGAAGCAGCAAAGGTCGGCCTGGTGGTGAATGCCTCAAAAACAAAGTACATGCTGGTAGGCGGAACCGAACACGACCGGATCCGTCTGGGTAGTAGTGTTACGATAGACGGGGATACTTTCGAGGTGGTGGAGGAATTCGTCTACCTCGGATCCTTACTGACGGCTGACAATGACGTGAGCCGTGAAATACGAGGGCGCATCATCAGTGGAAGTCGGGCCTACTATGGGCTCCAGAAGAAATTGCGGTCAAAAAAGATTCACTCACGCACCAAATGTACCATGTACAAGACGCTAAAAAGACCGGTGGTTCTCTACGGACACGATACATGGACGATGTTCGAATAGGATCTACAAGCACTCGCAGTCTTCGAGCGACGCGTGCTAAGGAGAACGGTGTGTGGCGGAGAAGGATGAACCACGAGCTCGCTGCACTCTACGGTGAACCCAACATCCTGAAAGTGGCTAAAGCTGGACGGATACGGTGGGCAGGGCATGTTGAACGAACGCCGGACAGCAACCCTGCAAAGTTGGTGTTTGCTAATCATCCTGTTGGCACAAGAAGGCGTGGAGCGCAGAATGCACGATGGGCAGACCAGGTGGAGTGTGATCTGGCGAGCGTTGGGTGTGACCGACGTTGGAGAGCTGTAGTTGCAAATCGAGTATTGTGCCAGATTTTTGATTCAGTGTTGATATAAATTGAATGTTAACCTTTCAGGACGCGCGCCATGAAGCAGCTCGCACTGCATACGAGGAGCGAGGTTTTTCGGTAGTGTTGTACTATTAAAAACGGTGCGCCCTGAAGGGCTGAACTAAATAAATAAATTGATCGATAAGAAGAAAGCGAGCACATCAGTAAGCCTCATATGAAAAATCATTTTAGAATGTCACATGAAACGTCATATACCAATGAGAGTCTAAAAAAGGTGGGGAAGAATACACTTTGTGTGCGTGAGATCCATGTCTGGTGCAAAACATGTCACTACTACAAGCCAACCGAGCTCCCATAAGAACGCGTGTCAAATAGTGACGTCACTATTTGTGTTTACATTTTTCTTTCCTTACTAATACATAGCCATCTCACCTTCTTCTCCACCTGTAATATACTCTCATTGGTCATGAACCGTGTGTTACCGATTTGAACAAATTACCGGTCGTACAGAGGGTTTGTTGACGGCGTTGTAGCCTCGCAGCACCAGTGTCACCACGCTCGTACTAGAGGGGCTGCTAGCAGATATCGTTCTGTTAGGAAGGATCTGCAAATCTACCTGAACTGCGATCACGCTGCCTTGTTGCCCTTTCACCGTAAAGAACAACTAAGACACACTTTTTAGCGCTGAGGATCGCGCCAAGTCTTCTCCTAAGTTCGCGCGCTTAGGAGATTGCACTAGTCGAGGACGTAACAGACTCAGAACGACCGAGGAGAATAGAATACTACTTGGGTTTTCGGACCGTGGTTGAAATTCGGCTCGTCTCAATGGCAAACTATATTGAATTGAATTCGGGTTTCTTATAATCCACGTGCTACAAAATGGTACTGAATGTGTATGTACAAATTTCACGATCGATAGCGATTATTAGTATTAGGTGTTCTGAGATGTGTAGGTACATTCGTTTCTTGTAGGGTGTTGTACACATAGTGGTCATTTAAATTATACCAGAGTATAAAATTTGTTGTGAATAGGTTCAATTAGACATTTAGTTTTAATAGGAAATTAACAAATTCATTTAGAGCCCTAACACCTTGTATGTTATATCCAAGAGTACCGATTTTTACATTCTCAATTTGTTCAAGAAGTTCACTTAGAGGGTACTTTGAAACAATAAATGTTAAAATAATAATTACGCTTTACTGGGTAATGATAAAACTCATAATAACAAGCGATGCCATGGCAAAGCTATATCATAAAACATAAATAAAACCAGTTCGAATATGAATTGTTACTTCGGTGCCAGAAGTGTCCAAGTATTTAGTCCTACTCTCTAGTCATTTGAAAGCTTTGCAGAAAATGGAATGAACCAATGAAATGTTGTTATTCAAATTAAAATGGAACCCTGTATAAACCAATAACATTTCAGCCATTTTCAGTCAGCCTCTCCTCTATGCGTGACTGAATTTCGCACAGCATTTTTCTCCATTAATGTAATTAGTCAAATAGCAACCATCCCATTAGCTCGTGGAGTGTTCATTGAGTTGTCTTTCATCACCCTCAAGCAGCAGCAGCAGCAGCAGCAATAGCAGTAGAAGCATATGATGCCAACTAGTGGCAACCATGATGGCAAACAATCGCAACAATCCGAAACGGGAGACAACCACATAATTCACACTAATTACCACTAAATGCTATTTTCCCACGGTTGCTGGCTTCGGCCATTTTCTGGGGATAGGCCGTTGAAGCAGAAAGGCGATTTTCTCCATCTCCGAAAGCTCACGCAATTGGTTTTGCAGGGGAGTATGGGGGTGGTGTTTCATTGGACGCATGTTTTGATAAAATCACAGCCGAATCAATTTCCTGAATAAACCCTACGCACGATCCATGCATGCAGGTCGTACTTGATTTTCCGCTGTCGCGTTTCGAAACTTCTCAAACAAATATTATGCAACTGGAATACTGTACAAAGCTGGAATTTTCACTAATAACTAACCAAGTTTGGTTTAAAAGAATGTCAAAATTACAGCTATGAACAGCATGCCATTCGTCAGATATATGATTGAGAAGTTTCAATATGGAACTCCATGGTCGAGTCCGAATAGTATTTTGAAACTTCTGTATGGACAAAAGTCTACAATAGATCAAATTAATGGTCGCAGTGGTAATATGTCCCCAACACGGGAAAAAAGTCTACAAGGGAAAAAAGTATCTGAGATGAACTTACTTGAACATCCTCTTCTATGATTATAAGACCCCCAGATACCCTACACTCGAAGCCGCCGCGTGTTAATCTCAAATTCAGCACCCAGTGTTGCGAAATGAGCGAGTACTCACACAACTAGTCAAACTCACGAGTGAGTATGAGCAGTACACCTTAAACTCACCGTGAGTATTACTCACATTTGAGTAAGCGCTGTACAGCTCACACTCACTCGTGAGTATTGACGTGCAGATACTCACTCACGAGTATGCTTTACTCATATTCATACGGTAATCTAAAATTTATCTAAAGGCTTGGAATCCTATCAAACATTAAAATGGTATGTTTTATTGGGGCGAATGTATTGAATCAGTAGACAAGGTTGCTTGTCAATAATTCATTGTTTTTTTTTGTTCTAGTGAATTGTATCTTACTGGTAGTTCTAAGCGCTCCGTTAAGGGCGGTCCTGAAGAGGTCCTCTTTGAGCCCAACGTGAGGTCTTTTGTTTGGACTCAAACCTCTTGTAGACAGAGATCAATCCCCTGAAATGGCTGTAATTCACATATAACTGGCGTGAAGCCAAAAATTTGGTGCAGGACGTGGTGCTGATTTGAATGGGCGGTTGCATTAAGCTTAAAACAGGTTTTTTTTTCTGTTAGTGCAGGCGTGACATTCACATATAATTGAGTTCAGCGTTGTTTTAAATGGACGAAATGTATTTGCATGCTTGTGCGTCTTGTAAATTTAATAAAGAACACTAAACGCATTGAACAAATGTGTAAACGATAGTTTCTCAAATGCACGATAATTCGTACGACAAAGTTCGCTTGCGCACGTAGCAGATTGAAAGGCAGGCTGAAATTTCGTAAACGAGCCCGTTCGAGCCGGCTTCAAGAAGGGAATCGCGCTACTTGGGCGGTGGCTTCTATATTCGTCTGTTTTCCACTATAACTCAGTCAATCTTGAACCAATTGACACAATTCTTGGAATGCGGTGAGATAGGTATAGTATCTACCCGTGTACAAAATTTCAAGTCAATCGGTTCAAAATTGACCGAGTTACAGTGGAAAACAGACGAAAATAACAGACGAAGAAAACCACCGCCCAAGTAGCGCGATACCCAACTAACGCTTTCTTCTGGGGGTTGGCAGAGATAGCAATTGAGAAAAAATAATTTTACGGAATCGTGTGGTGTACTCGATTGGTAGCCGATTTGACCTTGGATTTGACAGTTCGATAGCAGCAGACCTGCTGCAAAGGCGCATATAGTGCTGAATTAATGCCATTTTAGCTGCTTATTGGTTACCTGGGTGTGATTACTGGCCATGTTACTGGTAGTAATTTGCTCGGCAGTTTTTTTTTTCTTTTTAGGTCCGAGGCTCATATAATTAGGGTGGTCCAACTTTATATGAAAAAAACTAAGACTTGAAAAAGCTCATGGGATTCCTTCAGAATTTGTTCCTTTTTTCATTCTTCAATCACTTTACCTAATTTACAGCTCTTTTGTCCACCAGGGCACTGCGTGAGCGATTCCAATTGGAAGCTGTACTTACACTTTGTACAGCTCCTAAATGTATTCTATTATAATTCTACTAGATCGAACTGGAGTCCGTTGCGCTACTTTCACTTTCTACACTATTGTCGTCGCGGTTGAAACCCGAAGATTCCCCACACCCGACAATCGAATTTTCTCAAAATCCATATGTGAAACCTAACGTCGGACGTAGTGCGCTGGACAGCGGACCTGGGCCTCTATCCAGCGCACTGTGCCCGACGTACGTCCGACACATGGTTTAGGAGAAAAATCAATTTTCGCGTGTCAAAAATTCCGATTTTCAACTGCACGAACAATATCATGGTAGAATGATGAGCACGAGGATGTTGATGTGTGGCTCTTGTTCCTATTCCAGTCCGATTGGGGGTCCATTATGAGTTGCCGTTAGCCGATATCCAGGTGTCCGGGTCCGTTGGAGCATATGCTCTGAAGAGGATCAGGTGCCAGCTGCTCTCAGGGGGAAGAGCAACTGACGAAAAATTGCAAGTGCCGGGCTGGGATCGAACCCATGACCATCCACTTATGAAGTGAACGTGTAGCCACTACGCTACGGGCCCTGGCAATTTGTTCCTTTTGTCACCCATAAGTTACAATAAAGTTTTGTTTCAATTCTATCAAGTCTAAGCTCTTTTTTATGAAACATCCAGCAATTTGTGCTGATAGGGCACAAAGTTGTACCGGATTCTAGCAAAAAATTGCTTAAAAATCAACTATTGCTGGATGCGTTTAGTGTGTAAGTTTCATGTTCGAAAGTTGAGTACTCAAGTAAATTTACTATTTTTTGTAAATGTTAACTTACAAACTGATCAAGTGTTTAGTATGAGGAAAAACGTTACTTTTCCTGACGGAATAATAGAACAGACTATTTTTCCGCGCAGAAAAAACTACAGCTCTTTTAGGTTTACAAAGGAGGCGTTACCATTTTAAACCTTTTTTTCCTTTCTTGCCTACTCAAGTAATTTTGAAGCGAAACCACTATTTGTCCATTATATGCCCTATATTTTTGCACAGTAATAGAAACTAGCCACATGAAAAAAAAAAAACGATCAAATGTATGCAGAAAAGAAAACTTTTAAATGTTTGGACCTAGGAGATGCTGTAATTGGCCCATTTATAATTTGAAGGTAGGTAAATATATGCCAAACATCTTTATTGAATACCGTAAAGTGACCCGACGTATGCGAAAAAAATTATATCATTGACAAAGTGTGATGAAATATAGAGATTTCTTAATTGATGATATTACTTTGCATGTGTAGGTAAACAATAAGAGTTTTTAGCCTATGGTGCCAAAGCTCTCGAGCAGATCCACCTTTCCTCGAAAACTGTGCCTTGTATATAAATAATCACCATTGCAGTACAGAACAAACGAAAACATCATTTCAAACCAACAAAAATAACTTACTAAACTCACCGTGAGTAAAATGAGTACCTCACGCGTGAGTAATGACGTCATACTCTCGCGTGAGTATTACTCACAAGTGAGTAATACTCACGCGAGAGTATGACGTCATTTCTCACGCGTGAGTATACTCATACGCGAGTAACTCACAGCGTGAGCATTACTCGCAAATGAGTAAGGTGAGTGAGTATTTTTTACTCGTGAGCATGAGTTTCGCAACACTGTCAGCACCCATCAAGAGGACATCACAGCCGACAACGGGGCGACGCGGAAAAGACAGCCTGAAACACGCAATTAATGAAATGTGGGATTGTGTTCACCTCGCACACACGAGACTTAAGAAGTGAGGAAAGAGAATGGACCGTGGACAGACGGACAGCCAACCACCGGACTTTTCTTCACGCTCTCATCTTTAATTCATGCGCATTCCGTAATTTGTTATGGCCATTGGGTCCTGGCCATTTGAGTGGATGCCTGGCTACCGACTTACTTGCCACTCACACACATGGCTCGCTAATCGACAACGCATCTTTGATTTTTCTTGTTTTTTTTTCTGCTGGGATTCGAACGTAGGTAGTGTTGTATTGTTGATTAGCACATGAACGCAAACGCGCGCATTACGATATGGTTAATCGGTTTGAGCCTCCGAGCAGGTTCCGAAATAGCGGCCGGTGGTGTGGAGTGGACAAATGAGTACGAGAGTTGCAATTAAAATCAGAAAATTATTTTCATTTTCTCGGCAAATCGAATCACAATTAAGCATTATTTAATTTGGACTAGTTATTACGACAACTATCTTTATATAATAAAGAAAACCTGATAAATGCAGCTTCCTCAGTGTATTAATAATTGTGAACTACTACACACTGTTAATGCTCCATGAACCAACATTGCTCACGAGATCCCTCTAAGGTCTTTTGGGATGTCTGTCTCGAGATACAGTTAATTACAATTTCAGTCACAGAAGCGAACAGTGGCGTTTAAAATGCTACTAGCAACTAATCACAATGCTGCTGAGTGCCACAAACAGGTCTTGATAGTTTGAATTGCACGACGGCGAGTGGAACTTCGAGGTCTCGACAGCAATTAATTAGAAGAAATACTTCTTCGATGTCAGACGGTGTAGAAATACATAATTGTTTGCGTCGCAACGGTTACAATTTGCCTTCTGGCTGACTAGAGTTGAACATATTACATTGTTAGGTACTTTATGGTACATTATTATTAAAAGGGCGGATATCTTAAATACCTGCGGTCTCTGTTCGAGCAGAGTTCAACTGTCATGGCTAATGATTCATCAAAAATTTTGTTGAAATCTAGCTTACCTGACTATGATGGCACAAGCTGCCGATGAGGAGCAATCAATAACAACATCAAACTTACTTCTATATAAGAACTTCGTTAAGCGGCTCAATATCATAACCTGGGGTCAGTAGCGGTGATAGTATACACCTGAGACGAGACTCGCGAAGACGGTCTTCTTTTTCTCCACTTTGTTATTTTTTTCTTCTTCCTATCTGTGTTGACATTATGTTTTGGGCTGGTGGTTCAAACACGTACGTGACCGCATCACCTCACATGCAGTGTGACTGAATCCCATTCACGCACAAAATCATGTTGAGGTGAAATTTTGCATCGCCAACAATCGCCAAGCAAAGTAATCATTAGAATAGTTTGTTTTCAATTTATTTTTGAGAGTACAGGAGAAGAAAATGCTGCTCGGAGTGAATTTTGGCTTCAGAATTTATCTCGGATAGCAATACTTTCCTCGTTTTAGGTAACGTAATCAAACGGGCTACAACTGACAGCTCAGTTGGGCTGCATTTGACGTTGCTTTTTTTCCTCTTCGCGAGTCTCGTCTCAGGTATACACCCTTGTCTAACTCCAGCGACGACCTGCAGTATTCTCATATTGTGCTACAATTAGGTCATTGATTTTCTCAGGTACATCCTGGACACTGTTGTCCTTCTGACTTTAGCAACATTGAGTCGGAACGTCCCAAAAGTCTGTTAACCAAGGAAGTGCCGCTAAAACCCCCATGCCACCGCACAGCGTTTTACTCAAGCTATGTGCGGCAGCACTTTTTTTTTATTGCTCTTACTTTCACATTTTTGCGAAATATGCAATATTTTTCGGTATACGAAGGTGGTTTATGGTTGCAAAACGATGAGTCGATAAGAAGAACGTCCAACATAGCTCTGATGGTACCTCATGCTTCCACGAGACAATCGATGATAAATGCCCCCAGCTCAGACTTGTGTGCTTAACTGGTAGTGCACTGTTGTTCTTCTGACTTCAGCTAGATTGAGGAGGTACGTCTCGAGCGTCTGTTCGCCAAGGAGGTGCGGCTCAAACAGCGTCTGTTCTAGTATGCAGCAGCTGAGTATGAAATGCTCCCCCACCGGAAGCTATATCTCAAGTGGCAGCCCCACCATGGTGGGTAAGGGGCCTTAGGCCAACAACCTACTATCCTCGAAACCAGTTACAGAAGCCTAAAATGACATATTACAAACTGATTCAACGGCAACGGCTTTTAGCGCGAAACAACGGACAAGAATTGAAACTTGGTGAACGAACCTGGTGGTCCTTATTCCTGGGCTTCGATTGTGGGTGATACAGCAGTGGTTAGACAGGTCCGACATCGACCGTTGATGAGATTGAAACGGGATCCAAAAGGAGACCAAATCCAATGGTCTACGATCAGTCTTGAAGCTCGTAGTCCCAGGGTTCAATTAGGTTATGGCATGCACTGATTTTTTTGGTCTTTTAATTGAACACTCGCGGGCTAGGCTGATACAACTAGGTGCACTTAAAACACATTTATTAAAAACACACACATTAAACTTAGAGCTATATTTCTACTTAAAACTAAACAAGGTGCGTTCGGAGGACACTTCTCAAACGTTCCCTACACATGACATTTTTTCTCGCATAATTCTAAAAACAGGCTTGTCATGATTCATTCTTCATAATTTTATATACTAAGTATATTGAAGGAATATTCAAAGGTTTTTTTGACATATTGGCCGCCATCCCGGATGTTCCGGGAACCTGGGACCATCCGGGGAAGTGGCCATTTTCTAAACAGTTATGAAACATGGCTTGCGACATATCAACCTTCATGATTTTGCAAATGAAGTATGTTAGAAGAGAATTTAGAGGTTTTTAGACATATTGGCCGCCATCCCGGATGTTCCGGGAACCTGGAACCACCCGGGAAGTGGCCATTTTCCAAATTGTTATGAAACATGGATTGCGACACATCAATCTTCATAATTTTGCAAAACAAGTGTGCTAGAGTAGAATTCAGAGGTTTTTGGACATATTGGCCACCATTCCGGATGTTCCGGGAACCTGGGACCATCCGGGGAAGTGGCCATTTTCCAAACAGTTATGAAACATGGCTTGCGACATATCAATCTTCATGTTTTTGCAAAACAAGTATGTTACAGGAGAATTTAGACGTTTTTGGGCATATTGGCCACAATTCCGGATGTTCCGGGAACCTGGAACCACTCGGGGAAGTGGCCATTTTCCAAATTGTTATGAAACATGGCTTGCGACATATCAATCTTTAATAACTCAGATCCCAAGGACCAAAATACCATTTTAATATTTTTCCATACAACTAGAGATGTAGCGCGATCTTCGTTCGAAATTTCGTAGAAATCGGTTGGAAAATGAAGCCACAGTGATTTTTTGAAATTAAATTCCCCCCCCCCCCCCCCGGGTTAAAAACACCATCAAATTTTGTCCTAAAGCCATCAACAATTTTGTCAAATATATTTTGTAATACTACATTTTTCACAGATAAAGTTTGAGAAAAATTATTCCTCCAGTCGTTACAAAAACATCTAACCAGTCTCGTCCAAATAATGGTAGAACATTATGTTCAGTGTCAAGGATTATTAGTTCCAAACGGACACATCTGGAATTCAACATCACATGTACCAAAACTGAGCCAAACGCTTCAAGAGTAGAACCATTTACCACTACTAGTCTTTTTGTATTACTTCTCAATTGCATTTTACGCAAATGCTTGAAATAATCCCATTTTGCTCGAAACTGAAACAGATGACCCTTCATCTACTTTTATTTTGATTTGCCTACCTTCGACATTGACGTCCAATAGACAAGGTTCACTAACCCTACTAATTGACATAATCATCATGCAAGGATAGCAATCACCTGAATCTGCGTCGCTATTGTAATCCTTCCTCAATCTCTCAAAATATTCATGAGGATCCTCCACGCTGGAAGTTTCACCTACAATATGAACTGCATGCTGTTGTTGATTTAAAAATTTATAACAATTTTCTGGATATGACCTCGTGCAGTACAATAATGACAAATAAAATTAGAGTATCGTCCTTTTGTCTGTTATCGCAACCTAGATCTGTAACTCGCATGTGGATACTGCCTATCTTCGTATCTTGTTCGCTCTCTTCCTTTTCTTTCTCCATTTCTTCCTCCATAAATCCTTCTGTTGTCAGTCGAATCCTTCCAACCTAATCTTTGCCTTACTGATACTGAATGAACACCACTGCTTCTATTTATCTCCTGTGAGCTTTTTGCCGCATTTTTTTTCGTTTTCAAAATTCTCGCAGCGACTTTCAAAGTTAGCTTTTCTTCATCTAAAAGTGTCTGCTGCAAATCTTTATCGTACACTCCATACACTATGTGTTCCCTTATTGCTGAATTCCTGAAGTCCCCGAAATCACACGTTTCAGCTAATAATTTAACATCTAACAGAACATTTTCGTTGGTCTCATTTGGTCCTTAAACCCTTCACCTGAACTAATACCGGAGCACTATCCGACTCCACCTTGTCATATCGCTCCAAATTGTCTAGGTATAATCTCAGCGGCGGCACTAAATTTTCATTTTTCATTTATTTAGTATTACATCAAATTCATGATAAAACTGAATCAACAATATTTCTCCATAATACACGGTTCGTGGCTGCCGCTCTCCATCCTCGGTCGCGCCCAATGCTCGCCAAGTCACGTTCCACCTGGTCCGCCCATCGTGCTCTCTGCGCTCCACGCCTTCTTGTGCCAACCG
This sequence comes from Aedes albopictus, assembly GCF_035046485.1. Classification (NCBI taxonomy): domain Eukaryota; kingdom Metazoa; phylum Arthropoda; class Insecta; order Diptera; family Culicidae; genus Aedes; species Aedes albopictus. The sequence goes on along the minus strand of NC_085136.1, from coordinate 201,115,599 downwards.
GATCAGTTGCAAACACCAGCTTTGCAGGGTTGTTGTCCGGCATTCTTGCAACATGCCCTGCCCACCGTATCCTTCCGGCTTTGGCCACCTTCTGGATGCTGGGTTCGCCGTAAAGTGCAGCGAGCTCGTGGTTCATTCTTCTTCGCCACACACCGTTCTCCTGCACACCGCCGAAGATCGTCCTTAGCACGCGTCGCTCGAAAACTCCGAGTGCTTGCAGGTCCTCCTCGAGCATGGTCCATGTCTCGTGCCCGTAGAGGATTACCGGTCTTATTAGCGTTTTGTACATGGTGCATTTGGTGCGTGGGTGGATCTTTTTCGACCGCAGTTTCTTCTGGAGCCCGTAGTAGGCCCGACTTCCGCTGATGATTCGCCTCCGAATTTCACGGCTCACGTTGTTGTCAGCCGTCAGTAAGGATCCGAGGTAGACGAATTCCTCCACCACCTCGAAAGTATCCCCGTCTATCGTAACATTACTACCCAGACGGATCCGGTCGTTTTCGGTTCCGCCTACCAGCATGTACTTTGTTTTTGAGGCATTCACCACCAGTCCGACCTTTGCTGCTTCGCGTTTCAGGCGGGCGTACAGCTCTGCCACCGTTCCAAATGTTCTTGCAATAATGTCCATGTCGTCCGCAAAGCACACAAATTGTCCGGATTTTGTGAAAATCGTTCCTCGGCTGTTGAGCCCGGCTCGTCGCATCACACCTTCCAGAGCGATGTTGAAGAGTAGGCATGAGAGTCCATCACCTTGTCTCAGTCCCCGGCGAGATTCAAATGAACTGGATAGTTCACCCGAAACCCTTACGCAGTTTTGCACACCGTCCATCGTTGCTTTAATCAGTCTAGTCAGCTTCCCAGGAAAGCCGTTTTCGTCCATGATTCTCCATAGCTCTGCGCGGTCGATACTGTCGTATGCCGCTTTGAAGTCGACGAACAGGTGATGCGTTGGGACCTGGTATTCACGGCATTTCTGGAGGATTTGCCGTACGGTAAAGATCTGATCCGTTGTCGACCGGCCGTCGATGAAGCCGGCTTGATAACTTCCCACGAACTCATTTGTTTTAGGTGACAGGCGACGGAAGATGATCTGGGATAGCACTTTGTAGGCAGCATTCAAAATAGTGATCGCCCTGAAGTTCTCACATTCCAAATGGTCGCCTTTCTTGTGAATGGGGCAGATTACCCCTTCCTTCCACTCCTCCGGTAGCTGTTCGGTTTCCCAGATCCTGACTATCAGCCGATGCAGACAGGTGGCCAAGGATCGGTATATTCGCCTCATTCCATTCATATTCACTCCTCTTTGCTGAAGCGAATCGAGAAAGATGCAGCAAACGGATCGTCGTGATCAAACACGCAACCCCATCACCAGTGGGAAGCGATGAGCCAGCTGCTTGACATGAATATTCGTTGCCATTCGTCGCAGTTTGGATCGCAAGCGAATGAATGAATGGCGAATGGTGAAGAATGCTGGTGAGCGATCGAAGCGGCTATTATCATAAGTAGAAGGGAATTTCTGCATGTAATGCATACATTTTTCCTGTATTCTTGTTGAAATGCTAGATTAGCAAAGAAAATAATTCGAAAACATCAAAAATTCGTATGCACAATGTCAATCGCATCACTCACGAATCGCATTCGCTTGCGATGCGAATGTGGACGAATGAGTAATTTCTAAGAGTGGCTTCCCACCGTTCGCCGGAGTTTGCTGTCGTCGCTGACAAGCATACACACGAACTAAAGCGGCAACCGTTCGCTGCTGACTGTCTTCGAAAGTGGAAGAAGATAAAAAGGGGAAATCAGGAACCCTGCAGGTGGCCAACTTTTCTGGGCCCATCTTGATGAGTTCAGCTGCGATACCATCCTTACCAGCTGCTTTGTTGGTTTTGAGCTGGTGAATGGCATCCTTAACTTCCCTCAGCGTGGGAGTTGGTTCGTTTCCGTCCTCCGCTGCACTGGCGTCGTCGTTTCCTCCGTTGCCGTGGGCTCCCGCGCCTACGTTCTCCACGCCGTTCAGGTGCTGATCGAAGTGCTGCTTCCACCTTTCGATCACCTCACGTCCGTTCGTCAAGAGGCCTCCGTCTTTATCCCTGCAGATTTCGGCTCGCGGCACGAAGCCGTTGCGGGATGCGTTGAGCTTCTGATAGAACTTTCTTGTTTCTTGGGAACGGCACAGCAGTTCCATTTCTTCACACTCCGCTTCTTCCAGGCGGCGCTTTTTCTCCCGAAAGAGGCGGGTCTGCTGTTTCCGCTTCTGTTTATAACGTTCCACGTTCTGTCGAGTCCCTTGCTGCAGCATTACCGCCCTCGCTGCATTCTTCTCCTCCAAAACCATTCTGCACTCTTCGTCGAACCATTCGTTCCGTCGATTCCGTTCCACGTATCCGATGGTGCTCTCGGCTGCGTCGTTGATGGCTGCTTTCACTGTACTCCAGCAGTCCTCTAGAGGGGCCTCATCGAGCTCGCCCTCGTCTGGCAACGCGGCTTCGAGATTCTGCGCGTATGCTGAGGCGACATCCGGTTGCTTCAGTCGCTCTAGGTTGTACCGTGGCGGTCGCCGGTACCGTACATTGTTAATGACGGAGAGTTTTGGGCGCAGTTTGACCATCACCAGATAGTGGTCGGAGTCGATGTTGGCGCCACGATAGGTCCTGACGTCGATAATGTCGGAGAAGTGCCGTCCGTCAATCAGAACGTGGTCGATTTGAGATTCCGTCTGCTGTGGTGATCTCCAGGTGTAACGATAAGGGAGGCTGTGTTGGAAAAAGGTGCTACGTATGGCCATATTTTTGGAGGCGGCGAAATCAATGAGTCGTAGGCCGTTTTCGTTCGTCTGCTGGTGGGCGCTGAACTTACCAATCGTCGGTCTGAATTCCTCCTCCTGGCCTACCTGAGCGTTCAAATCACCTATGATGATCTTGACGTCGTGGCTTGGGCAGCGATCGTACTCACGTTCGAGCTGCGCGTAAAATGCGTCCTTGTCATCATCAGTACTTCCGGAGTGTGGGCTGTGCACGTTTATTATGCTGAAGTTGAAGAATCGGCCCTTGATCCTCAACCTGCACATTCTTTCGTCGGTCGGCCACCAACCGATCACGCGCCTCTGCATATCACCCATCACGATGAAAGCTGTTCCCAGCTCGCGTGTGTTGCCGCAGCTCTGGTAAATGGTATGATTACCTCTAAACGTTCGCACCATGGATCCTGTCCAACACACCTCCTGCAGCGCTACGATGCCGAACCCGCGGTCCTTCAGTAGATCGGCGAGTATGCGGGTGCTCCCAATGAAGTTGAGAGATCGGCAGTTCCACGTACCGAGTTTCCAATCGCAAGTCCTTTTCGTTCGCTGGGGTCGTTGCCGTTGGTCTCGGTTCGTATTATTCTGTTGCTGATTTTCCGTTACAATGGTTTTTTATGGCTGGCTCGTAGGGCCTGACACCAACCCCCTACTTTCCGGAGGACCATAGTGCACAGTTGAGCTTAGAGTCTTTCCCTGGCACTCGGACGTAGATCAGCCGCCCCTAACATGGGGATCAGACGCTGTTGTGAGCCGCTCCTCCTGGAGAACAGACGCTCAGGTTTGCCGAAGCAAACCCCCCCTTCCCTGTCAGCCTACGACCAAAGTTCCCACCGGGGTTGGTTACCCGATCTTCCCTAAGGTTGCTCATAGTTTCCGGCCGGTACCGCGTGGAGGTAGGGATAGGAGTTGCTGGGCAGAGGCTAGTGGATCACAACGGGATCTGAATTGCGCAGCATACCCAGCCTTTACCGCGGCACTAAACCAGGGAACGAATCAACCTGGGACGCTTGCAGGGTTATCACGACACCAATTCTTCTGTAATCTCAGCGTCGACACTCAACCAGGGAACGGATCGACCTGGGACGCTTGCAGGATAGCCACAACACCAACGTTTTTGTAAACTCGGGGTCAAAACTCAACCAAGGAACGAAGCAACTGGCAAAGTCACCTCAACACCAGCGCTTTCAACCGTATAGCGTCGCTTTCGACCGGCTATAGAACAAAAGAAATACAAATGAAAGCAATTTAAAAATGAGCTCACAATAAAATAATAGCTTTCTTCACTAACAATGGGATGAGATCCACTATTGAATTCTTTCAATCGCTATTCAATTACCAAATAAAAATATCGCCAATTTTCACTTTGATAAAAAATAAATTGAAATAATACCTTCAATCCGACGAAAAACGGAATCATCCGAATTATTCGCTGCCTTCCGGGCCAGATTTGCCAACAATTGGCTTCTTTAGCGGTGTTGAGATAACACCATATTCTGAATCTACACGTCAAACTGAGCCGGAATCCAAATTTTCATGAATTTTGGTGCCCGGGAACCTATTTTAAAATCAGTTTGAAGTTTGTATGGGAGCGATTTGTCGAATCACCCCTCGTCGCATTTTGTACTGGGCGAAGCTGTCAAACAATTGCTCAGCTGTCAAAAGGTGATTTCAAAAAATCTCTTTGAAATTGATTTTAGGTATCAAAATATAGTTCTAAAAATCTGGAAAAAATCATAGTGGCTCAGAAAAAGGTGCTCTTTCGTATGAAATCAAAAAATCAGCACATTTTTCATAATTCAAAAACCCAATTGCAACGCTTTCCAACTAATTTCACCAAAGAGAGCTAGTTCATTTGCTTAACCCCACATCAAACCTGCCTACATACACGAAACTCTCTGAATTCTTATTATAATTGTTATTCCGAACATCACGAAATATGACCGATAATCGATGATCATATAATATAAATGGTAGAAATGCACTCTAAAACGAAGTGGTTATGAAACGAGTATATAACAATAGTGACATGGGTTTCCCGTGATGAGGTAACGGTAAATCAAATCGACCACATCTACATCAGCCGAAAATGAAGACGGAGCCTGCTTGATGTGTGGAACAAACGCAGCGCAGACATTGCGTATGACCACCATCTCTGCATCAGCACGATCCGGCTACGCATTACTAAGATCCATCTGTAGGAGGATCGTGCTCGTGCCGAGCGATCCTGTGAGGACCATATTTTAACACTCCGAATAATCTTGGAGCAAATCAACGAATTCCAAGAGTAGTTTTACTTGGTGTTCATTGATTACGAAAAAGATTTCGACCGCCTGAATCACGAAAACATGTGGGCAGCCCTCAGGTGCAATATGGTAACCCTGGGAAAATCATCGGCCTCATTGAAACACAGTACGGGGCGTTTTCGTGCAGAGTACTGCACAACAGCGTCTTGTAAGATCCCATCCGGGACGTCGCTGGAGCGTGGCAATGATGTATACTATCGCCGCTACTGCTGTATCTCATCATAATCGACGAGATCCTAATAGGTGCGATTGGTAGTGAACCAATTCTTGGACTGCTGTGGCAGTTCCTTACCTTGGAGCACCCAAATGACTTTAAACTGGCTGATTAGCTCAACAACGCTCTGATATGCAGAGTAAGCTCGATGATCTTGCCGAACACTCCTTGACGGCAGGTCTTGGCTCAACGTCAACAAGACCAAATCGTTGGATGTAGCCACGGTTAACCCTTGTTGAAGAATGTTGAAAGCTTCCAATATCTTGGTAGCCAAATGGCAGCCAATGATGGCACCAAGATCGGCATTGATGCACGGATCAAGAAAGTGAGGGCTGCTTTTGCGAGTTTAAGAAATGTATGGAAAAAACAATCAAATTAGTCGAAGCACAAAAATCCGAATTTTAAACTCGAACATGAAATCTGTGCTGCTGTACGCCAATTAAACTTGGTGTGTATCAGTGGAGAACATTTAACGGCTGCAGGTATTTATCAATAGATGCCTACGGTATATAATTCGTGCATGGTAGCCTCACAATTGAATCTCCAACGTTGAGCTCCATCGTCGATGACACCAAAAGCCGATAGCGACAGAAATTCGGGAGCGAAAGTCGTGGTGGGTCGGCCCCACTATACCTAGGGGTGAAAACGAAATCTGCAAGCAAACGAAAGTTTGAAACCCAGCAGATCATGTAACGTCGCAGCAGTGGCTGGCCCAGCGATCCATGGCGGCGTAGCCTTTAAAAGAAATTAAGGAAGTCGACAGAAATTTGACCTGGTCACAGGATGGACAACTTTCAATTCGGCCCTCTGCACCACCACTGCTCAGGTTTGAAGGTTAGTAAGTACCGTAAACCGGGGTCAAATTGATCAGCGGGGTGAAATCGATCATTCGGGTACTACATTGAAATTCCATACTAGGAACTCTTAAGCGTTGTAATGACCTTAAACTTTTTACGTCATCTGGTTTCTAGATGTCTAGAGATGAGTGAAGACCTTTCATTTTTTGGAAAAAAAAGTTAGTTTTGCTTTATTTTTTTTAGGAATTTGCAATGTATTTCTCATTTAGCTGAAACCATTGCTGCTAAACAATCGATTGCTAATAGGACTTCCCGTAAATTTTCTGTTTTAACGTTTTTGTGGAGCCTCATCTCAACTGAGGCTAATCAGAACATTAAATAGTCAAAAACAAGTTCATTTTATGGTAAAACAGTCATTTATTGTGTTAGAAATCACTTTTTTCAAATTAAATTGCCTACCTTTAGGCGTTTAGGAGGAGATTTCAAAATTTAATTTTGCATTCAAAGTGTTAATTTCACTAGTTTCCAACCGATGCTCAATTGCTGTTCAATTTCTCCCCAAAGTGGCATTTCCAATTTTTGATTTTTGGAGTTATTTAACTAAAAGTTTAAATTTGTTGAACAAAATTCTGTCACATGGTTCCATGGAGATTCAATAGGTACTGGTTTTACCGAAATTCTTTTGGAAATTTTTGCATTGCCACTGATGTTATCCGCAAAAGTTGTTTTAAAGTGATCAATTTGACCCCGGATCACGGTATTTACTTTTGAAAAGACTTTTTGCAAAACCATAAAACTTGCAATAATTTTTGAACATCAATTTGGCTTAGTTCACTAGTGACCTTCGTAAACTTAAATATATGGACATTTTACCTCCAGAAAGTGCAAGAACTGATTTTGTGAATGTGTAACTTTTACACAAGGTTTAAATGTTCTGGAACTAATGCATTTGATGGTGACTATTACATACATATTTACACTGATATACAAAGCTTCACGAAACCTTATTTGATTTCTGTAACAGAAAACCACCACAAAAATTTCCCTTTTCAACATTTATCAGTACTTTTTATAATTAATTGTTCTATGTGTTAGGTTTGCAATAGATGATCAATTAAATGTCATTTATATGGCGCCATTTTCCATTGTAATAAGGAATCACATGGCCAACGCGACAAGATTGGCCCACTTTTCCCAAAGGGCTAAGAGCAACTAAGCATTCATATAATAACCATTCGTACCAAACCACGCCAAACAATTACGAGAAAATCTGTGAGGCTTTCACCATTATTGTCTGCCTATATACACGATGCATCGCGTAAAGCTGTAAAAGATTATGGGCTCAGCAGAGGCACAAGACAACGCAACCCAACGAGAAACCCTTTTCTCCCTCTAATCGGTAATCAGTGTCTGTCATATCGGGAACTGTCGAGTCCATTTTTGGATTCACTGGCAGCGAGTGGCGTACTACTACAGACTAGGGGACCGACCGGCGGCCAACGTCTGTTGCCAATCTGATTCCTGCGATATTGATAAGCACAGGTCGGACACTTTTCATAGGAATTATGACAGTCTTCTCGCTACCTTCTCCATACCCTGTGTGCAGTTTGCTACCGTTTCGTGAAGTCGAGCTGGATCGTTGTGGTCAATTGTAATTGTTGTCGACTTGAGTTGAATTTCTCACGCATTAGAGCACAGCCGACAGCAACAATTGCACCGGAGGCAGCAAAAGATGGAGTGCAAAGATTATTGTCACAATGAAGTAGTAGGAAAGTAGACGAAAGCACCAGATCAAATCTCAGGTCTATAGGCAGTTTAACTACTAAAAGGGAACTGCTTTCTAGTTTTACGAAACACATACCTATATGCTTCACTAGTAAAGCATTGTCCAGTTAGAATCCGGACGCAGATAATCACTTATATCTCAGAGGTGGAATAACAAACAGAAAAGGTGAAGCCCTTAAAACAAAGATAATTTACAGTAGTTGCATGGAAAAATATCGTTAAAATAATTAAGTTTAATTTTTAATACATTTTCTCATTTTTTCCGTGATGGCTTCCTTAAAAATCTGCACAATGGTAGTAAATTTTAACATCAACCCCTTCGGCGTCTTTGTTTAACAATCGGGTCATCTCTGTAGTGTCCTGAGACCCTCTACCAGTCTGATTAGGAATCCAAAGAAACTTTACCAAATATTTCTCTTCTTGCGAAATTAAGGGCTTATCAGTGAATTCCAATGAAGCGAAATTTGAGTGTTTTTTCGTTAATAAACACTATCCAACAGTAATGACACCACTGCACATCTCAGGCTGTCGTGATAGCTCACCAAAGTAGCTCAAACCTCTTCAGATCCCTTGTGGGCATTTTTGAAAAGCAGCACGCGGTTCTTGAGGTTATCATCTTTGTACACATTTGGTGTCAAAATCGTGATGTGAGAAATCGATGTCCAGAGCTCGAACTTCCTGACAAATCTTGGAATTCCAAGCGGATTTATCCATGAACATAAACTTTAATCTTCCTTGGACACTTCCTCTTGGCATGGTTAACAACATCTGAACACATCACATGAAATGGTTTTGGAGATATTAACATTTTTAGCGACTGTCGTACCTGACCACCCTAAATTTTCAGCGTGTTTGTGCAAGATTTTTTTTCTTCGCATGTCTTCAATCTGGAATAACTTTTCAATCGTAGCAAGAAAATCGATGAAATTTTCACCGTCATTAGAGGACTTGTTTATTATCAGACTGCAGTGAAAAAAATATGATTATGATCATTGAGAGCGTCACAATAAATTATCCTTTGCGTCCGGATTCTAACTGGACAATGCTTTACGTGTTTATACGGGGTAAAATTGATTGGTTGTCTTGGATGTTCAAGGTCTTTTTGTCTGGTAACTTTCTTCCAATTTTTTTCTCTGAACTAAGCAGTAATCAAAACAATTCAATGTAATAGTTACATATATAATAACTATTTCTTACTATTCGAAATAGACCATACTACTTATCGTCAGATTTAAATTCTCCTGAAACATTGAATAGTTCTCGATTCAAATTAATTCTGTATCAAAACACGAAACCAAACAAACTACATCGTGTGCCCATATTTGTAATTCTATTAATCAATTATCAGAGCAATATCGGATTTGCTAAACGAGCACTAAGTAAGTTTAAGTTCGCATATTTTTCGAACGCATTTGTGGTCTCTCCACCAGGCAGCAGTAGCAAGTAAGGTACAAATAACGCAAACCGTCCCCAAAGGGCTCACTGCTATTTACAGAGCTACTGCTAGCAAATAACGCAAGCACAAAACCCCAAGAGCAATGCTCAATAAATAATTCAAAATCGATTATCTTTTTCGGTCCAAACTGGGAGTCGTTACCGGTTGTTTCATCCCTTATTCCGACGGCTGGCTGACCGGCAGAAGAACCTGTTGGGTGGCCTCCACAGCAGCCAGCGGCGCTGGGATCCAGAAGAAGGGAAACTTCATTTTGCGTATAATTTTTCCTTATTTTCTGCGGTTTACCCACATTTCTCGAGTGCGATTACCGGAGCGCGGCCGAAAGAAATTGCAGTAGCACAGAGAAGTTGTTAAAATAAAATAAATTTTATAATTTATTTTATTTACAACAGAAGCTCAACTCCATTGCACGGGAGTCCATCAAACAGGGCTATCGAATCGAGGCAATCTCGTTGGGCTCCGGTCGGGCTCATGTTGGCCAGTTCGCGTAATGCGGTGCAATTCAATTGTTATATGAGCACCAATTACAAAACGGTTTATTTTTTTTTTTTCGTAGCTGAACATTTCCAGCCTTGTAGACAGCAAGAAGATCTTTATTTGATTGTTTACACCATATGTGAAGCAGCTTTTACCAGTCGATGTCTCGTTTATCTCTAGTGCTGAATTAAATCACGTTTTGTCACACATTTTGTGCCAATTCATGATTGCATCGAGTGATATTGGTGTTGCTGGTTCTGTTATGGATGCAGGTACCTACCCAGTTGTGTGTGGTTTCAAGTAGAGGAAGTGAGCTACAACTGATTGGATCTCTGAGAAAGATTTGTACCTCAAGGCACAAGGTTTATGCTTTGAGTTCGTTCAAAATTGAGAGAAACGCTTGGGACATTGTGAAATGTTATTTGAAATTATGTGCTGTTTTACAGTTTTTACTAAAAAAGGATCAATTATTTCCCTGATTGTTGATGTAAATTCGTACTCATTTGTTATGGTTTTAAAAATCAATGGAAAATAAAAATTCGAGAAAAAATAGTTATAAGCATTTGACCATCATTTATTTGGAAAAATTACGAGGCTGAAAGTCAGTTTTCTACAGAAAAGCTCTAAAAAAATCACCGAGTGAGATTTTTGGCTAAAAGTCCTTCAAATATTCTGGAACATCATCGAAGACATCATTTCAGTTTATCAAATCGATTTCGAGTACCGTAAAATGGGGTAACTTTGATAGTTTTTCAGCGATTTTTCTCAATATTTTTACATGTAACAGTATTTCCCCGAGTTTTATATTTTTAAAACAAGTACTGGGGTATCAGTTATCAATTGCAATTAAAAGATTCGACAATCTGAAATATTTTGGATAACTTTTAGTTTTTCATAGAACCGAAAATCAGATTTTCATTTAGGGGTAACTTTGATAATGCCCTAAAAACACATCAAATTTCAAAAAGTAATCACAGATTGAAATCTTAGGAGTATCAAAATGATGGGAGAAGGCTTATGGAATATATTAGATAGAATTTTTATGCCAAAACATTGAATTTTTACTAAATTCTACATATAAAAATGAGTTTGTGGAGTATTAAGTGCAAAACACAATAAATTTAGCTACCAAAAATCATTATCTTTGCAATAATAAATGCTGAACGGTACATCAACATATGATTACATGCTATCCATGGTTAGTTTTCTTTTTTTGGGTAGTTTTTTAATGTTTTATTAACAAATTTTTAACAACACAGATTTATCTACATGAAATTACAAGGGCTTGCATACTTTTAGGCGTTTATCAATGTATGGAGATAATTATCCCAATTTACAAAATTGCTTCCAATTCGTAAAAACACACTTCGTTAAGAGATTCAAGGCCAGCTTTGGAATCTACTATGATGCATCTGTCGAGAATAAGAGTCCATTAATTGAAAAAATAGTTGTAACGAAGTCGTATAGCAGATTGTTTGAAGGGGTTGATAAATGACAAAAATATCAACAATTTTTATTTTTTGTCCAAAAAGTTGTATATAAACTAGATTTTAATGAAAATACGTCCAAGATGAACTTTCATATGCATAGAATTGATTTACGTTTACCTTTTTCTTAACTGGTTGAAGGAATCATAGTTATAAGATAAATTACACAATGCCAGCCGAACTATCAAAGTTACCCGCATTATCAAAGATACCCCGTTTTACGGTACCGTGATCCGGGGTCAAAGGCTCCAAAACGGTGAGTCGATAAGGAGAGCGTCCAACATAGCTCTGGTCCTCACAAGTTCCTACCTCATGCTTCCACGGGTCAAACGATGACAAAGACCGCCAGCTAAGAGTTGTGTACTTAGCTGGTAGTGCAGCCTGGGCACTGTTATCCTTCTGACTTCAGCTAGATTGAGGAGGTACGTCCCGAGTGTCTGTTCACCAAGGAGGTGCGGCTCAAACAGCGTCTGTTCTGGCAACCAGCGGTTGAATATGAAACGATGTATCGCGTCAACTAAACCTAAGAAGGCAGCCCCACTAACGCAATGTAGGCAGCGTGACCCCGGTAAGGTAGCCTGTCGAAGCCTTTCAACACTACGAAAAATGAAATAAGAAATAGAATATGCGAACGATACTCTCGGAAACTGACCCGGCAACGAAATAAGTACTATGATTGGACACTCGGTACCTGGAACGTCAGGACTTTAAATAAACCTGGAGGAGTGAGCCTTATGGCTCGTGAATTGCAGAAAGTTGGTGTGTGCGTGGCTGCTATACAGAAAGTGCGGTGGCCCAAAACTGGTGAACGTGAATTCAGGGCGGTGGATTCCGACGCCAACACATCGTTCAAATATAACATCTATCACAGCGGCAGCGATAAGGCAGAACATGGGATCGGATTCATAGTGATCGGGAAACAGATGAAGCGAGTTATGAGGTGGAAGCCGATCAACGAGCGGATCTGCGTATTAAGAATCCGGGGCAAATTCTTTAACTACAGCCTGATCAACGTCTATGCGCCGACCAACGAGAAAACCGATGACGTGAAGGATGCGTTTTATGAATGTCTTGACAAAACCTACGGAGAATGCCCAAAACACGACGTTAAGATTGTCATCGGTGACGCCAACGCGCAGGTCGGAAGAGAGGACTTTTTCCGTTCAATCATCGGTACGGAGAGCCTTCACTCCATCACTAATGACAACGGCCTGAGATTAGTCAACTTTGCTGCCGCCAGCGGTATGTCCATTATTAGCACCTACTTTGCACGGAAGGATATCCGCAAGCACACCTGGAGACACCCAAACAGCGATGTTTACAACGGCAAAAGGTTATTGCAACCATAATAAATTGCAAATGCTCCATAGAAAATCAAAAAGCGCTCCATTTAGAATGAACAAATTTTCCATGAACATATGCAATGTTACCCATAAATAATAGAAAACGTTCCATACTTTATAGAAAATGTACCGGTAAAACATAAAATTTTCTCATTAAAAGTGAAATTTTGCACCAATAAATAATACCGAAATGCTCCATAACAAAAAACAAATGCTCCATAGAAAAATGCAAATGCTCCATAAGAAGTTAAATTGCACCATAAAAAACCCAGATTAATCCACCTAGTGGTGATAGTGCCTTTCTCGTCGAATATGTACTCATAAACTTTTCTTCGACGTTAGCCAAAATGTTCTTGAATCCTGAAAACACTTTACACTAGCAACAATTTTAACAAAGCCATCATCGATTTTCGAAACTTATTGATGATACATATTCCGATGTTATGTTCAACAACAAAACAGAGCAGAAAAAGATCAGACCTCTCAGTTGACTGCTTGACCACCTTAACCCTAGTCGTGTATTGGGGTCATTGTGACCCCATTCCATCCACTACGGCAGCGAGGTGAGCGTCAGCTAATGCTTGAAGAAGGTTCACTTTATTCACAATCACAGATCACTTTGTGATCTTCGCCAATGTTTATTTCAGCACACTTTAGGCTATATTTTATTATCATTGGTAACACGATTCATGTAAAATTTGATCTTCCTACGATGAAAATGCAGAAAATGTAAATTTTCCATTCAAATTTCAATCGCAATGAGAAGAAAGAGGGCTCAACCAGCCGCACCCAAATTGTGAGCAGTAATTTTAGAAGCATAAGAAGATTGGAGATTTGAAAACTGTATAAGGTTGACGCGATTAAATTATATTTTTATATAAAACGTTGATCCATCCTACTATACAACACCGCAGGAATCTGAAATGGTGTGGTTTGAAGAGATCGCTTTGGTCACGATTTCGTTCTCTCGCATATATGAAGACTTTGATCATTTCTTCATTTATAATCTTACCCAACGTTTACATGCTATCAAAAAAGCCACAATTTGATTTATCGCTTTCACATTTATTTTGTTAACCTTTATAATTCCGCTATTTGATGTGCAGCTTGCATGGGTTTGGTTAAATTTTACGTTTGACTACTTCCGGCGGGACACCTGGAACTGATTCCGGTTGTCTCACATATGGTCTTAGACTATGTTTTTGTCAACTGTTCATCACGTGACCTGAAAAGCCGGAAATTGATGTGATTTGAGGCTATTTTCTTGCTAACCGTTCGGAAAATTTTTGAAAATGCCGCGATTTTATGTATCGCATGCATGGTTTTGGTTCACTTCTATCAAATCACACCCGCAACCGATTCCGAACTACTGTGGCCTTAGACTATTTTCTTGTTGACCGTTCATCAGATTATCAAAAACGCCGCTATGGTTTAGTTCCTTTCTATATTTTACCACTTCCGACGCGTTACTCGTCTTGTCACCAGTTCTGGAACACTACCGGTTCTCCCAAATAAGGTCTGAGATTATTTGTTGGTTAACCGTTTATCTTGTTACTGAATAAGTCATCGATATGTCGCATGTATTGGTTCTCTTTTACATTTACACTTCTGGCGGGACACCCGTAATCAGTTCCGTAACACACTGATAGGGCTTGCGTCTATTTTCTTGCAACTGTTCATCATGTTACCTAAAAAGCCGTGATTTGAGGTATCGCATGCATGGGTTTGGTGTCACTTCCGGCCTGGAACCGGTTGCGAAACACTACCGATAGTCTCTTAAATAGTCTGAGCCTATTTGCTTGCTAAAGTTTATTAGGTTATCAAAAAAGCCATGGGTTTGGTTCAATTTAATATTTAGCCGCTTTCGGAGGGAACTAGTTTCGGCACTACTGACAGTCCATAATGTGGTCTTAGCCTACTTCCTCAATAACCGGTCAACAAGTTGTCGAAAAAGCCGTGATTGGATTTGCCGCATGCAAGAGTTTTGTTAACTTTTATATACGGCCACTTCCGGCGGAACACCTGGAACCGGTTCTGAAACACTACCGGTTCATATAAGGTCTGAGACTGTTTTCTTGCTAACTGCTCATCAGGTTATCGAAAATGCTGTAGTTTGATGTGCCGCATGCATGGGTTTGGATCAGTTTTATATATAACCACTTCCAGCGGGACATCCGGAACCGGTTCCGATACACTGCCGGTTCAGATATGGTCTGAGTCTTTTTTATGCCAACCTTTCATTGGGTTATCAAAAAAGTCGCGCTTTGATATATCGCTTGCATGGATTTAGTTCACTTTTATATTTGGCCACTTCCTGCGGGACTCCCGGAACCGGTTCCGGAACACCACCGGTTTCGGAACACTACCGGTTCAGATATGGTCTGAGACTGTTTTCTTGCTGACTGTTCATCAGGTTATCCAAAATGCCGCAGTTTGATGTGTCGCATGTATGTGTTTGTTACATTTTTATGTATGGCCCCTTCCAAGGGTACTGGTCCGGAACACGTAAATGGCCATAACTCCGGAACGGCTGCACCGATCCGAACCATTTTCAATAGGAAGCAATGAGACCAGATTCTGCGTCGAATGAACCGTCGGTCATTAAAATCGGTTGAGGTTTACTGCCAAAAAGTGATGTGAGTTTATTTGTACACACATACACACACACACACACACACACACACACACACACACACACACACACACACACACACACACACACACACACACACACACACACACACACACACACACACACACACACACAAGCTAGCGTTGCAACCTCAACCCTGAGATATGCAGTTCCGGCCTGGGCCGCAGCGCTGAAAACACAGTGTAACCGAGGGAAGCTGAACAGAGTGTTCCGACTAATGGCCATGCGGGTCGCAAGCGCCTATCGTACGATTTCATCGGAGGCAGTATGCGTTATCGCTGGGATGATGCCCATTTGCATTACCCTGGCCGAGGACGTGGAATGCTATCAGCGAAGGAATACAAGGAACGTGCGGAGCATCGTTAGAACGGATTCGTTGTCTAAGTGGCAGCAAGAGTGGGACAATGCGGGAAATGGAAGGTGGACCCATCGGCTCATCCCGAATGTATCTGAGTGGGTGAACAGGAAGCATGGAGAGGTGAACTTTCATCTGACGCAGTTCCTGTCCGGGCACGGCTGCTTTCGGAAATATCTGCATCGGTTTGGTCACGCACCTTCGCCTCTCTGTCCAGAGTGCGGAAACGAAGAAGAGACACCAGAACACGTCGTCTTCGAATGTCCCAGATTCGACGAAGCGCGCAGGGATTTGCCTGGTATGACAGCTGACAATGTCGTCCGCGAAATGTGCCGCGAAGAAGAGAAATGGAACGCTGTCGACCGCGTAGTAAGGCGAATACTGTCCGAGCTGCAAAGGAAATGGCGTGAAGACCAGAGGATCTCTGACCGCGATCGGAGTAGGCTTGATCCACCGTCGGGGACAAGACCGAGTAGACCGTGACGTAGTACTGGTTTGTGGTCGTCGGGGCGCCAGTGAACCGGAAGCCAACCTCCAACCGGAATCGCTGGGTCGACCTCGGCACCTGGCCGGTCGTGATTGAACTGCGCGTTCGGGAGAACTTCCGTCGCCGGGGATTTTCTCCGTCGGAGTAGGCTAGGTCCACCGCCGGGGACTAGACAGAGTAGGCCGTGAAAAGCACCGGGGAACGGTCGTTGGGGCGCCTTTGAACCGGAAGCCAGTCTCCAACCGGAATCTCAGGACTGACCTTGACGCCGACCCGGGAAGATCGGTTCGGAAGAACTTCCATCGCCGGGGAACTCTTCGTCGGAGTAGGATGGGTCCACCGCCGGGGGCTATCCGAGTAGCGAGCGACCGTGGTGAACTGATAGTTTTGGACTAACAGGAGCCGAAGTAAGTCGCTTAATGGCGAAAAAACGTAGAAGATTAACAAATTGCAAATTAACAAATTAACAAATTGTAATGTGCACTGACTGGAGTTTAAGTGTCGCTGAATGGCGACAAAAGTAGGAAAATAACAAATTCACTAACATGAGCTAAATGGCTCAGCACGACGCATGTTGCACGCTGATCGGTGAAACGCTAGAAATTAAACAAATTAATAGCAAGAGCTAAATGGCTCAGCATGAAGGTAGCGAAAGAGCTTAGGAAAGTAGAACAACAAAAGCGTAGAATAACAAATTGGTGATGGTGCACAAGGCACAAAACGCCTCCCCTCCGAAGAAATACTGCATGGTGGTACCGGAGGGGAATTTAAGGTGGAGGTGAACTAGGAGAGTGTTTTTAGTGGGTAGGCGCACATTCGAATCCCACACAGCGTCTTTAGAAGATTTTTGGACTCCTAGAATAAAAAAAAACACACACACACACACACACACACACACACACACACACACACACACACACACACACACACACACACACACACACACACACACACACACACACACACACACACACACACACACACACACACACACACACACGGAGCCTGTGGGGCACCTGGGCACCCCCCACAGTAAGCTGTCCCTTACCGCGTTAATGCAGAGCTCTGGCGTGGTGGACATTCTTTCTCGTGCGACTCGTGGGAATCAAATATGAGTAAACAAATTTCGAAATCAAGTGCAACAGGTAGTAGTGGTGCGATCAACCCCTTCGCAAGAAGCGGGTTGATGCGGTCTCCAACAAGGAGAAGCGAGGAGTCAGGTGCTGGAAGCTGCTTACGCAGCTCAAGCGTGGGAGCTCCTGTCCACTCCACGGCAAGCCAGCCGGCGGAGGTTATGGACGGAGCATGGTTGCTGAGGGCCATCAGCCAAGTAGCAGGAAAAGGACGGCCCGCATTGGAGGTAGCTGAGCGGCAGCTTGGCAAAATTATTGACTTCGCGACAACTAAGTCGAATATAAGTAAGGACCTGAAAACGGCCTTGCTTCGGCTTAGAGCGTCAGTTGATGAGGCCAAGCAGGAGCACGCGGTCGCGTTGCTGGCTGCGGCAGCGGCGGAACCCGCAAAGGAGAAAGCGTCTAAGCTTACGCAAACGGAGGCCTTCTCCTTCGCGGGTAGTCCGAAGAGTGTGGAAGCGAATGCTCGTGACAAACGTGACAAGCATTCGCAGAAGCGGGCGAGGCAGCCGTCAGGTGAGGAGCTGTCTGGCGGTGCCCGCAAGGCCAGGCGTATAATAACCCCGAAAGCCGGTGGTTATGCCGGAAAGTCGGACCCCAGCCAGGGTTCCCGGAAAGCTGGGAAGGGTGGGCCTGAAAAGGCCGGCCCGTCCCGGAATGATGGGAACAAGGGGTTGCGACCAATGGTGGGCCCTCAGCAGCCACAGAGCAGGGCGATCCAAGGAGAGGACCCTCCTTGGACAAAGGTAGAGCGGAAGAGGAAGAAGAAGGGGAATCCGCAGGCAGAAGTGCAGGTCGCCAAACCAAGGCGTAGGAAGGCAGGTGCCAGGCGCGAAAAAGGTGACGCTATCGTCATCAAGACCGAACAGTCGAAATACTCGGACGTCTTGAAGGCGATGAGGTGCGACGCCAAGCTTGAGGGTCTTGGAGCCGACGTACGCAGTATCAGACGTACTCGTACGGGCGAAATGATCCTGGAGCTTAAGCGCGAGAAGGATCACAAGGGCGCCGCCTACAAGAGGCTGGCAGAAGAGGTCCTTGGTGATGGAGTGGAGGTGAGGGCTCTTACGCATGAGGCGACTCTGAAGGTCAAAGACCTAGACGAGATCACCGAAGCGGAAGAGCTCGTCACGGCACTGCGGCAACAGTGCGATGTTCAGGTGGCCGCCACAGCCGTCAGGCTGCGGAAAGGGCCAGCAGGGACACAGATAGCTCTGGTTCAGCTACCTGTGGCGGACGTTAAAAAGTCCGTTAAAGTAGGGCGGATAAAGGTGGGCTGGTGTGTATGTCACCTGACATTCCACGAGCCACCAGAGGTTTGCTTCAGGTGTCTGGAACCAGGACACAAGTCGTGGGACTGCAAAGGCCCCGACAGGCGCAAACTGTGTAGGCGATGCGGCGCTGAAGGTCATAAGGCCCAAAGCTGCACGAGTCCGCCCATCTGCATGATCTGTACCGGGAAAACCTCGAAAAACAGACATGCGATGGGTGGTCCAGGGTGCCCGGCCTTTAAGAAAGCCGCAGTGAACAACAAATCACAGTGCAGGTAACGCAGCTGAACCTGAACCACTGTGATGCGGCTCAGCAACTGCTTTGTCAGGCAGTTTCTGAGTGGGAGACGGATATCGCCATCATATCGGACCCATACCGAGTACCCGCCGGCAACGGCAACTGGGTCGCGGATGGGACCAGAAAAATGGCGGCGATATGGACGACGGGTAAATACCCCGTTCAGGAGTTGGTGTCTACTACCTATGAGGGCTTCGTGGTCGCCAAAGTAAACGGGGTCTTCTTCTGTAGCTGTTATGCGCCTCCGCGGTGGCCGATCGAGCAGTTCACGCAAATGCTGGACCGCTTAACGACCGTGCTAACAGGGCGAAGGCCGGTGGTAATAGCGGGCGACTTTAATGCCTGGGCCGTGGAATGGGGAAGCCGTTTCACGAACCAGCGGGGTCAGATCCTGCTAGAAACACTGGCCATTTTAGATGTCGACTTGGCTAATGTCGGTACCAAGAGTACCTTTAGTCGAAACGGAGCGGAGTCAATTATTGACGTGACCTTTTGTAGTCCTGGCCTAACAAGTAGTTCGAACTGGAGAGTAGATGAGGGCTACACTCACAGCGACCACCTGGCGGTTCGTTACAGTATCGACTACAATAACAGCAGACAGCGGATAGAAGAAGAGGCGGCTAGGCCAAGGCCAAGCCCTCGCAGGTGGAAGACATCATACTTCGACGAAGGGGTATTTAGGGAGGCGCTCCGCCGTGAGCGAAACTTAATCGGTTTAGACGGCGACGAGCTGGTAGCGGTGCTCTCACGTGCGTGTGATGCGACCATGCCTAGGCGAGTCCACCCTAGAAATGGGAGGCCACCGGCTTACTGGTGGACCGACGCGATTGCGGACCTGCGCCGCGCCTGCCTACGGGCTAGGCGGCGGATGCAGCGAGCACGATCAGAGGAAGAGCGAAACGAACGGCGGGTGGTGTTCGCCGCTGCAAAAGCCGCGCTTAAGACCGAGATAAGAGCAAGCAAAAAGGCCTGCTTTGAGGGTCTCTGTCAAAGTGCCAATACGAACCCGTGGGGTGACGCCTACAGGATCGTTATGGCCAAGACGAGAGGTGTGATGGCTCCTACAGAGCAATCTCCAGAGATGTTGGAGGGGATCATTGGAGGACTTTTTCCGCGTCATGATCCTAGTCCTTGGCCTCCTTTCGTAGGACAGCCGGGGACTGGGGCTGGCGATGAGGAGAGGGTCACCGATGTGGAACTTGCGGGGATAGCTAAGTCCCTTAGCGTAGGTAAGGCCCCAGGTCCGGACGGAGTTCCGAACCTGGCCTTAAAAGTAGCTATTGCAGAGGCTCCCGAGATGTTCAGGTCTGCTATGCAGAAATGCCTGGACGAGGGAGTTTTCCCAGAAGCTTGGAAGAGGCAGAGCCTGGTACTATTGCCAAAGGCGGGGAAACCACCCGGAGACCCGTCGGCATATAGACCAATATGCTTGATTGACACGGCGGGGAAGGTGCTCGAAAAGATCATCCTCAATAGAATGTTGCGGTTCACCGAGGGCGAAAATGGTCTTTCGAGTAACCAGTACGGCTTCCGGAAGGGGAGGTCCACCGTAGACGCTATCTTGTCGGTTACAAAAACCGCCGAGAAAGCACTTGAGCCTAAGAGGAGGGGAATTCGCTTTTGCGCGGTAGTGACTCTGGATGTAAGGAATGCGTTTAATAGCGCTAGCTGGTCTGCTATTGCCGATGCGCTCTTGCGTCTGGGGATACCGGAGTACCTGTACAAGATTCTCGGAAGTTACTTTCAGAATCGTGTACTAGTCTACGACACGGAGGTGGGTCGGAAGTGCTTTCACATAACCTCAGGAGTCCCGCAAGGTTCCATCCTGGGTCCGGTGTTATGGAATGTCATGTACGACGAGGTGTTGAGGTTAGAGTATCCAGTGGGAGTGGTGATTGTCGGATTTGCCGACGACATTACGCTCGAAGTCTACGGTGAAACGATCGAGGAGGTAAAGTTGACTACCAACCACTCGATCAAGGTTGTGGAGGCGTGGATGCGGTCCAGGAAACTGGAGCTGGCTCACCACAAGACAGAGGTGACGGTTGTTAACAACCTGAAGTCGGAGCAGCAGACGGAGATCAGTGTAGGAGACTGTACTATCCTGTCAAAGCGCTCCGTCAAACACTTGGGCGTGATGATCGACGATAAGCTTACCTTCGGTAGCCACGTCGATTATGCCTGTAAAAGAGCCTCCACAGCTATTGCGGCACTGTCCCGGATGATGTCCAATAGCTCTGCGGTGTACGCCAGTAAGCGCAAGCTTCTGGCTAGTGTTGCTACATCCATACTTAGGTATGGCGGCCCGGCGTGGGGCACCGCGCTAAGTACTAAATGCTACCGACGGAAGCTGGAAAGTACTTACAGGCTTATGTGCCTGAGGGTTGCGAGCGCGTACCGTACCGTGTCACACGACGCTCTCTGCGTCATTACTGGTATGGTGCCTATCAGCATTCTTATCAGTGAGGACATGGAGTGCTTCGAAATGCGCGGCACAAGAGGCATACGCAGGACTGTCAGGATGGCCTCTATGGTCAAATGGCAGCGCGCGTGGGACAGTTCCACCAAAGGAAGGTGGACCTATAGGTTGATACCGAGGGTAGATAGTTGGATTAATAGGCGCCATGGGGAAGTTTCATTCCACCTGACACAGGTCCTTACAGGTCATGGTTGCTTCCGACAGTATCTACACCGTTTCGGGCATGCGGATTCTCCCGAATGCCCAGTGTGCAATGGTTTAGAGGAAACGGCGGAACACGTTTTGTTCGTGTGCCCGCGTTTTCGCACAATGCGTGACCGCATGCTTGCCACATGCGGGGAGGACACAACTCCGGACAACTTGGTCCAGAGGATGTGTAGGGATGAGTTTGGCTGGAACGCCGTTTCAACGGCTATTACCCACATCGTCTGGGAGCTACAGAGGAGGTGGCGCGTGGACTCGGAGAATGGCTAGTCCAGATGCAGTACAAGAGGTGGTCCAGGGGTTCGGAGTCGGCTTCGTAGGTCATACCGGTGCCCTGCGGTCGAGATCGACCCTTACAACGATTAAGTGGCCGCGGAGAGGAAGTCCCGGTAGCGGTGCTGTCGTGGCGTCGGTCTACTGGGTTGGATCCAAGCCCGCGGTTGGAAAGGGGTCCCCGGCAAGGGTCGGGGCAGGTGGAGACCCTGCCGTCAGCAACCTACGGATGCATCTGATAGGGCCTGAAGGGTAGTGATACCCTTCCTTTGCGGGCAGGTCAGATCGGGTTGCATGTGGGCATCAGTTCTTGATGTCCGCTCAGCAGTAGGGCGCGGGCGGGGTTGACTCTGCCCGCCTTCCGAGGACAAAGGGAGTGGCGAGGACCACTCGGGAAACTGGCTAAGCGCCAGCATGCTACCGTGATGGACTCTCCAAAGCGAGTCATCGATGTTCGTTGCTGCAGGCTACGCAGCTAACCTTGTGGGTGCGATGTGCACTAGCCCCTCTCTGAAGCAATACCTTCTTGGTGGTTCCGGAGAGACGTAGGGTTTGGCGACCATAGGAATGGTTTAGTGGGTACGAGGAGAGAGTAGTCCTGGATTTTACTTTTGTTGTAGAAGACGGCCTGTCAGACCTACACTACCCTAACCTTCTGTTAGGGTGTCTGTTGAGCAGATTATCCCCCTATGGTTTAGAAGGAAAAAAAAAAAAAAAACACACACACACACACACACACACATACACACACACAGACATCACCTCAATT
The DNA here is from genome assembly GCF_035046485.1 of Aedes albopictus. Taxonomy (NCBI): domain Eukaryota; kingdom Metazoa; phylum Arthropoda; class Insecta; order Diptera; family Culicidae; genus Aedes; species Aedes albopictus. The sequence continues at coordinate 201,093,015 of NC_085136.1, read as the reverse complement.
CGTCGAGCTGAGTTGATTGGTATATGTGACTTGACCCTCCGAGCCTTCTATCAAAAAGTCGTTTTTGGAGTGAACATATAGCCTTTCCAGTACACTTAGGGTCTGTGTCAATTGGTGAATTAAAATTAATTTTTACTTAAATTTGACAGTTCAACACTTAAACTTGACAGTTTTCCTAAGGAAATAATTATCGAACTGTCAAGTTTAAGTGAAAATTAATTTTAATTCGCCAATTGACACAGACCCTTAGTGTACAAGAAAGGCAAAAATGAAATTGCATCATAGAAAATAGACAAACGCTTCATGAGCATTATCAAACTGCACCACATAAAATATAATTTGCTCCATAAAAAATGAAAATTCTCCCTAACTTTAAACATTTGCACCACTAAAGCATCGCAATGTAAAGCAATTCAGCCCTGTCAAATTAAATTATGAGAATATGCTATCAATGGAGGATTTTTAATTTTTCATGAAACAATTCATTTTTTTTCTATGGTGCAGTTTGATAATACTTAAGGAGAATTCATCTATTTTCTATAGTGCATTTTCAATTTCTTATGGTGCAATCTAATTTTTCTATGGAGCAATATTCAGTTTCCTATGGGTACAATTTTAATTTTTTATGGAGCATTTGCATTTTTCTATGAAGCATTTGTATTTCATTATGGTGCATTTTTGTATTATTTATTGGTGCAAAACTTCACTTTTCATGAGAAAATTTTATGGTTTACCGATACATTTTTTATAAAGTAAGGAACGTTTTCAATTATTTATGGGTGACATTGCACATTTTCATGGAAAATATGGCCGGGGTTCTGCTAAGCCGAACTAAGGGCCAAAAAGTTTATTCCGAGATATTTAGGGTTAAAGTTCAACCACTCACAAATAAACAACAGCTAAGGTTATTTGAAACTTTTCCGCACACATGTAACTTACAAGCCTTTATTAACCATCAGAAATAAAGAATGTATGAAAGCTAATTGAAATCATTGATATAATTACATTTAATTGCTCAGTACTTTGCACTCAGTTCACTCTGGCTGAACAAAAACATTGGTTAATAGTTCAGTATGGCTGACTGTGGTTTCTTTGTTTCACAGAAAACCAGTCGGATGGTGAAAAAAATCTCGATTTTTCATCGTCCATGAAGTTTGAAATCGATATCACTCACAATCCTTTACATGAATCAAAGAGGACGCGTATAGTATGGTAGCACGGAGGTCTCAAAATAGTTTGGAATATGAACGGCGGAAGCCCTCCCAGTTCAGCCCTTTTTTTTCTCATAGGCGGTGCATGTGCATTGTGCAGGCACAGAACAAGAGTGATGATGTCCTTGCATGTCCTGAGTTCCTCAGATGTGAAAGTGGAGCAATGTGTGTACTTCATATTTATGCTGGTCGAAGAAAACCATGAAAATGTTCTGCCAAAGTGAATTGAGACAAAAAAAATTCAAAAATATGAAAAAGATTTTTTTTTTACTTTATTATCGAGACTTTCAGCCCGAGGCTGGTTCGTCTCTGATGAAAAAGATTCGAACTTGGACCATTAAAGTGATAACCAAGCGCGTTACCTCTAGGTCATTTTACCTAGCTGAAGGTCAGTCGTTAAGTCTGAATCAAGTTCTAAACATTCTTCTCAAGGATGATTTTCCTGAAAACGCCATTTTTCGATCAGCCAAAGCGAACCAAGTTTTTGATTTTTTTTAAGCTTTATTATTCTAATTAGCCTTATTGTTTAATGACGGCTCCTGTGTTGAATTATCAGTATCAGGTGTGTCAACATAACGCAGGTATTTAAAACCAGTTGATTTTAATATTGTTGAGAAAAAATTGGTTTTAAAATGCAATGGATTTGGTTCGGTCTGGCTGAATTTGATTTGGAAAAATGGCGATCAGCGCCATCGAAACATAATTGGATCCTCCAACACCCGTATTTCTAATAACGTGTTCAATTCTCTCACAGGTTGTTACTATAGGTCGGTTATAAGTTAGAAATCTGACGGTTGTGAGAAGAATTTAAAATGTTCATCATCTGCTCATAAACTAAAATATTTCGCTGATTCTATGTAATGATTTACAGTTCACTCTGGTTGGATGCAATTTAATTTTTTTGTATATTCTGCCAAACAGAAATTTTGAATTTACTCCCCGAAGAGCAGTCAGAATTACTGGATTTTTACATGGAAGGAGGATCGCCAATTTCTTCATCCAATGGTTCGGAAAACTCAATTTTTCAAAAAGTGGTCTTTGGTTCGGTTTAGCAGAACCCCGACCAAATCTGAAACGCAAACCATACATTCAATTGTTTTGATATTATTTGAACTTTTTATACAATAGAAGATATTGTTTGTACTACCATACAATAACAATATAATAAGTTGTTGGCAATAGAATGTATTGTAGTATTTTTGTTATGTTCATTCTTTATGGAACGCTTTTTGATTTTTTATGGAGCGTTTCTGTTTGTTCATGGGTGCAATGAATAGGCTGCCGTTTGCAACCAAATCGACCATGTGCTGCTAGGTGGCCGACATTTCTCGGACGTAATTGATGTTAGAACTTTTAGAGGTCCCAACATCGACTCAGATCACTATCTCGTAGTTAGTAAGATTCGAGCTCGGTATCAACCGTGTCGAACTCTAGGAACCGGCGATCGATGCGTTTCAACATCCAGCGGTTTTGAGCAGACGGTACGGTACACACCAAAATTTTTGAAATGCTTCCAACACGCAAAAATCAGCAAAAGAAATTGCTGAATTTCAGCAACATTTTTGCTGAATTTCAAAATTGCTGGATGGTTCAGCAAGTTGAAAAATAATTGCTGATACTTAGTAATTTGTATCGCTGAATGCAATCAGCACGCAAAAAATCAGCAAAGTTTGCTGATTACCAGCAAAAATATTTTGCAGTGTAGCTGACAATCATCAGAAGCAGGACGAGCGGATAAGTGAGATCAACGAGAGCGATAATCTCAACACTCTGTGGGAGTCTATTCACGGAGCGATGAGTACAGCAGCGCGGGAGGTGATAGGCACTGCTCAAAGACGACCTAGGAACGGGTGGTTCGACAAAGAGTGCCAGAGAGTAACGGACGAGAAGAATGTTGCCAGAAGCCGGATGCTGGTGTCTGGGACCCGGCAGAGCAGAGAGCGATATAGGAAAGCAAGAGTAGCCGAAAAACGAATCCACCGCAAAAAGAAAAAAGAGCACGGGGAAAATGTGATTGCTCAGGCGCAAGAGATTATGGAACAGAATGACATGCGGAGATTTTACGAAACTATCAATGGCGTATGGAGAAAAACAGCGCCTGCTCCCGTCGTGTGCAACGACCGTAATGCAGTGGTGGAAAGCATCATGCGCTTGACGTGTTTTTTGGTTCGCATCAAACACAATCTTTGCTCACGCGCTCGCGAACCCAAAAAGAGAGAGCGGTTCACGATTTCCCGGATCGACGAACCAACACAAAACAAATGTCGAACGAGCAGAATCGCAGTTGGTTCGCAAGAAGAATCACAATGTAGAACACTTGGTTTGTTGCCATTTTTTGTACACTTAAAGGTAATTATTTAGGTGTTTTTTGATTATACTGGTCAGGTACCATTCCAATAAATGATATCGACGAAAAAGTTTACCAAAATTTGATTTCAAATCAGAAATATAGGCCGCGAACCTCTAAAATAAAAAAGCATCGCGCTTGCAAAAGATGCGCCAGGTGGCCACCAGGTGGAGAGAGAACTTTGAGGTATTGTTGAACGGTGGGAGTGGAAGAGCGACGGACAGAATAGGAATCGACGACGACGGACAAGCTGTGGAACCTTCAACGCTAGACGAGGTCAAGACAGCCATTAGGGGACTGAAGAACAACAAGGCTGCTGAGAAGGAGGAACTCCCAGCCGAACTTAGCAACTCAAGCACGGTAGTGAGCAGCTGTATCAACGCTTACATCGTATTATATTAAAGATATGGGAGGAGGAAGAACTGCCTGCTAGTTGGTTGGATGGTCTCATTTGCCTTTTTTTCAAGAGAGGGCATCGACTGCAGTGCGCGAATTACAGAGGAAAAACACTCCTCAATTCAACGTACAAAATTTTGTCCGGAGTTCTGATCCACAGGCTGAGGTCGATTGAGGAGTCCTTCGTCGGCGAATATCAGGCAGGATTTCGTGAGGGCCGATCAACGACGGATCAGATGTTCACCCAGCGGCAGATTCTCGATAAATATCGGGAGTACAACTTGCAGACCCATCATCTGTTTATTGATTTCAAGGCGGCGTACGATTCAGTGAAGAGAAACGAGTTATAGCAGATTATGATCGAACATGGATTTCCGGCGAAGCTGATTAGACTGATTCGGGTGACACTTGACGGATCGAAATCAAGTGTACGGGTTGCGGATGAAATTTCGTCATCGTTCGTAACCTTTGACGGACTGAAGCAGGGCGATGCTCTTTCGAACTTACTGTTCAACATAGCACTGGAAGGAGCGTTAAGGAGAGGGACGGAACCATTGTCACGAAGTCGCATATGCTCCTGGGCTTCGCAGACGATATCGACATCATCGTGGAAGAGGCGTTCGTACCTTTTAAGAGGGAGGCTGCGAGGATTGGACTTACGATTAATACCACCACGGCCGGATCTAAGGGGGGGGGGCCGGGCCCCGGGCCCCCACATTATAGGGGCCCCCCAAACACATTTTTTGGTTGCTAACATTAACTTTATTTTTCATATTCCTTAATCCGGGCCTGAATACCACAAATACTAGTAAGTACATGATTGCTAGTGGTCCACGTCGGTCACGACGTGGTAGTGGTGACGAAGTGGTGAAAAGTTTGAAGTTGCAGATGAATTTGTTTATCTTGGTACTCTAGTTGTGGAGCTTTAGAATTTACACCCAAGCGAGAACCACCCGACGACGCGCGGTGGTTGCTGCTCCGTAGAGATGCGTCCGATGCGGCCGACGGCTTGCCGAGGAAAGAGGACGAGTCGATGAGTTGTATGCGCACATCGACGGAGTCAGTGTTGCTGGTTGATGGCATGTTGACTACCATGGCTTAACGTCAACTGACAGCTAGTCGAGGGGTACAATGTATATATTATGATGTCGAGCAATAGGGTATCCCACATCCCACTTCTTCTCTAAAAAAAAACCTTGGTGTACCATAATCGCAACACTTGATGCATATAACTTTTCATTCCATATTTCAGAGAACTCCAAGAAATAAGAATAATAATAATAAGTAAGCTAGTTTAGCTTAAAGTGTCTCGAGTATACCAAAGTGGCGAATCCTGGTCGTTTTGACAGGTCTCCTGCTCGATTGGAACTATTGGGATGACAGCAAATCGGCTGTTCCAATTTTGACGTTTCTCCTCTTTGTTATTCCAGACTCGTTAGTTTAGCTCTAAATTAACAGGGTTGCTGGATTATGGTGCATTTACTTTCGTATATTGTTAATCCGAGGTCGATCGGCTTACGTCGTTTCAATGCAAACTCAATGAAAATCAGTAAAAAAAAGAGGTAAGCGTCATATTTAAGGCATTAAGTTTCCATTTCCCATATCACACCAATTTGAATCGTTTTAGAATATGGATCCATAAAAAAAAATCAGTGTCAGTAAAACAAGTTAAGCTTCAATATTCAATGCCGATATGTGCCAAAAGACCTCTACCTAATAAAAATTTTAGTGAAAAACTGCTTGCGACTTCAAGTACATCGTTTAAAGTTGTCTCCCTTGCACCACATTAGACATACTGCAGAAAAATTCGGTCACATTATCAGTTTTAGCAGACTTCCATGGCTAACATATCCAGGGGCTGGTACGCATTTTGGGTTGGTGCATTGAACAATCGGTCCTTTCACTCGCTACTTCCTTTACTGTTTGACGCGTGAACAAAATATTTCAAGCAATCGAACATTTGCACGGTGGTTCAAACAAAGATAAATACTAAATCGTTGGTTCAAAAGCGCAGCACTTTGCTCGAGCATCCAACGGAGGCTACACTCTCTATCAAATACATTCACTGTATTCTAAACGGGTTTAAAGTGCGTGAAACATGCTCCCACCCGAATAGAAATTGAGATGTAGCCAAACATTAGCAAACGGCATCAATACACTTGGTACTGTTGTTTTATGTTGCGGTTTTTTTGTACTCTGACTTCAGCTTGACACATAAGAACACGGTTATGCATCTGACTTCAAAGTTACATCAGCATTCCACGTCATACCGATGTAAAACGATGTACACATAAAGCGACACAACCGAAAACTTAAAGATCCGATGTCACGCCAAAATGTAACGTCACGCCTTTGTACATCAATGCAAGTATAAGCATTCATAAACATTAGGCTCTAATGCCACATGAAATTTAACGTCATGTAACGTAAACCGTTGTTCACATAAACGTCAAGACACATTTAAAATCGTTATATTCCAAACCACACTACAAGCCAATGTCATGCTGATGTTGATCGATATACTCCCAAGAATCAAGAACATTAGACTCAGACGTTCAGGATTGCATTTCAATTTAGATGTGTCTGCAAGGTGTCTGAAAAACCAAAGTTTTTTCCCTTAATTTCATGAATATTATCTAGAACATCAAAACCTGATCTTCAGGCTTTCCCAATGTGCAAACATATTTATTACAAATGCCCTGATATGCCTTTTGGTTGGAACTCAAGTACCGCAGTTCTACCGACTATCAATGGTTGATGTTTCTTTGACCTGCATGCTAGCCTGCATGTCATGAACAACGATAATCTCGATCAAAATTGCAAAATCTTTCAGATTCGGTAAAATACATTGGGGTATCCCTTTATTTTCAACGACTGCTCCGAACATGTGCACAAACAGTCGGCACAATCCATCCTTCAACCCAATAATCAATACTTAGGATAACCAAGCCAAGTAGAAATTACTATGTTGAAAGGCTTTAAACTCCATGTACACAACAAAAACATGTTGTAAGTTGCTTGCATTGCAGCTGTGATTTTGCTTAGTGTTTCGACTAGCTTTTCTTTTATTCAGAATTCACTGTTTCAAAGCAACTGTTACACAGCAGAAATCAAATGGATAAGGCTTGTAGCATTGAAAATGTCGGCAAGATCAATAAAAAACAATACTCGAATAAAATATGATTAGTATGTTATATCGCAACCTTCTTCGTGCATTAGCCTAACTTCAACCGCTGACGCAGTGCATGCTCAGCATGCCTGTCTGGGTCATAATGGCCCCAATGCACGACTAGGGTTAAATTCACCGGAGCAACCAAACAAAAGTATCTATGAGCTCCTAATTAATTCCATAAGTTTTCAGCAAGGATGTCGATGGCCAGATTTCAAACGTGGTTTCATAAACATGTTCTTGGTGGTTCACTATGTTTCCACTTTCCAAAACAAAACCATGCAACTCACCTTAGTATCTCTGTTATACAAGAGCTCATCTACTACATCTTTAAAACTATGTTCACCTCTATATATTTGTTAAGAGTCACTTGTGTTTGTAACCGCTCAATATTTCTAGGCAATAATGCAAAGCCGTCTGTAATCCGTCATAGGCTGTATGAATTGATAAACAACTAAAATTAGGTATATTCATTCACTTAACTGTTTATGGTGATGCAGGAGCAACCTCATACATCCACCACATATGTTGAAAAACTGGAGACAACAATCGTCGTTTGTCCAACGCTATGTCTTCTTTTGAAAAAAAAAAAATATATATATATAACGAAACCAGGAACGAAACGCATGCAACTACCATTTACCTAAGTTACTTTTCTGCTCCGCTTATGTATAACCTCCTCAAACGTTTCATCTGGAATGGTGGCAACAAATCTCAATTAAATGTCCCTTTGTTTATATAGCAAATACGGCCTATGGAAGTCCTATATATTTTATTTTTTTTATTCTCAAAAACTCACTTCGAGTTATTTCCTTTCTAAATCTGTCAAGTTGAGACTAGTCATCTTGGAATTTCAAGTCCTGAATCTTTATCGAGTGTCCTATCTCGCATAAGATTTTCTGTTGTAGGTCGAGCGTCCCACCTCGAGCCTATGAAAGAATCTCCGTCAATTGTCCCATTTCACGGCAGATACCTTAATACCTTTCTGCTTTGTAGGTCAAGCGTCCCGCTTGGCATTTCGAGTCCTGAATTTTCATCGAGTGTCCCATCTCGCATCAGATTTCCTATTGTAGGTCGAGCGTCCCAACTCGACCCGAGCAGGAATGAATAACTGCCACATAACTGGATCATACCAAAGTCAGGTATCATACCAAGACAAGGTATTGTTCGGTTATCCAGGTATTGAAAATAACTTATTTTGGTATTTTGTAAGTATTGATACAATACCTCAACGAGTTATTGGTTTGGTGTTGAGGACTGCTTGAGGTATTATTGAATTATGGAAAAATCGCTATTTGTATGGAAAAACCGCCAATTATTATTTAGGTATTGCCATACCTGATGTCATTATTCACGCGTTATGCACAGAATACACACCAGTTATTATTTTAGTTATTTTACCTCTTATGCAGGGCTACTTAATACCTCATTCAGGTTGTAAGTATTCGGTTTTCCATACCTGAGTTAGTTATTCTTCAGCTGTTTTCTCCTGCTCGGGGAGCCTATGAAAGAATCTCCGTCAAGTGTCCCATCTCACGGCAGATACCTTAATACCTTTCTGCTTTGTAGGTCAAGCGTCCCGCTTGGCATTTCGAGTCCTGAATTTTCATCGAGTGTCCCATCTCGCATCAAATTTCCTATTGTAGGTCGAGCGTCCCAACTCGAGCCTGTGAAAGAATCTCCGTCCTATCTCATGACAGAAACTTTAATACCATTATTGTTGAGCGTCCCACTTTAACACCATTACTGATCGAGCGTCCCGCTTCGAGCTAGTATCACAATCTCCAACAGTTTCAGTGAATGATTTCTTTCATGTCAACTTAAACGTCCCGCTTCAGTGAAAACAAGGTTGAATCAAATGCCCTTTCTTTCTCTTTATCTTATTTTTTTTTTGTTGCCAACCGACGCCGTTCGTCCGTTGTTGTAGTATAACGACCGCCTATTTCTAGAACTACGCTTAAAACGGACGGACACTATCCACACGCACAAACCTTACACCTCAACGCATCGTACCCATCAACACATGGGCCGTAACTCACGGCTTTACTTCCCCTCAGAAGCAAATGTGTTTTGGCCCCATAAATACCGATGGCTTCGACTAGAATTGAATCTAGACTGACTGAGGTGAGAGGCAACCAGGCTTACCACTACACCATCATCGCCTCCATGTCCCTTCTATGAATATAAGGAAAGATCATAAACAGAAGGCTGGCACAGCTGTCAAACATGTAAATTCCTCTCGCTGACTATAGTGCTTTGCACTTCGGTATCAGCACGCCATGTGATTTGGTTCCATTTGCACCAAAACATAGATAAAGATATCACAAATTACGATAAAACATTTCTGGTACATGCATCAATCTGGAAAAGTGCATTGTTTGAGCTTACCCCATAGCTTTACACAAAGTTAACTGAATCTCTGACGGAAAACGTACGAAGTGAACACTACTATAAATTACGGCTTTTATCCATTTGTTGATTTTCGACATCGGCGATGTTGCACTTGCTATCTTTTAAATCTATAAACTCATTCCAATTTCAGCTTCGAAACACTGCAATGTTGCAAAATTCCTCATCCCCCACAGGTTCACATTACCTCCGAAAATTGCATAGCGACGCTTCAATTACCAACATGACTACCACTTTTCACACATCTCCGTCTGGTTGCAAAAAGAAAATACGCACACATGTGGATCTGCAGCACGCCTTCAGTCACCGACGACAGTGTAGCAACACTATCACACGCACGTAACACAAAATTATCACTCTCTCCCTATCTCGCACCCAATAGCTGGTATCCGATTAGTCTCGTCTTGAGAGACATTTTTCGTATTGATTTTCTTTTAATTTACGCCGAATTTGTTTCAAATAAACTTCACTTCCCATACCTACCGGTCAATTCACTCGAAGGGTGATTCTCGCTGGGCACCAACTAGGCTCTCTAATTTGTTTTGCTGCCAATGACGGCAACAAAACCTGGCAGGACCGCCATTGTGGAGCTTTAGAATTTACACCCAAGCGAGAACCACCCGACGACGCGCGGTGGTTGCTGCTCCGTAGAGATGCGTCCGATGCGGCCGACGGCTTGCCGAGGAAAGAGGACGAGTCGATGAGTTGTATGCGCACATCGACGGAGTCAGTGTTGCTGGTTGATGGCATGTTGACTACCATGGCTTAACGTCAACTGACAGCTAGTCGAGGGGTACAATGTATATGATGTCGAGCAATAGGGTATCCCACACTAGTGACGTGCGATAATGATGTTACCCGCGAAATGAAAAGACGGATTGCGGCTGCGAATCGGGCCTTTTTCGGTCTGCGAAACCAGCTGAGGTCCCGCAGGCTGCAAACGAAGACAAATTCGTGTTCTACAAGACTCCGATTCTTCCGGTCGCTTTATACGGTCATGAAACGTGGACGTTGAAAGAAGTTGATCGGAGAGCTTTTGGAGTCTACGGAAATTCGCCTCTGTCTAATAGAAATACACTAGAACTCCAATGGCGCTGTAGTCACTTTTCTCATTTGATTATTTTAATAACTTTAATTGCAATAATTTACTATTTTTAGTGGCCATCTTATAGAGGACCTTTTGTTTTGGTAAACAAATTTAACTTGACACTTCTAGTACCGCTGCTGACGATGTAAGGGCGTGGCAAACTAGATGTTAGTCACACGAACAGTCGCGACATTGGACTTCTGTGGCTAGTTATTCTACTCTCTGTCTAGATGGCAAGTATCGGGATACCGTCCGGTCTTGTTAAACTTGAATGATTTCGCTATTACGAAGAGCTCACTAGGGCTATCTCACACAGTGTCAAAATGTCGATTATTATCGAACATTCATGTTCCTCGGATTTTTCTTCGAAAATGATTAGTATTTGGGCTATATATTCATAATCGGGAAACTAGAAAATATTTCATCGGCGAAAATTTTTCCATACATTTTGTGTGGGACGTTTTTGGGCTAAAATAGTAATTATTGATTTTTAGTATGGAAAATAGCTAAAAACTCATCTATCTTAAATTTTCCCCGATAGAATATTTTCAAATTTTGCATTTATAAATTATAGCCGAAATTCTAACATTCTATAAAGAAAAATCCGTGGTACATGAAAGTTCGATATTAATCAAAATTTTGACACCGTGTCTCATCTTGGTCGGTTTGTCCAAGGGGGGTGAAGGCCCACGGTCTTCTGGAGCGTTCTGGGGGTGCTGACGCGCCCTTTGTTTTGGCCATGACTGTAGGAAATTGATAATGTTATTATAAAATAATGAGTAGATGATTTGGTTCGGTATTCCGAGACATGTGCTCGTTGTTAGGGACAACGAGAAGAAACGGTCATATTAGTCGGGAACCAACTTGGAAAGGAGCGTTGGCTGAGACGTGGTGATACAAAGACGCTGTTTCAGAGCGGGAGTAACTGGAGAATTAGGTATTTTCTGTTAATCATGTGATCGTGGTTTTTTGAATCTTACTTTGAATTTGAGCTAGACTCTGTAGGCAGTCTTGGTTGCCTGGCAGAGATTGTCGAAGCACGCCCGCTTACGTGCCTTAATCTCTTTGTACAGTGCCAGTTTAGCCGCCCTGTAGGCCTCGCCTCACTCCATTCTACCCTCATTGGTGAGAGCTCTTTGAATCCTTCTCCAAGCTCTTAGGCAGAATACTCGGAACTCTGTGATTTCTGGACACCACAAGTATACCGGTTTCCGTCCATTAGAGTTCCGGCTAGATCCTCACTGGACAGATCTTTGGTGTTACCCTCCATAAGCAGTTGTTCAACAAATGCCTATCTATCGAAGCGCGAGATTGGCCATTCTCGATGGCTGTCGATGACCTTCGGCTGTGACCTTCTTTCTCCATGTTTCATCCTGTATCGTGCCCCCAGGTGATCAATGTACGTGTACCCATCGTCGACGCTCCAGTCTCAGCTAGGGTTTAGACTCGGACTCCAAAAGGTCACGTCAATGATGGACTCTGCACCGAACACTATAGGTTTTTTTTGTCGCCTACGTTCGCAACATCCACCTTTAGTCTAGCCATGGCTTCGAGTAGTGTCCAAACTCTCGCGTTAGTCAAGCGGCTACCTCACTCAATCGTCCAGGCATTGAAGTCTGCACCGATGACCACATGACTCAATCCCACTAGTGCGCTTGTTAGCGCATCTAGCACTGATGAGAACTGGTCTATCGGTCACCTGGGCTATAGCGAAGCCCTCGTGCGACCTGGATAGTATTTCCTGTATCGGGAAACGATAAGTTGTACAGATCACCCTGATTTTGGTGACTGCTGTCGCCTTGTTCTCCTCCTCTACGCATCAACCGTACTCCGCTCTTCAACCAGGAAATTATGTTCCTTCTTGGCCTGAGCCAGCGATTTGCGGAGCTTTAGTAGGCCCTGTTTCAGGCCCCTGTTGATGCTATTCTGCCCACTCGTGTAATCGATCAGCTCGTCCAGCTGTTCGGTAACTACCAACATCTTTGGTAACCCGATCCTGTTGTGGTTCAGCGCCCGCGTGAGGTCCGAGCCAGTCATCTGCGCTTGCTCGGCCGATGCTGTGTACCGCTATCCCTCGCTGCCATTGAAGTAGTCGCCAATGATCCTGGTGGTTATCTATGCAATGCAAGCAGAGAGGCTACCCGAGGGTTGGTCCAGGCCCTTATGGAGATTGCGCTCAGAACCGGATCAGCGTTAATCAGGAGTGTTCATCTGAACCTATTTCCACGCACAAAGGACACAGGTCAGGAACGTACTTTAAGGTCTCGCCACGGTTTTATGGGACGGAAGACAGTGCCGACATTACCCCATCCCCCGTTCCAAGTCAGTGTCACCCGACCTTACTAAGAGGATAGAATGCCGTCGCTACCAGCTCACTTGTGCATAGTTACCTAAGCATGTACCATCTTAGTTACCAAATACAAAACATGACCATGACCAGTATACCATAATCAGGAACTTAGTGACGTTGGTCCTGATGTGCCCGAGGCACTCCTAGCTGGGCTATGACACTTTGGAAGCGGTGCCATGTTGATGGTACAGAGTTGCTTCCGGATGTGTGGAATTTGTGAAGAGGCCTAGCAGAGCCCACTGCTGGGCTACCGCCATGCCTAGGCCGTATGCCCCGGTGCCAAAGATTGTAAGTCCACACTGTTGCGTGGATATGGTTCGCTTAGGAAAGAATCCTAGGCTCCCACCTGACTCGCAGAAGGAGGGGAGCTAGTCAAGCCCCTGGAATCCTGTCCCTGCTGCCCGATGCATCTATATCTATATCTATCAGTTGAAAATATTCAGAAAATACTGAACGACCGTGTACGCCACCACGAAACCAAAGATATACTGTCTGAAAAATGATATTCATTAAAAAATTAAACAAGTTTTTAATTAATTTCCACTCCATGTTTTTACGGCTACCGAATGACTTTGCTCTGGTTGTTTTGCTCAATTTTCATTCCATGGTCAACACTTTCTTTAGCATCCTTGCAAAAGACAACAACGAAATGTGAAAGATTCATACCACCACCGTCTGGCACATCATGGAGCAAAGCATACGGTGAAAATGTAAATTGAATTCGCAATTTTATGCAAATGTAAATTGAAGCATAACTATCGTCGATTTCTCGCCATTCGCCTTTTGGGCTGCTGCCATCCAGTAGCAAAATAAAGCAAATCGCGTCTCATTTTGTCGCGCCCGCCACGCGGGCTGTGCATTGGACCCGCGGACTAAAAACGACCAATAAAGCGAACGAACGAATTACAGCGAACATGAATGTGATAAACAATTATGTCACGATCTCCTTATAATTAAAATATTTCTCATTAGCCACTGTAGACTTTTCGCAGAAATCGCGAATCGACAGCACGGGGGTATCCGTAGAGGAAGGGGCAGCAATGACGGGGGGTTGCTTTGGAGCAGTTTCCAATTAAACTTAATTTGTAATTGCTTAATACCTTGGTTTTTCTCAGTTGAAGCAGCGAAGCCCAAAGTACCGGCGCGGCGAAGCAACAACTTGGAGTAATGTCACGAAGGCATTACACGAGGGGGTGTGAATGTGTTGCAGGGCAAAAGGTTTGAACTTCTTGCGATAAGTCTCTCACGTTCGATACGTGGAACTGCGCCGTTGCATAGGATGGCTCTAGCATTTACAGTTCTGGAGTGCTTGAGTGTTTCAAAAATTAATCAATTATCATAAAAAAAAACTGCGAAAGAAAGAAACCAGCTTTGACCACGTCCTAAGCGCTTATAACAGAAAGATAGATAAGTTGAAGAAAATGCCAAGTGTATCATATGATAAAGTTGAGGTAAATATGTCTACTATATTCTTCATGACCACCCTACACTGAAAGACAAACCTCAACACGAAAAGGTCTCCAAAATGCGGCGGATAAGCGGCGATAGCTTCGACCGCGTTTTCACCTAAGTAAGTGGCACTATTTAACCACGGCAGAACAAGCAAACTGAACAAAATGGAGCAAGAGATCAGCCCGTCTTCCAAGAAATCAAAACGAGGTGCAAGTTGCAGCATGCATGCACATAAAGCGAAACTCCAACCCCTTGTCAGCCGGAGGCGCCGATAGCGAAATTATTTCCCGACTTCGATACTTTATTATTTTGTTGCCCTTTTTAATTGAATCGCGCGAAACAGAAACAAAAACATCACCCCACACGGTTCGTGGAAACAGCATCGGGATCCTTCGGGTGGGCATTGTCACTGCTTGCTGGCTTGATGGCTCCCATAAACTGAGTGAAACCGCGGAAGAGCCAACAAACGGCGCGGAAGTCCTGGACAGGGTTAATTTGGCTATTTTTATTCATAGCAAAGTTCGTATCGTCTCAAAGCCCACAGCGAATGACTGGTGAACATAGCTGGTGACAATTGGGACAAACCCATGGGCGTACATGGTTCGGAAAAAAAGAGCTATGTTAATCATATGAACTCGCTGCAATAAAATATGGACATCATAGAAGTTTTGAAATGTCAGGATACTACCACATTCCCAAAAAAAATGAAATGAAGATGTATAATTTCCCTACCCAACTATCTTCCCGTAAGAAATGAGGAGATGCAGATGATTCCTTGGTCACTAGTAGCAAAAGCAGGATAGTAGTGAAATGTTGAAATCATGGATTTTTGTTTTTCGCTACTCCGTGATTGACCAGAGCAATCGAAATTGCACAAGGAACTAACAATCGGAGCTTGGAAGTAGCTTATCGTTCTGAATGTGCACCTTTGAGTATTCCAAACTTTATTAGGTCAATAACGGCGCCGGCCACGTCCTTGTGGTCAGCGAGGAAGTGAAGGAGTGTTAGTATGACGTTACTCGAGACCGATACCTTTTCGGCCTAACGGCATTCGGCCTAATGGCATTCGGCTCAATGGCATTCTGCCTGGCGGCTTCGGCCTAACGACCTGCTCCCAGATCACCTCAACTTCTCCACGACTGTCACAGAAAGAAGTTTTTGTCAGTGGAGAGGGGTGAAAATCGCATGATCAGGATTAATTTTGGTAAGTGCATGTGATTCATGCAACCTCTATTTGGATCAAGAGTAGGGGTATTAGGGGCATAATGGACACCCTAAGCAAATGAGCATGTTAGACCTGTATAACCGGCAAAAACTTAACATATTATCAGTTGGCTTACAACTTTAACTTGTTTCCTACGTATTTCAATTATTTACAGCTGGTAGAATGCCATTATTGTGAAGAAATAATGAATTTAAAACCGTATGTTTTTTGGGGCTGGCAGGAACGGTACGGGGCGAAATGGACACCCATCGGGGCATAATGGACACCCCTGCATATTTTATGCTGTATCTTTGAGAATATCGACCAGTTAAGTAGTTTGCCAACGGAAATCAATACCACAGATATGATACTCCATCTTAGACGAGTTTACATAACTTCAAAGTTAATTAAATAAATTTTAGGCTAAAATAATCGGATTGATTTTTTTCAAACTCTCTAAAACGCCTAACAGTATGCATCGCGCGTACATCCATTCATAATTGCCAGTGTTCATTTCGCCCCGAATAGACTACAACATTGAAATTGCTATTTTGAGTAAGTTCTGATCAAAATTGTAATACTGCATCCATTGCTAAATCTGCGTATACATGTAGATAAGCTAAAAATTCATTTGTTTGTATGGTGGACACACTCAATCACTCGTAATACCTTATTTGCTGCTGCTTCGAAATTATAAGAAATCCACCATATGAAAAACATACTTCAATTTCAATGATATTTTGGTTATTTTGAAGGAATATAAATGGTACTTTTGATAAATAGAACAATGACTTGTTCCTTTACACTTACGCATTGAAAGTTTTACATAAAAGTCAACGGTTTCGGCAAAAACAGGGGTGTCCATTTCGCCCCGGGTGTCCATTATGCCCCTAATCCCCCTATGTGAACATAAACATCGCAATGATATTATCCTAATACGTAATAAAAAGCGTTATCACACGAAGGTCTTCATCAACGAAAATCTGACCAGAGAAACCAGACAGATTTTCAGAATGGCAAAGACACTGAGAGCCTCTCATGGGTATAAGTATGAGTGGTGCAACAGAGGAAACATCTACTGTAAGCGTGATGATTCTGCTGAGGTCTACATCGTCGATTCTCTCGATGACATTAAGAAGTTACGCTCATCTCCCAGAAAAGCCTGATCTCCCTGCGTTGTTGCTGCTGCTGCTGTTGGTGTGGTTGCTGTTGTGGGTGTTAGTGTCGTGCGTTCAATACAATCAATACAGTGGACTCGATAGATCCTGATGATTTCATAAGTAATGTGCAATTAAGAGACAATTTGAATATATGTTACTCACAACCGGATGATACCTTCACTAATACAAAAATCAACGTACTGTACATGAATATCAACTCAATACGTAACAATGTTGATGATTTGATGACCTATATTTCCCAATTTGAATCTACTGTTCACATTGTATGCATTTCGGAACTGAGATTGAGTTCTGATGAGTTGTATATGTGTAGTTTACCCTTGAGTTTACCCAACTATGATGCTGTTTGCTGTCCAAGATCGAACCGATTCGGTGGTGGAGCCTGTATATTCATTCATAGCTCAATTGAGTATAATACGATTAGGAATGAAGAGTTTTTGGGAGGCAGTGCTATAATTTCAACCCTGAAAGAACCAAAAATAAACATCTCAGTGATATACAGACCTCCGCATGCCAATCTTAGCGAAAGTATCCAATACTTGGATGAACTATTCGAAGCTAACAGACGAATGCTGTGTCTTGGAGACTTCAATATAAATCTGCTCAATTCAAATTCTAATCAATATCTATCTATGCTTGAATCAAACGGCTTCGCATGTTTCGGATCGAGTGCTCGTATTGCTACTCGTCGTTCTTCAATTCGGTCTATTAGATTTGATTTTGATCGCATATCCAACGACTTAGAACAGTCTTTAGAAAGTGTAGACAGTTTCGAAAATCTCACAGAAATAATTGTTAACTTAATGAAATGTAATTCGTTCGAAGTCCGTTCACATAACAGGATACACGAAATTCGTTTAAGAGAAAAATTGTATAAAAGAACAGCTGAATGGCCTGTAAATACTCTTATAAAACAAAACTACAAAAAGCAAAAGAACTATGTTACAAGACTTATAAAGCAGACACAAAAAAATGACTATCAAAATCTGATCGCTGAAAATCGTAATAATATAAGAAAGGTTTGGTCTATCTTGAATGAAATAATTTTTCGTGGTAGAACAAATCAAAAAAGAGCATTAAATAATTTAATAGTTTCGAATAATATAACTTTAAATGACGGAGTGGAAATATGTGATGCTTTCAACAAGTTTTTCATAAATATGCCTTGTGGACTATCTGATAGCTTAACTCGAGCATACAACAATGAAGCTAGAAATTATACATTGAGCACTACTGTCCAGGACTCCATTGTGTTGTGTCCTGTTACATCCAATGAAATAGCCAATTATGTTCAAGGGCTCAATAAATCTAGTGCTGTAGGTGTCGAAGGAATCCCTGCCAGACTTGTTAAAAACAACGCTCCGATTATTGCACCGCACCTATGTATTTTAAGAGATCTAGCAAACATGTCTTTAGAAGTCGGTGTTTTCCCAAGTTGCTTAAAAACAGCCAAAATCGTACCGATTCATAAAAATGGCCAAAGGACTAGTTTAGGTTACAACATACCTATCTCCATACTACCCACGTTATCTAAGCCGCTTGAAAAGGTCATTTTCCCCTAAATATGTCAAAAATACTTGAGTATATTAAACTTAAATCCAAAACAAGTAAGAGAAACCCTGACTTAAAAAAAAAAACTTCATGTAGCAATATCAGAAAACTTGGTTTAGTGAATGTTTTTCACTTATGATCACAATAAGTGTCTCATTTTGTCCAATATCCCCTATAAAATAAAAATATTTGAGAATTTTGGATGAATTAGAACCAAAAATCACACAAAGTCATTCAAAAGTCGTGCTACTGCATGGAGAAATCCCAAACGGGTCATATCTTGCCCATCATATTTAGAGATGATGTCTCATTTTGTCTAACATCCCCTATAAATAAAAAAATATTTGAGAATTTCAGATGTATTTGAACAAAAAACCATGCAAAGTCATTCAAAAGTCGTTATACTAAACGGAGAAAACCCAAACAGATCATATCTTGTCCATCTTATTCAATGATGTTGTCTCATTTATTCAATATTCCCTATAAATTGAGAATATTTAAGAATTTCGGATGAATTCCAATAAAAACTATGCAAAGTCGTTAAAAAAAAAAATCGTGCTATTTAATGGTAAAACCCCGAACAAATCGTGTCTTGTTTATTGTATTCAGAGATAATGTCTCATTCTGATTTTTTTCCTACAAATTGAAAAAAAAAATGTCAGTTCGAAAACTGTTCAAATGTTTCCTTTTCTTATCTTTTTGTGCCGTTTCCTATTAGTTCCAATTGCATTGAGTTTTTGAGTATCTCATTTTAGCCATTGTCCTCTATGTATTTCAAAATGCTTGTTGTATGTACACTGTGGTGCATAATTGAGCATGAGCATGAGCATGAGCATGAGCATAGATGACCGCACAATTCGTAGTTGCTACTCCGTGATTGACCAGAGCAATCGAAATTGCACAAGGAACCAATGAATAGGGCTTGGGACTAGCTTACTATTCTCAATGTACACAGGTCGAGAGCTCTCAACTTTAATAAGGTCAATAACGGCGCCGGCCACGTCCTTACGGTCATCGAGGATGGAAGGGAATGTTAGTAAGACAAACGTTGTTATAAAGACCGCGACTCGCTGCATCTCCACGTTTGTCTCAGGAAGGAATTTTTTGTTAGTAGGGTAAGGTACATTGTCAGTCCGGGAGTCACCTATGGTTGGTGATATGATTTGACAATGAATCAATATACACAAACCGCCGTTAACAACCGACCACTTTTCGACGCAAGAACTAGCCAAAAAGAAAATTATATCGCGCGTCTCCACTCCACTAGGGAGCAGAAACCTTTAGTCTATACCACACAGAAATACACTGAACGCGACTCACTTGTCGGCGCCCGGATTTTTTCTCGACCGGCGAACCCGAACTAGCATTTTTCACTCTTTTGTGTAAATGCAAAAAATGAAAGAAAATATTTATTATCAACTAAAAGTGTATTGGAAACTAGCGCCGAAGGGAAGCCAAAAATTCAGAACCGACTCAACCACGGCGCGCGCACACTCGTCCCTTCGTCGGAGCCCCGCAGAGAGAAGAGAAAAAAAAATCGCAAAAATCTAGCAAAGCGAGCGCGCGAAACTTTGCTGCTGCCAAACAACCGCACACTACTGACTGCTTGGCGTCCCGTCGTCGGTGCCCCGCAGAGAAGAAAAAAAATCGCAAAAATCTAGCAAAGCGAGCGCGCGAAACTTTGCTGCTGCCGAACTACCGCACACTACTGACTGCTTGGCGTCCCGTCGTCGGTGCCCCGCAAAGAAAAAAAAATCGCAAAAATCTAGCAAAGCGAGCGCGCGAAGCTTTGCTGCTGCCGAACTACCGCACACTACTGACTGCTTGGCGTCCCGTCGTCGGTGCCCCCCCCCCCCCCCCCCCCGAAGAAAAAAAAATCGCAAAAATCTAACAAAGCGAGCGCGCGAAACTTTGCTGCTGCCGAACTACCGCACACTACTCTGTACACTGTGGTGCATAATTGATCGGACAAACGCCGATTTTCATACAAAATAACCATGTTTGAGATGCTGTAACTATAGTTTGCTTTGGAGGATTGAGCTCAATTTTTGACACGTTACTACGAATATGCTGAATTTTGTGTATACAAAGTATAAAATGTTTTCGTTCACAGGTCTGGGCGTGGCAAGGCGTTGAAAATATTGCAAAAGTGATCGGACAGCGGTACCCCTTTGATTTACACGCGTGCCGCTGTCCGATCACTTTTGCAATATTTTCAACGCCTTGCCACGCCCAGACCTGTGGACGAAAACATTTTATACTTTGTATACACAAAATTCAGCATATTCGTAGTTCCGTGTCAAAAATTGAGCTCAATCCACCAAAGCAAACTATAGGTACATCATCTCAAACTTGGTCATTTTGTATGAAAATCGGCGTTTGTCCGATCAATTATGCACCACAGTGTATATGTTATTTTTAGGTCCATATCTTTGCCAATTAACGTCCGATTTCAAGAGCCTGGGTCTCATTCAAAAGATAATAAGTAAAAAAAAACTTTAAACATGATTCAAGTGAAACTTTTTCAAAACTTGTGTAGTGTCACTGGAAATTGAATCGACCTTACTTCAAATTGAGTGCGGTAATCAGCGGTAATGAGCTATTTTCCATATCCTTCAAACTGCTTTTTGCCGAACTTAGCTTCTTCAACTGAGGGCCCATATAGCCGAGGCGGTAAACGCACGGGTATTCAGCATGACCATGCTGAGGGTGACGGGTTCGATTCCCGGTCGGTCCAGGATCTTTTCGTAAAGGAAATTTCTTTGACTTCCTTGGGCATAGAGTATCTTCGTGCCTGCCATACGATATACACATGCAAAATGGTCATTGGCAGAGGAAGCTCTCAGTTAAAAACTGTGAAAGTGCTCATAGAACACTAAGCTGAGAAGCAGGCTTTGTCCCAGTGAGGACGTTACGCCAAGAAGAAGAGGAGAGGAGGAGCTTCTTCAACTGATATTTTTTGTAATTGAATATTTTAATGTCTTTTTAATTTGTAGTAGAATAGGAAAAAATGAGACATCATCTCTGAATACAATAAACAAGAGATGATCTGTTTGGGGCTTTACCATTAAGTAACACAACTTCTGAACGACTTTGCATGGGTTTGAGCATGAGCATGAGCATGATTGACCGCCCGCGGTTGCTCCTCTGTTATTGCAAGGACAACTGCATTTACACAAAGAACCAACAGATGATGCTTGGGATTAGCTTTCTCTTCATTGTGTAAATGCTGGAATCTCAATACTTTTCAATAAGCAATACCAGCGCCGGCCGCGTCCGAATGCAGGTCAATTGAGGAAAGGGAAGGAAGTGATGACGTGATTCTCGCTTAGGCCAATAACCGAGGAATTCTCTGCGTTACTACGAGAAATCACTAGGAGTTTGGACAGGGGAAATGGAGATGTGTTGAGGATTTTGTCGGGGTAAACGAGTGTTTTGATTCGCGATTAATAATGCGCTCGCGAAGAAATACCCTTCTAAACCTTGGACGACGAACGCGATCTTTTGTGCCTCAAAACTCACCCTACATAAGTTATTAATTCGCAACTAAGGAGAACACAGTGCTAAACACCGACGCATCTGTAGTTTGCGTTTCCGCGCGAGACAATGCTGAACGCGATCAATTCACAAGTATTAACAAAATAACACGTGATAAATAAATCAGAAAGATCTTACCGCATGGTTCGCCGTCTATCTTTCACCGACCCTCTCTTTTTCCAGAAATTCATGCAACCTTTATTTGAGTCAAAACATTTATTCATTTGGACTAAAATATAACAAATGTCGACACCGAAGATGACGAACCATTCAAATTGTTGTGTTCATGCAAAAAATGAAAGGAAATTATTTATTATCAACTAAATGTGCATTTGGAACTAGCGCCGACACATGACGTGACGAACTTTTCAATATTTGTTAGATAAATACACAAAAACCAGAGCAGAATTGTATAAATCCTTTAGCATTAATTATTATTATTATTGTTATGATAAAATGGAAAGAGCTCACCAATTAACATCCTTCGAAGTGTCCAGTGCGTATGTGCTACAGCATCTTCCACTAATTGGCCTCTTCTCCGAAATCACACTGAACCGCTACAACTACACACGGGTACGACGATGTGGACAGTCAAATAGACGACGACGACGGACGATCCGAATGAAAACGCGGCCTGTACACTTTGCCTCCAAAAACTCAAAGCGGCATTTCGACGTTACCTCCAAAAACACACTAAACTGCCCTGTACGAAGATGAGCACTGTGAAATAGACGACGACGACGCGCTCGCGGCCGAACCAAATGAAAAAGCGGCATTTCGACGTTGCCTCCAAACACACACTAAACTGTCCTGTACGAAGATGAGCACTGTGAAATAGACGACGACGACGACGACGCGCTCGCGGCCGAACCAAATGAAAAAGTGGCATTTCGACGTTGCCTCCAAACACACACTGAACTGCCCTGTACGAAGACGAGCACTGTGAAATAGACGACGACGACGACGCGCTCGCGGCCGAACCAAATGAAAAAGCGGCATTTCGACGTTGCCTCCAAACACACACTAAACTGCCCTGTACGAAGATGAGCACTGTGAAATAGACGACGACGACGACGACGACGCGCTCGCGGCCGAACCAAATGAAAAAGCGGCATTTCGACGTTGCCTCCAAAAACACACTAAACTGCCCTGTACGAAGATGAGCACTGTGAAATAGACGACGACGACGACGCGCTCGCGGCCGAACCAAATGAAAAAGCGGCATTTCGACGTTGCCTCTAAACACACACTGAACTGCCCTGTACGTAGACGAGCACTGTGAAATAGATGACGACGACGACGCGCTCGCGGCCGAACCAAATGAAAAAGCGGCATTTCGACGTTGCCTCTAAACACACACTGAACTGCCCTGTACGAAGACGAGCACTGTGAAATAGACGACGACGACGACGCGCTCGCGGCCGAACCAAATGAAAAAGCGGCATTTCGACGTTGCCTCTAAACACACACTGAACTGCCCTGTACGAAGACGAGCACTGTGAAATAGACGACGACGACGACGCGCTCGCGGCCGAACCAAATGAAAAAGCGGCATTTCGACGTTGCCTCTAAACACACACTAAACTGCCCTGTACGAAGATGAGCACTGTGAAATAGACGACGACGACGACGCGCTCGCGGCCGAACCAAATGAAAAAGCGGCATTTCGACGTTGCCTCTAAACACACACTGAACTGCCCTGTACGTAGACGAGCACTGTGAAATAGATGACGACGACGACGCGCTCGCGGCCGAACCAAATGAAAAAGCGGCATTTCGACGTTGCCTCTAAACGCACACTGAACTGCCCTGTACGAAGACGAGCACTGTGAAATAGACGACGACGACGACGCGCTCGCGGCCGAACCAAATGAAAAAGCGGCATTTCGACGTTGCCTCCAAAAACACACTAAACTGCCCTGTACGAAGATGAGCACTGTGAAATAGACGACGACGACGACGCGCTCGCGGCCGAACCAAATGAAAAAGCGGCATTTCGACGTTGCCTCTAAACACACACTAAACTGCCCTGTACGAAGATGAGCACTGTGAAATAGACGACGACGACGACGCGCTCGCGGCCGAACCAAATGAAAAAGCGGCATTTCGACGTTGCCTCTAAACACACACTGAACTGCCCTGTACGTAGACGAGCACTGTGAAATAGATGACGACGACGACGCGCTCGCGGCCGAACCAAATGAAAAAGCGGCATTTCGACGTTGCCTCTAAACACACACTGAACTGCCCTGTACGAAGACGAGCACTGTGAAATAGACGACGACGACGACGCGCTCGCGGCCGAACCAAATGAAAAAGCGGCATTTCGACGTTGCCTCCAAACACACACTCCTTCTGAACGACTTTGCATGGGTTTATGGTAAAATTCATCCAAAATTATTTAATATTCTTAATTCATAGGGGATATTAGACAACATGAGACATTATCTCTGAATGTGATGGACAAGGCACGATCCGTTTGGGGGTTTACCATAAAATAGCACGATTTTTGAACGACTTTGCACGGGTTTTATTGAAATTCATCCGAAATTCTCAAATACTCTTTATTTATAGGGGATATTGGATAAAATGAGACAACATCTGTGAATGTGATGGACAAGGGATAATCTTGTTCCGACTTTTCGAACCCTTTGTCTAAGCAGAATACCCTCTTCGAATGAGTGTAATCAGTATCGTACCTTTTAATTCCGCCCTAATTGCTTATCCTTTGACAGATACGCGATAACTGACACTGAGGAAGATTACAACACAAGTGGTAGTCGAAATACGCGTATCTGTCAAAGGATAAGCAATTAGGGAGGAATTTAAAGGTACGAAACTGATACACTCATTCGAAAAGGGATAATCTTTTTGGAGTTTCTCCATTCAGTATCACGACTTTTGAATGACTTTGCATGTTTTTTGTTGAAACTTATTCGAATTTCTCAAATATTCTTAACTTATAGGGGATGTTGGACAAAATAAGACATCATCTCTGAATGTGATGGACAAGACATGATCCGTTTGGGGTATTATCATTAAGTATCCCGACTTTTGAGCGACTTTGCATGGTTTTTTGTTGAATTCCATCCAAAATTCTCAAATATTCTTTATTTATAGGGGATATCGGATAAAATGAGACAACATCTCCGAATGTGGTGGATAGGAGATAATCTGTTTGGGGTTCTCCATACAGTACCACGACTTTTGAACGGCTTTGTATGGTTTTTTGTTCAAATTCATCAGAAATTCTCAAATATTTTTATTTTATAGGGGATATTGGACAAAATGAGACACTTATTGTGATCAAATGTGAAAGAAACGTCACAACTGAGGTGAATAAATACGCCTAGGTGCTGAGGACCATGCGAGGCGAGAATCATCTCGCACCGCTCGCTGAACGCCAATGTAAAAAGCACCCGGCGCACCGGGACTCGAGAGAAGATGCAAGTGCTGAAAAAGGAGGCGGCCCAGAAAGGCACCTCCTACAAGGCACTAGCTCAGGAGGTATTAGGCGAAAAAGTGCAGGTGAGGGCCCTAACGGCGGAGGCGACTCTCCAGTGTAAAATCCTGGACGAGACCACCCCCGGAGCACACAGCCGCACTTAAACAGCAGGGCGAGGTAGATGCACCAAGTGTATCGATCCGCCTGCGAAAGGGTCCGACAGGCACGCAGATCGCCACAATCCATCTCCTTGTAGGGGAAGGGTGTGAACAAAGCAACTGCAGCCGGTAAGATCAGAGTAGGCTGGTCAGTGTGTCCGATTAGCATCTACGAGCCACCAGAGGCGTGCTTCAAGCGCTTCGAGCATGGACACAAGTCGCGGGCGTGTAAAGGCCCCAACGTGAGCAAACTCTGCAGGAAGTACGGAGTAGAGGGCCACATCGCCAGGGAGTGCAACTCGACACCATAATGCATGATTTGCAAGGCGGACAAAGGCCACACGACGGGCGGGCGTAAAAGTCCAGGCACGCAAGAAAGTTGAACCAACCGACGGTAATGCAGGCTACCCATAAACATGAACCACTGTGCTGTGGCAATCTATGCGCTTTTCGTTATCAAGCGCACTAGCAGGATTGAGTCCCGTGGTCATTGGTGGAGACTTCAACGCCTGGGCGATTGAGTGAGGTAGACTCTACTTGAAGCTATGGCTAGACTGAACGTGAATGTCGCGAGCGTAGGCGACAAAAACCTTAGCTTGGACGAAGGGTCGGCGATTGATACACGCACAGTGACCATCTATCGAATCGATTCAGGGTGAAACACGGAGGAAGACAGCCACAGCCGTCATCGACTGTCATCGGGCTTCGGTAAACCGGCATTTGTAGAGCGATTGCTTATGGACAGTAACACCAAAGATTTATCCAGTGATGATCTAGACAAACCCTAAGCCACAATGCCAAGGCGATCCCTACCCAGAGATGGACTTAAATCAGTATACTGGTGGTGTCCAGAAATCGCAATGCTCCGAGCATCCTGCCTAAGAGCTAGAATGAGGATGCAAAAAGCTCGCACTGATAAGGACAGAAAGGAGCGAAGTGAGGCATACAGGGTGGCTAAACGGACACTGAATAAAGAGATTAAGGCGCATAAGCTGGTGTGCTTCGAAAATCTCTGCCAGGCGGCAAACACGACCCCCTGGGGGGCGCATACAGAGTAGTCATGGCCAAAACGAAGGCCGCGTCAGCACCCCCAGAATGCCCCCACAAGATGCTGCAGAAGATTGAAGAAACGTTGTTTCCCCACCACGATATAAGACCATGGGCCCCAGTCTCCCATGGCCAAACCGGCCTAAGCGAGGTCGCCCCGGTGCGAAGTCGCTTAAATTGCCTATCCCAAATATTTTGGCCACCCCCTGTATCTGCCTTTAGGACACCGCCGGGAAAACGGATGGAACGGATCATTTAGTCGAGGCTGATGGTCTATACCGAGAATCCTGATGACTCTGGCCTGTCGGATAACCAGTTCGGCTTCCGGAAGAGTCGACCAATGGTGGACGCAATTAGGAATGTAACCAAAACGGCCTAAATAGCGTTCTCAAAAAAAAACGAACGGAAATCCGCTATTGCGCGGTCGTCAAGCTGGACGTAAAGAATGCGTTCAACAGCGTCAGCTCGGCCACCATAATCTACCAAATTTGATTTGGTTAAACGGTATATTTTGCATGAGTCGTAATTTAGATGTTAATTGACCAATTTATCCTTTGATTAAAACAAATATTTCCATGCTAAATGGCTTGCAATTATAAAAGCTCAAAATCGCATCTTTTGCCCTATAAATTGAAGTATAGCTCAAAATTGTAACGTGCTGGAGCAAATCTGAGCCTGGATTCGGATTCAGCGACCCAAAATCTGTTAGAGACACATACAGGGGATGGCCAAAATGTTTGGGATAGGCAACTTTTTTTTCTCTCACAAAAAAGTTCAACATGCTATAACTTTTCATAGAGCGCATCGAAAAATCTCAAATTTTGACTGTTTGTCAAACTATTATATGTGCATCATTGGTACAAATTTGGGCTCGATTGATTAATCTTTCGCAAAGTTAGAACCGTTCGGGTAAAACACTATTTTTCAGACAACTCATTTTTGAGCTGTCATATCTCGGAAACCAGTGAACCGAATTGAATGAAATTTTGAACGTACACTAATGCTTTACAAACTATTAAAACATAGGTACTTTTTAAACGTTGAAAAAAGTTATCATGGATTGACACTTTTTGGGTTTTTCTCGAAAAAATGTATTTTTGCCTTTCTCGTACACTAAGTGTACTGGAAAGGCTATATGTTCACTCCAAAAATGACTTTTCGATAGAAGGCCCGGAGGGTTGAGTCACATATACCAATCAACACAGCTCGACGAATTGAGGTGATGTATGTGTGTATGTATGTGTGTGTGTATGTATGTGTGTATGTGTGTATGTGTGTATGTGTGTGTACAAAAAAACTCACATCACTTTTTGGCAGTAAACCTCATCCGATTTCAATGACCGACGGTTCATTCGACGCGGAATCTGGTCCCATTGTTTCCTATTGAAAATGGTTCGAATCGGTCCAGCCGTTCCGGAGATATGGCCATTTAGGTGTTCCGGAACGGTACCCCAAGAAGGGACCAGATATAAAAATGCATCAAACCTGTGCATGCGACACATCGAACCACGGCATTTTCAATAATCTGATGAGCGGTAAGCATGAAAATAGTCTCAGACCATATCTGAACCGGTAGTGTTCCCGAACCGGTTCTGGGTGTCCCGCTGGAAGTGGCCAAATATGCAATTGAACCAAACCCATGCATGCGACACATCAAACCACGGCATTTTCGATGACCTGATGGACAATGAGCAGGAAAATCATCCCATACCATATCTGAACCGGTAGTGTTCCGGAACCGGTTCTAGGCGTTCCACTGGAAGTGGCCAAAAATACAATTGAACCAAACCCATGCATGCGGCACATCAAACCACGGCATTTTCGATGACCTGATGGACAATGAGCAGGAAAATCATCTCAGACCATATTTGAACCTGTAGTGTTCCGGAACCGGTTCCGGGGTTCCCGCCGAAGTGGTCAAATCTGAAAGAGAAACAAACCCGTACATGCGTCACATCAAATAGCGGCTTTTTAGATTACCTAATGAACGGCCAGCAAGTGTTTCGGAATCGGTGTTAAGTGGCCGGGAGAGGCCAAATTTAAAAGTAAACCAAATCCAGGCATGTGACACATCAAATCGTGGCTTTTGCGATAACTTGATGAACAGTTAGCTAGAAAATAGCCTTAGGT
This sequence comes from Aedes albopictus, assembly GCF_035046485.1. NCBI lineage: Eukaryota > Metazoa > Arthropoda > Insecta > Diptera > Culicidae > Aedes > Aedes albopictus. The sequence goes on along the minus strand of NC_085136.1, from coordinate 201,064,341 downwards.
CACACTATAGACAACTGGTAGTTTTCCGGAATGGGTTCCGAGAGTCCCGTCGAAATTGTAAAACTCTGCACGTGACACCTTCAATTTGCAGCGTTTTGGTTAACCGATGAGCAGTTAACAAGACAATAATGTCAGACCATATTTGGTTCAGCCGGTAGTTACCCAGAATCAGATCCGGGTAGTAAAATGTAAAATTTAACCAAACCCATGGATGCGGTGTATCAAATCACGACCAGTCTTGTAAACATTCGACACTTTTCACTACCTTCATTTCATTGCCGCAGTCGGGTGTCAGCTTGCTTTGTTACATTCGTGCGCTACCGTTACCTCTTACCTACACACAACACGAGCAGTAGAACGAAGATCAATAAACATAAGAAAGAGTCAAATCAATGTCATCTGACACGATGACAAGTGTGTAATTCTAGCATTACGCATAGATTCTCAGCCAATTCCGATAATGATGTTAATAGGTATGAGTTAATTCTTGCATATTGCATTGAATACGGGACACAGATGGGAAACATAGACAGGAATAACAAAATCCGAACCGTCTTCCGAAGCCGCTATCGTGGTGAAGTGCATTCGTTTGACATTTTTGTTTCGAACAGTAGTTTGATTGATTGTGTTGCGAATACCGGAGACGAAGGAGGCCGAATATCGACGAAAAGGTACAAATGACTGTGATCTCTAACAAGACTGATCACGACTTATCGACATCCTGATGAAAAATAGGGTCAGACCCGGTAGTGTTGCGGGTTCAGCTGTGACTTCGAAAGTGGTTAAAAGTAAAAGTGAATCAAACTCATACATGCGATATATCAAATCGCGGTGATTAGGTAAAGGTGAAAAATAAGCAATAAAATAATCTCAGACCATAACTGGGACAACCGGTAATGTCATGGTCCATGACTCATGGAATCAGACTCGGCTATCTCACCGGATATTACCAAATATAAAAATGAACCAAACCCATATATACGACACATCAGATCGCAGATTTTTTGATAATCTAATGAACGGTTAGCAAGAAAATAGCCTTAGATCACACCAGAGACTAGCTGTTGTGTTGCAGAACCAACGTTTATGTATCGTGGCTTTGTTCAATGGCCTGATAAACGTTAGGTATGAAAAACAGTGACGAATCGGTCTAAGTTCACATATATGAAAGAGAACAAAATATAGACAAAACTAAAGCGATCTCACCAAATCGTACCATTTCAGATTCCTAAGGTGTAAATTTATAGCAGGATGGATCAACGTTGAATGGAAAAATAAGAATTTGATCGCGTCAACAGAAGATGGCGGCTTTTTTAAGGAATTTTGAGCTCTAAAACTATGTAAAATAAGTGTGTTTGGTATGGGAAATATGTTCGGAGTTCACCAGAGTATCCAAGATAGCGGTTCAAAATCCAAGATAATGGCCCAGTATTCAAGTTAGCGCCTATTTTATAGGATTTTTAATTCTTGCATTATGGGCATATTTTGTATGGAAATATGTTCAGAATTCAAAATTTGTAATCAGAAAACCCAAGCTGTCCGCTGTTTCACAAGGTCTGCAATATGACTATAGTTTGAATAAGAAAAAATGCCGGTCTTCGTCCAAAACTGGTAACCAGAAAGTCATAAACGACATGCCAAAATTCAATACGGCGACTATTTTATGTAATTTTAGGTCCAAAAATGAATACCAGGACATCCAAGATGGTGTCTCAATGTTCAAGATGGCGGTTAGTTTAGTTGGGGTAGATATCCGGAGTCATAAAATGATGACCGGAAAATCTAAAATGAAGTTTCAAAATTTTGCGGCTTCATGACACTTATATGGTTTAAATTTTGTTTTATAATTTCTGAATATTGGATGTTATGCTAATTTAAAATGTATTCATATTGAGTAGATTTAGCAAGCAGTTTTCATTTCGTATTTATGGTAATGTCGTCAACATGTCGCTTGAGTTTTGTTGAAAGGATATTTTAAAGGACGAGAAAGGCACCATCACCGCTAGGTGGATTAATTAGGGTTGTTTTTACATCAATGTTAAAAAAAAATTAGTGTTGATATCCAAAGATTTTCCACTTCTAAGTATTGTGTTGTTCTTTGCTGTGCATGCATCGCTCCTGTAAGGGGTGAGTATGGCAGCATAATCGATCGCGTTCGCAATTGTCCTCTCCTCTTCTTGGCGTAACGTCCTCACTGGGACAAAGCCTGCTTCTCAGCTTAGTGTTCAATGAGCACTTCCACAGTTTTTAACTGAGAGCTTCCTCTGCCAATGACCATTTTGCATGTGTATATCGTGTGGCAGGCACGAAGATACTCTATGCCCAAGGAAGTCAAGGAAATTTCCTTTACGAAAAGATCCTGGACCGACCGGGAATCGAACCCGTCACCCTCAGCATGGTCATGCTGAATACCCGTGCGTTTACCGCCTCGGCTATATGGGCCCTGCGTTCGCAATTGTCTCGAGTGAAAATCAAAAAATAGATCCGCGGGTCTTTAGTGTTCAGTATTGTGTTGTTCTTTGCTGAGTATTGTGTTGTTCTTAACATTAATCAAGACAATTAGATGATCGACATTGAACCACAAAAACCCCACAACAATTGGTGAGATCTTTCCAATATTATTTATTTATAAATAATTCAATTTCAGTATATTTACTTTATAACTACTTATAAGTTGAAAATTCGCTATTTTCAACATCCTTTCATCTATTGAAAGATGCTTCAGTTCTGGGCTCTTTCTAAGTTGATGAAGGGATTTATAAATGCTTGCAAGGACTTGGCCAGGTGTGTGGAGCTGAGTGAATCTATGACATTGTAGATAGTAGCGACATCAGCAATGTCAATGGAAATATTCAACTTTGCAACTCCATCCAAGATTTGTGCAAGTATTCATGCTATGCTATGCTATGCTATGCTATATCCAAAGATTTTCCACTTCTGTTCTCAAATTATCTCTAATCAGATATATTAGAGCCTATTTAGATTGAAGGAAGAACACATTCGATAATTTTTGTGTGTTATTTTAAAGTTGACTTGTTTTTCTCTATATGGGTAAAAATTTCAACCCGGTATAACTTAATTCGCCGTGAGGAAATATTACGTTTTATAACGTCGTATTAAGTATCAATATATTGTTGATGAACGTTAAAAAAATCGTTCACTTCGGTACACTGGTTTCCGAGATATGACAGTTCAAAAATTAGTTGTCTAAAAATTAGTGTTTTACCCGAACGGTTCTAACTTTGCGAAATATTAATCAATCAAGCCCAAATTTGTACCAATGATGCACATATAATAGGTTGACAAACAGTCAAAATTTGAGATTTTTTGATGTACTCTATGAAAAGTTACAGCATGTTGAATTTTTTTGTGGGAGAAAAAAAGTTGCCTATCCCAAACATTTTGGCCATCCCCTGTAAGTTTGAGCTTAAGACAAACAAATGTTGCGCTGTGTAACTTTTCGCTCTAAGACTTTTCAAGATCGTAATTTACTTTATTTGTAGGTCCTTTATCTATCCTATCTATTTCATCTATTTCATCTATTTTATCATTTTAATCATCAATACAGATCATCAATTTTGAAATGTTTTAAATTCTTCGACTCGTTGCTCTTGAAAATAGACGTTAATTTTGCTTCAGTTTTCCTGGTACACGCCGGTGGACACAAGACACAGAACAATATGCATACAAAGTGAAAATTACCATATAAATAAATCCATTTTTGTCCATTTCTCGGTTTTCACTGACCAGTGGAACACACGCGAACCGCAGCGACTGCCCATCCAGACAGAAGGTTTCGAATATATTGATGTTTCGCTTCGCTTTCCACTGCTGACGACCGGTGACGATGTCCATAACTTTGATGACCAAAATGAACCTTTCTGCTTGTAGTCTTCTTAAAGGACAGTGACTTAGTTCAGCGCTTATGTCTTTTCGCGTTGCTTTTAATGCTGTTAATGAGTCTCCCGGTGCCCAAAGATAGGTAAATTTATTCATGACCCGGTAAAAATTCTCGTAGACAGTGCTAGGAGACAAATTTGATTCGCTTGTATGTGCCTTCCCTACCCTAGTCTACACGTTTCAAAATGAATCACGATTGGTCGGTGCGAGGAGCGGTGAGCTAACTGCTGTTAATTAATTGTATAATTTCTTTTCGCAACGCACCAGTAGCGTAACGTTGGTGACTGTTTTCAGTGCCTCTGACTCATTATAGTTGACAGCTGCTTTCAGATCAATTCGAGCACGTACCGCATCACAGAAAAGATTGGCGGGTCCTTAAATGGGATTATGCCCTGATCAAGTTTCCACTCCGAGTTGACAGGTTGAATAGCGGCTCAATTCACCTTTTAGCTGCTCTCCGGCCAATTTACCTCTAGTATGTAATACTGTAAACTTCAAGCATGTAAGACGCGTTAATGATTGATTTTTTTTTACAAACCAACATCTGGGAAGGGCGGAACAGCCATTGCAAATTAAGGCTTTTTCCGTCGACCCTGAGCGTTGTTAATTCTTTCACTCATCCTGATATTGCAAGTAAGCACATTAAAACCACTCAGCCCGGTAAAACGAGTATGTATATGTTAAATTTTAGAAATTTTTTGAATAGCTATTTATGCAACAAGTTACAAAAAGTTAAGTTTTTTCAGCCCGAGTCGTACGAAGATAATTTCGTCAAGAATGTGTCGATATGGTATAACAGTGGTTCCGGAAATCTGCTACACAGGGCACCATGTCAGACATGTGGGATAGCATTATATTTTGCCAGTTGTTGTGGAATATGGAATATCTCGCGTTCTGGATCATTTAGAAGGATACTGTTTTTGGCAAAGTTGCTCAGAAGACTAAGAGCTTTTGCATAGACAATAATTTAGTACGAGAATCACTCACTACGTGGCGCTAGTGTTCCAATGACCTTCCAGTTTAGTCTAAAGTCATGTATCTCGCGTTCTGGACCACTTAGCAGGATACTGTCTTCGGCAAAGTTGCTCAAAGGACTAAGAGCTTTCGCATAGATCACAATTTAGTTTGCGAATCACTCACTACGTGGCGTTAGTGTTCTTATGAGCTTCCAATTTCGTCTAAACGTTGTCTATCTCGCGTTCTGGACCCTTCAGAAGGACACTGTCTCCGGCAAAATTGCTCAGAAGACGAAGAACTTTCGCATAGAAAACAATTTAGTTCGATTATCACTCACTACGTGACGCCAGTGTTCTTAGGAGCTTTCAGTTAAGCCCAAACATCGTCTATCTCGCGTTCTGGACCGCTTAGAAGGATACTGTCTTCGGCATACTTACTTACTTACTTTCAGTCCTGGGCACCCACGGTGGTGCAGAGGGCCGAATTGAAAGATTTCCATCCTGGGCGATTGCCAGCCATAGCCCTGACCTGTGGCCAGGTGAAATTTCTATCGACATGCTTGATTTCGTTGTTGAGGCTGCGCCGCCATGAGCCTCTGTGTCTGCCTCTGCTGCGATGTCCTGCTGGGTTCCAATCTAACGCTTGCTTACAGATTTCGTTTCCGCCCCTGCGTAGAGTGTGGCCGACCCACCTCCACTTTCACTCCCGAATTTCTGTAGCTATCGGCTTTTGATGACATCAACGATGGAGCTCCACGTTGGAGAACCATGCACGAATTATATACTGCAGGCATCTATTGATGAAGACCTGCATCCGTTGAGTGTTCTCCGCTGATACACACCAGTTTTCACTGGCGTACAGCAGCACAGATTTAACGATCGAGTTAAAAATTCGGAGTTTGTTTCGTCGACTGATCTGGTTGTTTTTCCATACATTTCTTAAACTCGCAAAAGCAGCCCTCGCCTTCTTGATGCATTGCACCTATGTCGATCTTGGTGCCACCATTTGGCTACCAAGATATTGGAAGCTTTCAACATTCTCTACTGCTTGCCCAGCTATCGTAAAGCTGGAAGGGTTGATCGTGTCTACATCCTACGATTTGGTCTTATTGACGTTGATGGTACGACCTGCCGCTGAGGAGCGATTGGCAAGATCATCGAGCTTGCTCTGCATATCAGAGCGCCGTTGAGCTAGGAGAGCAACGTCATCAGCCAGTTCGAAGTCATTTAGGTGTTCCATGGTAATGGGTTGCCACAGCAATCCACGATTTGGCTCACGGTCAATCGCACCTACCAGGATCTCGTCGATTACGATGAGGAACAGTAGCGGTGATAGTAAACATCCTTGCCTCACTCCAACAACGACCCGGATGGGATCGGACAAAACACCGTTGTGCAGTACTCTGCACGAAAATGCTCTGTACTGTGCTTCAATGAGGCCGATGATTTTCTCAGGGACACCCTTGCGCCTGAGGGCTTCCCACATGCTTCCGTGATTGAGACGGTCGAAAGCTTTTTCGTAATCAATGAACACCAGGTAGAGAGACTCTTGGAATTCATTGATTTGCTCCAGGATGATACGGAGCGTGACAATATGGTCCACACAGGATCGTCCGACACGGAATCCTGCTTGATGCCGTCGGAGAGTTGCGTCAATCTTCTCATGTATCCGGTTAAGGATCACTTTGCAGAGGACTTAGAGAACGATACACAGTAATATGATGCCCCGAAGAATTAGTCTATGTTAAAATTCACGAATAAAAAAAAACATTTTGGGTACCTTTACTAAGACGCCTTGCATCCAGTCGGCCGGAAATGTCCCGGTTTTCCATATTTTGCAGAATATTTGATGCAGTAGTTGTGCGGATACTAAGGGGTCAGCTTTGAGCATCTCAGCTGATATGCGTTCGACCCCTGGAGTCCTATTCGATTTCATGCTACGGATGACTGTTTCTATCTCCTGCACTAATGGAGCTTCGGTGTTGGCGGATCTTGCTGAGGTGTTGGTGGCGTGGCCGGTGCTTGAAAAAGGTTTCCAAAGTGCTCGAACCAGCGTTTCAACTGGTCAGCCGGATCGGTCAGTAACTGTCCAGACGTGTCTTTCACGGGCATCGTAGCATTTGTCTTGGTCCCACTAAGGTGACGTGAGACATCGTAGAGGAGACGGAAGCCGCCGGTGTTTGCGGCTTTCTCGCCTTCGTCGGCTAGGGAATCCGCCCACGCTCTTTTGTCTCGTCTACATGAGCGTTTTACTTCCTTCTCGAGAGCCGAATAGCGCTGACGGGCTACGGCTTTGGCTCCTTGTGTTTTCGCTCGCTCTATCTCGGCTTTCGCGTTCCTGACTTTGGCATAGTTGCTCAGAAAACTGAAAGATTTCCCATAGGCAATGATTTAGTTCGAGATTTACTCACTACGTGGTACTATAGAGCTCTGAAGAGCTACTAGTTTAGTCTAAACGTTGTAAACCTCGCATTCTATACCACTTTTAGCAGGATACTGCCTTCTGCACTGTTACTCAGAAGACTAAGAGCTTCTATATAGAATGTAATCTAGTTCGAGAATCACTCACTACGTGGCGCCAGGCTTGATATTCCTCCTCGAAATCAAAAGAGTTTTGCAATAAGCTCTAGTGCGGTGTTTTGCTTCTGCCTCGTCGAACGAACCCCAAACAGAGAGGCAATAAAAACTGAACGAGGAAGAGGGGAACGAAAAAAGAGCCGATGATTATTTCGGGTTTTTGAGTGCGACTTTTGCCCCAAGAGTCTTTCTTTGTAAGGGAGTGGAGCTCCTGAGTGCTTTTTGAGTGTGAGTGGACGTGAGGAACACAACAAGCAATTATGAGTATTTATTGGACGAACTCCTCGCTGCGCGTCAAGCTCCCGCTCGGTGCTGTTGAGAATTTACGTTGTGATTTCTGAGTTTTATTTTCACTCCTCAGAAAATCGCCGAAATCGCTTCCTCATTTTCTCGCGAGGTACACAGATCGAAAAAAGAGTGTAAATTTCTGTGACATATGATGCACATGATTGGAGCGTGGGATATCACAGAAGTTTACATGACATATCATGTAAAAGTCATAAAATATCATGTAAACTTCCATTATATGTCATGTAATTCAGTATGACTCTGTGTGTTTACATGACATATAACACAAACTTACATGATATATCATGTAAACCATCATAACACTAAGTTTACATGACTAAACTGAAGTTTACATGACGTGTAAATCTCACTATTTTTATCTGTGTAGTTTCTGTCAAGCCTGCGTGGCGCTAGTGTTCTTAGGAGCTTCCAGTTTCGTCCAAACGTCGTCTATCTGGCGTTCTGGACCACTTAGAAGAATATTGTCTTCGGCAAAGTTTCTCACAAAACTAAGAGCTTTCGCATAGAATACAATTTAATTCGAGAATCACTCACTACGTATCGCTTGTGTTCTTAAGAGCTTCCAGTTTAGTCCAAGCGTCGTCTATCTCGCGTTCTGGACCCCTTAGAAGGATACTGCAGTACATGTCTTCGGCAAAGTTGCTCAGTAGACTATGAGCTTTCGCATATAAAACAAATTAGTTCGCTTATGCGTTAGTGACGATCCTATCCCCGTACTTGGTCCCATTCCGTCCTTAATTCCTTTCTCTCACCCTCAGGTAGATGATGGCTCGTGTTTATGGCATGGCACAAATTCCATAAATGGAGGAGAACGTGCCCCTGGAGCCGACTCACTCATATCTGATACCTGCCCGTATGCTCGGGTGAACAGATACTCGGGTCTTGCCTTCTCAATCTAGCTGAAGTAAGTGCGAAGGCTGCAATAACACTTAAGTCAACAACTGTTGCCACAACTCTTAGCTGCAGTTTACCATGTCATTTTTTGACACTGTAGAGTAAATATGAGGTAGAAATTCGGAAGAACCTGGGCTACGGTCGGTGATAAACGGAAGATAAATTTTACGCGTCTTACAAACATATTTGGGGTTACAAGCAAAAAAAAATCAAGGGAGAGGAGGTCGGACTTGTCGAGCAATCGTAAATTGTGTATTACGTGCTAAATAGGCAACCCCAAGGGGTACTTGAAGTATTGAAACGGTAGGATGAATAATAATAGCAAACTATAACAAATCAACTTCCTGACGCCACCAGTTGACGATAAGGCATCTACTGGTGCATCGTGTAACTGATGGTTGATTGATTTACGCAATCCAGACCAGTTAGCTTTTTTCATCACAGTCAAAGTCGTTACTGCCATGAAGACAATTCAATCCCTTTCCACTGAGTGTAACTTTTGCTGATATTGTTTTTCACTTTGCTACAAGATGGCTGAAGAAGTTGGTTCATCTCCGAGTCGCTCGCTAACCAACCGACTAACGACCAGCCCACTGAGCGTACTGCCCGGCCCGTCAACAGAGCGCGGTAATTGGATTAATAATTGATAAATTAATGCAGAAATTGAAGCGCGCACACCGGGTGACAGGCTTCATGGCTTTTCAACGTTTCAACAGCAGTGAGCAGCTCTCCTCGGCATCATGTAATCGACAATGAGCAACAGAAAAGAGGGAATGATTCTCGAGTAAGTTTTCAAAGAGACTTGAGAATTAATGAAAAGTAGACAGTAGCTCCTGTTAAGTTTTGATCTTTGTAAATTTAGATAGAGTTCGAAAGAAATACCTAACAACAAAAGAACGTTTTCAATGGATCAACATGCTTGTTATTTTTTTTCTGGGCCCTTTTGATATGTAACTCAAGATTTTTTAAACATTCGATGCATGTGAGAAATCGGAATGGCTGCTCGCTGAAGCCAGCCATATGAATGGCGTTAAACGAACATGTTGCGTTGAATCGAACGGAAAATGATGATTTACGGTGCAGAAGATGAACATTCGTTTGCTTCGGATAGTGGGAAAATGTCATTTTTTAATGGCGAATAACACAAGTTTACAAAATAAAACGAAAGTCGTGAACTTCTGTCAACGACCAACATTTTTGAAGCACAATTTAGTGCTGATTTCGAAACCGACCTTCAAAAAATTTTAAGTAGAACAGTTTTTGAGTTTTAGCTCAATATCGAGTTTTGCAACTTTTCAAAATATGTAATTTACTAAAATTCAAATATCTTGAGTTTTGTTCAACCAATTTTAAATCTTTTTCCATAAATTAAAAGCTGAATACAATACCATTCGATCATCTGAAAACAGGTTTTGCGTCAGATTGATGAAATTCAAGATATTGGCGAGTTTAAGGGACAATCTTCTTAAATTTTAGCAAAATTTCCAAAAATTTTTGAAGATATGTATTTTTTTCAATAAGAAAAACCCAACTTAAAAATTCTTTCTCGACGTTTATTTGACATATCATATGTAGGCGAGTTACAGTAAAAATTTCAGCTCAATCGGAGCATTGATTACGGAGAATGAGATTTTTGAAGTGAGCGACTTTGCTTAAAAATAGAACAAAAATCGATTTCAAATCATCAGCCTTGTATGGAAAGTCGAAAATTTTTTCGCTCTACTGTATTTTTTTTCCTTCGCGTTTTCGAACTCAGGGCATGATTCTACACCAAAAATGATCATCAGCTTACCGAGTTCAAAAATGCTGTAAACTAGTGTAATCGAAGGATTAGATTGAGGCTCAATCATATATTCAAACAATTGTTTAAAAACACATAACAAGCAGAAAACAATTCGACTGTTACATGCAAAAGAGCGTTCTTACACATAAAGTTACGAAGCCATTCATTCAGTTGCTTACAGGAGTTCTGATCAAATTTAAATGTCAAGCAAATAAGTTTCCACCATAAAACGATAATAAGAACAAGTCTTTCCAACGTTCAAAGCTATACCTACATATCATAAACACTTCGGAAATGGTAGATTTGACAGTAGGTCGTAGTAACGTGGCGCTACTGTCATATCTGAAATAGCCTGCATCTCCCACTGTCCATCATGTAAGTTTTCTTTAATTACAACTGTATAGCTGACGAGACAGTTCGTAAAACGTTACATGCTTCATGAATTAATAAAAAATTAGTAGTGTTTTATTATTTTCTCATTTGTTCGATTTCTCGCAAACACTTGCAGCAGAGGACGTTCGAGACAAAAAAAAATACCGGGTCCAGTACCCCGTCCGTTCATGAACGTTTAATGAGCAACCACCAGCGAACCGGAATTCAGCCCGAGGTCCCGGTGGTTTCCGACCGCCGGACAGCTAACCGCGGAAAAACAACGCGAATTAATTGTTTAGTTATTTCTCAAGAATTTTAATTTTGAAATTGGCATAATTTAATCGGTCATCCATGCTGCAGGCGATGGCAGCCGGCCGTTTTCCTGGCCACTCTCTAGTGACAGCAATCAGAAGGCATAGTTCGTTATGGTTTGTTGCGGATGGTGAGCGATCTGCGATCTTCATTTTTCTTTCTCCTGCCCATGCGCTCGCCTGTTCCAGCTGCTGCCACGTGATGTCGCTTCCGCGTGTTGTGGTGCCATACGATACATCGTTTCCCGGGAATGTCCCATGGATGACGAATAATTAATCAAATTGGTAAAAGGTTTCCGATTGATGGTATTTGTTAATTGAGGCAACCGTGGCTGACGTGTCTCGGGGTTTGCTCTCGTTCGACGCCAAGGACTTAAGTGAAAAGGAACATATCATTAATAACAGGGCTAGGGATAAGTGAGTACGAGGTGGTCGAAAACGAACACAACGGAGTGGTATCATGGTTTGTCATGTTATTTTTAGCTTACGACATTGTGGCGACATCCGTCGATCATTGATGCCAATCGTTCTGGGACCTGACACGATCGATTTGTTTTTCCCATTAACATGTTAAAATTATCGAGGCTGCATCATTTATTGGACCAGATCGGACCAGTAAATACAAAAAAGGAAAAAAATATGGCTGATAAAACCCAAATAAAACTGGAACCGTGGATAACACGTGGAACGATTTCCACGTAAATTGTGCAACTCATAAATGACTAAGCCAGTCTACAAATTACACAACGGATAAATCGGGGCAAATTCTAACATACACTGTTAACTTGTTATTTCACATGTTGTTTGCAGTACCGTCATTTGTACATAAAAAAAAAACAAATCGATGGAACTTTTAAAGAACTGTGGTACTGTATGGCTTAGGACGAAATTTGCAAAAAAAAAATCAATAAATTTCAATGGGACCGCCGATAGCATTACAAAAAAAAAATCTTGATAAATATTAAATGAAATTAATGACGAAATTACTTGATAAGTTTTCTTGGTAAAATTCTAGAAGGAATTTTTATGTAGCTTCCACAGAAATTCTTCAAGATATTGAATTATCCACAGAGTTCCTTGAATCGCCTAAGAACTTCCGATTGATTTTCCGAAGTAGTGATAAAAAACATCCTGGTCATATTTTTCCATTGATTGCCCAAGAAATTCGCAAAGGGATGATTAGAGAAAATATTTAAAAAATGTTAAATGATAGCGTTAGCGCTAGCGTAGTTACGGTATACTTCATAGATTGGTTACTAATAACATTCATGTACCTTTTGCTAATCTTGCTCGGACTGTTTTTCGGAGCAAGGCCAAAAGCACAAATGTCATTATTCCCGGTCACGCCCATCTTTACCGTAACTTGGGATAGAGGAAGGAAATGTTGATGTAGCACTTACATATTTACACTCCCATAAGTACTACGGTTGGGAAATGTATTAGGTCAAGGATTCGCCTGAAAAGCTGGCGATGGACCCTGTTGTTTACTTGGTTAAAATTTAATCTTTTTAAAGCCGGCAACCGAAAAAGATTTTTTTTCTATTTATTGTTTAAATAATTAGGCTTCTGCTCAGTGCGACGCACAAGCAGAACCGTTGCAGAGCAGAGTCATTGGAACTTTGCAATAAATGTTTAAAATGCGAGGAAAAAAAGAAAAAAAAATTGGCGACCCGAGAAATAAGAACATCTCAACTTATTTAAAAAAATAAACAGAAAATCGCGTTAAACAACAACAAAAACATCTCAATTTATCTAAAAAAAAAGAAATAAAAAATCGCGCAAAACTAGTTAAATGGAAATACACACTCAATCCTGAATTGCTTGTTTGGTACTTTTTGACGAAAATAGAACAGCAGTACGATTTTGGTTGTTTCGGTAATCGATTTAACTGAGGCTCGGTACACCAACTGTCAAAACCGGGTGCAAAAGGTAAAGAATCCATTATTGCTGTATTCAGCTCTTCTGATTTCGCCAAAAATTTACCGAACATGGTAATCGAAATTAATTGTGTAACATCAAAAAAGATTTTTTTTTAATTTATTGTATAATAAATAATCATGTTTCTGCTCAGCGCACAGCAGAGGCACAAGCAGAATCGATCCCTGAAGGGTAGGCCGTCCCTTATTTTGCAAAAATTGGAAATGTTATAAGTTCGTTAGTGGAAAATGATCGTTTTAGCTAAAAAATGATCGTGTCAAAATTTGAAGTCCGTATCTCAAGGCTAAGTGGTCCCTCAAGGGGCCTAAAGTTGTCAAAAATTGTATGGGACCAAAAAAACATGAATTTTTTTTCGACAAAAAGATACGCTATTCGACTAAAACCGGTGATTTTAGGACCCGGTAGGGCCAAAAATGTGCTTATATTTGCGATATCTCTACTCGTTTTTGAGTTATTGAACAAAATAGAATAAGTTTCCTTCGGAATCTAAAAAAATGGTCAAAAATGCTGATTTTTCAGTTGTTTTTTGTCAATATCTTGGAAACGAGTAGAGATATCGCAAATCTAAGCACATTTTTGGTCCTTTAGGGTCCTAAAATCACCGGTTTTAGTGGAATAGCGTATTTGTTTTGTAGAAAAAAAATTTCATGTTTTTTCGGTCCCATACAATTTTTGACAACTTTAGGCCCCTTGACGGACCACTTAGCCTTGAGATCTCTCTCTCTCTTCTTGGCGTAACGTCCTCATTGGGACAAAGCCTGCTTCTCAGCTTAGTGTTTTATGAGCACTTCCACAGTTATTAACTGAGAGCTTCCTCTGCCAATGACCATTTTGCATGCGTATATCGTGTGGCAGGCACGAAGATACTCTATGCCCAAGGAAGTCAAGGAAATTTCCTTTACGAAAAGATCCTGGACCGACCGGGAATCGAACCCGTCACCCTCAGCATGGTCATGCTGAATACCCGTGCGTTTACCACATCGGCTATATGGGCCCTTTAGCCTTGAGATACGGACTTCAAATTTTGACACGATCATTTTTTGGCTAAAACGATCATTTTCCACTAACTTATAACATTTCGAAATTTTGCAAAATAAGGGACGGCCTACTGAAGGGTCATCGAAGCTTTGCAAAGAATGTTTATTACGCGGACAAAAAAGTTGGCGATCCAAAAAAAAACGCATTCCCACCCGCGACATTACGAAACTCAACTCGAAGAAAACGCGGACAACAACGTGGTATACCCGCTACCGAATGTTATGGCGATCTTGACCCTTCAAAAAATAAAAAGGATGTTTCGTCATCACGACTGTACGGTTACTCGCTTGTATATCCGCCGCAACGTCCTCAATAAATTTGTTGTATGTTATTGTTTACACAAAAATGGACCAAAAAAATTAGCATATTTAAAAAAATGTTAAATGATCTCCAAAAACTTGCAAAATAATTACCGAAGAAATTCTCAAATATATTACCAATGACAATCTCTCCATCTCTCCATTTGTATTGTTTTTTTAACGAAACCGTCGAAGGGAATGTTTAAGAGATCTGCTTGCACTATTTGCAAAAGAACTTAAATGGACATTTTTGAAGAATTTACCAAACAAACTTTCTTATATTCAATCATGAGCAGCACCCATTGTGGTGCAGAGGGCTGATTTGAAAGATCTCCATCATTTGCAATTGCTCACCATCGCCTTGACCTGTGGCCAGGTCAAATTTCTATCGACATCCTTTATTTCCTTGTTGAGGCTGCACCGCGATGAGTCTCTGGGTCGGAATCTGCTGCGGTGCCCTGCTGGGTTCCAATCTAACGCTTGTTTGCAGATTTCGTCCCCGTCCATGCGTAGAATGTGGCCGACCCGCCTCCACTTTCGCTCTCGAATTTCTGTCGCTACGGCTTTTGATGACATCGACAATGGAGCTCCACGTTTGAGATCCAATTGTGAGGCCACCATGCACGAATTATATACTGCAGGCATCTAGTGATGCAGACCTGCAGCCGTTGAGTGCTCTCCACTGATACACCAAGTTTCACAGGCGTACAGCAGCACAGATTTCACGTTCGAGTTGGAATTTCGGATTTTGGTGCGTCGACTAATTTGATTGTTTTTCTACATTTCTTAAATTCGCAAAGGCAGTCCTCGCCTTCTTGATCCACGCACTTTATGTCGATGTTGATGCCTCCATCGGTCGCCATTTGGCTTCCAAGATATTGGAAGCATTCGACATTCTCCCCTGCTTTCCCAGCTACCGTGAAGCTGGAATGGTTGACCGTACAACGATTTGGTCTAGCTGACGTTGATGGTAAGACCTGCTGCCGAGGAGCACCGTTGATCTAGGAGAACAACGTCATCAGCCAGTTCGAACTCGTTTAGGTACTCCATGGTAATGGGCAGCCACAGCAACCCACGATTTGATTCACAATCAATTGCACCTACCAGTATCTTGTCGATTACGACAAGGAACAGTAGCTGTGATAGGATACACCCTTGCCTCACTACAGCAACAACCCGGATAGAATCGGACAAGACACCGTTGTGCAGTACTCTGCACGAAAATGCCCTGTACTTTGCTTCAATGAGGCCGATGATTTTCTCAGGGACATCCTAGCTCCTTGCGTTTTCGTGCTTGAGACGGTCGAAAGCTTTTTTTGTAAGCAATGAACACCAGGTAGAGAGATTCTTAGAATTTATTGACTTTCTGTAAGATAATACGGAGCGTGACAATATGGTCAATACAGGATCATCCGACACGGAATCCTGCTTGCTGCCGCCGGAGAGATGCGTCAATCTTCTGCTGTATCCGGTTAAGGATCACTTTGCGGAAGACTTTCAGAACGATGCACAGCCAAGCATGGGAAAACTCATTCGCTCACCCGAATGCCGACGATGCAAAATAGCCAAAAGAACGCCAGCAACCCAATACTGAATGAGAACACAGCGCACCATGAACAAACACAACACGAACGGCTCGACACCGACGCCACCGAAGCAAATCATGAGAGAAACAAATAGAGTGTAAAATGAATCAGCTAGGATCAGTGTATTCGAAAAGAACGTTCGCTCTCTCAACTACCGAGTGGCATTCAGCTGATTGATTCAGAACACGCTCACTGATTCAATTCTCAGTACTGAATGTTTCCACTGAATGCTATCCAATGGACGTTCCAAATCGATTGCTCTCGCACCCGATTCAGAATGCAAACATTCGTTCAATATTGGTTCGTTCGTCTTCGGCACAGATTCGGTAGCGATTCATTCGGCTGTCGTTGCTTGCGTCGCTCGGTGCTCAGCGATTAAAAAGAATGTGTAGGTAATGATTGTGGAAAGATTCTGCTTGGCTGGGAGAGAAGCACACTCGCATAAGATTGTACGTGGTTGTGAGTGACGGATGCGCAATAAATGAATGATTTTTCCCATCCTTGTGCACAGCAACACACTCTCTTTTGTCCCGCCTACATTTATTTATTTATTAAGTATTACTGTCAACAGGTAAAATACACACCCCAATGACAAATACTTAATATTTAACTACTTAAAACTAACATAAAATCTTCTTAAATCTACTCTTATAACTGCACGGGAAACATGAAAATCAAAAACCTCATAACATCTATTGAAAACACTGCACATACTTTGAAACGGTTCGTTAACAGCATAGTTGGTTCTAGAGTAATTCAAACTTAAAAATGAGTGCGACCGTAGATTACGTCTGCGAGTGTTTATTTTAATTTTCCCAAGTAACTCAGGACAGTCGATATTATTCTGCAAGAGATCACCGATGAAACATGATTTGGCAACATTTCTCCTTGCTTGAAGAAGTTCCAGGTTAATGAGCCGACAACGATCTTCATAGCTGGGCAAATTAAAAGGATCTCTCCAGTAAAGAAATCGGAGGGCGAATCGAACGAATTTGCGCTGTATTCCTTCGGTTCGTTGGATATCAGTCATGTAGTACGGTGCTCAAACTACAGAAGAGTATTCTAAAATAGGACGAACCAATGAGCAATACAATGCTTTCAAGCAATAAACATCCTTGATTTTTTTGCGAAGCGAAAAATGAACCCTAATTGAGAGGAAGCCTTGGACACAATATACGACACGTGATGTTTGAAGGACAGTTTGCTGTCTAGCATAACTCCCAAATCTTTAACTGTAGTCTCACGCTTCAAGCTAGTATTATCTAAGTGGTAGTTGTGTTGATACGGCAAATGCTTTCGACCAAAAGAAATAACCGAACATTTCGAACCATTCAATAGCATCCGATTACGATGGCACCAATCAGCAAAAGTCTGAAGTTCCTGCTGCAGGAAAGATGCATCATTTGGAGTTTTAATAACCTGGTAAAGCTTCAGATCATCAGCGTACGATAATGTTAAACATTTCAGGATAAAATTGACATCGTTCATGTACATCAAAAACAAAAACGGTCCAAGATGGCTTTCTTGTGGGACACCAGAAGTGACCAAAAATGGCAGTGATACATGATCACCAATTTTAACTGACATACCACGACCAGTCAGATAAGAGCGAAGCCAGTTGAGTGAATTGCCATCGAAACCCAATTTTTCAAATTTGGCAAGGGCAATCGCATGGTTCATTTTGTCGAATGCCGCGGAAAGATCTGTGTAAACAGCGTCCACTTGATGACCCTTTTCCATCTCACGGAGGATGAATGAAGTGAACGTTGCCAGATTGGAAGATGTTGATCGCTTGGGCATGAATCCGTGTTGGTTCTTCGAAATATAATGTGCACACTCATGAAACAACTTATCGAGGACAATTAGCTCAAACAACTTGGAGGTGGCGCTCAGCGAGGCAATACCACGATAATTAGCTACGTTCGTTCTGTAGCCTTTCTTGTATACGGGAAATACGAAGGAGTCTTTCCAGCAGGCCGGAAATTCCCCAGTAGTTAGCGATTTGTTGAAAATTCCGGCAAGATGTGTCGCCAAAGAAGTAGAAGAAGTAGAAGAGATGGAATACAATCCGGACCACATCCTGTCGATGACTTCAATTTTCTCGAAGCACAGATGACTGTATCGGAAGTAATGGAGACCTGGAAACCTGGATTAGGTAGGCGCGGGATGGTGGAAGTTGTAGTGTTGATATCCTCGGCAGTAAGTACTTCGTCGGTGAACACGCTTCGAAACTGGGTACGGAACATATCTGCTATTTCTGTCGTAGAACACACATCCACACCTACTCCATTGGACATCGATGCCGGTAGACCTGTTTGATTCCGCTGATCATTCACGTAACGCCAAAAACTCTTAGGGTCTGACTTGAGGCGGCTTTGAATCTGGATTTGTTGTGCGTTGTACAGATGATCATTGAGCCTAGAATACGCTTCGTTGGCGTCAGAATACGCGATTCTAGTTGTGTCAGAACGGTATTTACTATGCTTTCTAAGCGCTGCCCTCTTAAGTCGCTTAAGGTGTTTAAGTTGCGAGTTGGACCAGGTGGGTTTCATTGGCTCAGTTCGAGTTCGAAGCGGCACATACTGTTGAATAGCATAGAGAAGAATACTAGATAATGACGAAGCAGCATGATTTACCTCGTCATCGTGAAGCAACTCGGTCCAATCAACACCTTGAAGAAAGGTATTCATGCCAACAAAGTCTGCCTTACATGTGCGCTTTACTTCTTTCTCGAGAGCCGAATAGCGCTGACGAGCTACGGCTTTGGCTCCTCGTGCTTTCTCTCGCTCTATCATGGCTTTGGCGTCCCATCGCTGCTCTATCTTTTTCCAGGTGGGTAACTCTCGCTGAGACCGTCCCACTATTTACACCATGTCTTTAAAAATGTTTAAGGTGGTGATTTTCTAAAAGTCCTCCTCAAAAAAGTAAGAAAAATGCATTTTGTTAATCAATTTGAAAGACCCCCCGTTAGTTAGAGCCACAACCATTTTTGCGGACCCCTCGATTTTGATCAATTGTTGGCTCATTTAAACCGTTATAACTCAAAAGTTTTTTTTTGAAAACCACCCCATAACAAAATGTTGTTGAAAAGAGGAAAGATAGAGCTACTCCCAAGTAACAATTTTAATTTTATCAAAGTTTTTTAGCGATTCAAAAATCCTAAACATAAAACCATTGATGCCGACTTGAAAATGTTCTCGAGTTCTTGTATGCCTCAATAAGCCCACGTTCTGGCTAGTTGGCCCAGTCTTATTAGGGTCTACAGGACTTCGTATGCAAACCGGCTTAGGATTTCGGGTTGTATCATAGTTTTATCAATCTTCTAAATAAAACCATCTTCTGACTTGTCAAATAATTGTTTTGATTATTTTTCACTCTCAATGTTCGATCGTCAGAATAAATTATGCTTGGTTGTTTATCCAGCCATCAATTGGAAAGATGCAGATATGGAATTCAGATTTGTTTTCCTGTTTAATACGTGTCAGGAGACATGGCACGAAAAATTTGTGGTGAATGTGACTGTGATAATGACAAAAACTAAGTGCGCCACACAAACTATGCATAATTTGGAAGTTAAATCCACTTAATTTACTCGGTGGAATTGGATGCAAAAACGGGTTTTTCAACACAGCGGAGTTTAAAAGACATTATGTAATTTTTCTAACAAAGTAAAATGACGGAAACGTGTTGTATGGTTTAATTTGATCTTAAGCTGTACGTGAAATTATAAAATTGAGTAATATTTTTTCTGTATTTACATGAATTATCCCGGCTTGGCGACATATTTTTCTGATAAAACTCTGTGTTCCTGATGATTCCTCCAATAGGGCTAACCCTCCTGAGGTAGTCATAACTGAGCTCATGATAGAACTAGCGGTTTTATCACAGCATTTTTTTGGTTTATGTTACGGCCACGAAATCTTTTGTTGGTTTTATGCATTGCCTCACAGTTTTGTGTATTTGTTTACAAAAAAATCTCTCCGACAACAACCGCAAATGCAAGTTTTATTGAAATTGTATATAATAAGTGATAAAACCAATTCATGTCTACTTGCAAGTCTTTAACTGAAGATGTTTATAGCAGAAGTTATATGATAGTTTTATTGAACGCCAAAGGTTCAAAGTAAAAAACTACCACATAAAACTAATTTAGAACAACTAGCTTTTTGCCATGCTTGTATAAAACCAGGATAAAACATGAATAAACCTTGAAGGCATGCTGATTGTTACTTGGGCTATTTACTGTTTTAAAAACATGGGTTGGCCATATTGATTTTGGCCGCCATCTTGGATTTTTATACCAAAACTGTTTTTTCACCATGTTGGCAACCGCCGATTTTCAAAATGTTTGCGTCAATCGAAAGCGGGGACATTTTTACACAACATATCAAAAATTTAGAGATGTATCTTTTTCCTATCAAAAGTTATCTTCAATATTCTAAATTCAATAGCATTCTAAAACTTTCTGACGGTACTGTTTCGGGAAGCCACCATGTAGCATGCCTGAAAATTGGTTAGAAATTCTCAAATACACCAGATAAATGACAAAAACCTATCATCTTGTTTCCAACCCGATGGAAAGCGCATGCATTCATGAAGAGTGAATGCGTTTATATCACCATAAATATTGAATGGCACATGAAATTAGTTCATAGTAATCAAACAACCAAATGGTAAATTAAAAATGCAATTAGATGCTTAATAATTATTTTGAGCCATGACCAAATA